>NC_141058.1:1612500-2167500 GCF_041138505.1 Cibotium barometz
CGGCAAACCAGAATGCTCACCACCTATCCACTCATCAGGGGTCTTTTCAATAGTTCTTAGCTCATCAGGGGTCTTTTCAATAGTTCTTAGCTCATAGTACCCGACAATATAATCACTTATAAAAATCAAGATGGAATCTCCGTTGAAGATCAGCAAGATCAACCAACCGATCCATATAAAAGAGCCATGGACTCATCTGTTGAGGACCAGTAAGGTCAATCAACCAGATCCATGCCTGGTTCCAGAAGACAACTCTTACTCCTTGTTCCTCTTCCACGACGCACGTGTGGGTATCTTCGGCAACCCAGAGCCCGAGCACCGTATGGTCAGCACCCTGTAGGATCCTTCACAGGTCACCTAGCACTTCACTCATAGGCCGCTTCCTTGGTCCCTCATCCACCGTACCGGAAGCTCACCATTTAAAATCTTACCGAGGCTGGTCAAGACCTCGGCCGACCTTGCTACGCAAGACGTCCTCCATTGACTCGCCGTTAGCAGTTGCAACTTTATCAGCAGGTAGGTCTTCACGACCACATTCTCAAGATAGTCAAAATGCTTCCCCAGCATTCTTGACATAAAACAGTCATTTACAAATAGTTCACAATACAGTTTCTATAATGAACTCACATCTTTCCAGATTGTTCCACATCAATCCATATTACTTAATCAAATGACTCATGGTATCCAAATTAAATTAATGGAGTTGTAATATATATACTCTAATTGAAGCAGTATGTAGTACCACACCCTAACATGGTGCCCTATGTGCGGCGAGAGCACGCAAAGCGTCGAGACGAGATGATGCTGGAGCTTCGGGATCTATTGTCAGAGATGAGTGGGAAAGAGATGACAATAGCCCTGCACCCCACGAAGTTGTGGAAGAGGAAGTGTTTGATGATATGGTGCGGTATCTTTTTAGGGATGATCCCAAAGGTATGGATGATGATGATATGGAACAAGAGCATCTTTACAAGGCTTCATCTCGACACCGGTTTTTGAAGGGTGCACATTCTCTATTTTACGTGCTTCACTTGAACTACTCAATATACAAACAGTTTATGGATAGAGCAATGCAAGTCTTGACGCATTATTGAAGTAAGCATTCTAACTTGCAAATTTGAATTAGTGGTTTAGGGTTTAGGGTTTAGGACTAATTGATGATATTGGATGCAGGCTATTATCAAACATGCTTCCAAAGGGAAATAGACTACCCACCTCAAGAGACATAGCGAGGCGCTATGTGACATCTCTTGGAGGATTGGATTATGATCGCATACATGCATGCGTCAATGATTGCATTCTCTTTCATGGGACGCATAAGGAGGCTCGACATTGTCCCACTTGTGGGAGTGAAGCAAGGTATAGAACAGATGTGAAGAGTTTTGATGTACCTCGTAAAGTCTTGCGACACTTTCCTATAATTCCTCACATCAAACACATGTTCAAGTGCAAATCCATAGCAGAGCTCATGTCATGGCATTTCTCACATCGATCGGATGATGGCATGTGGAGAATTCCCGCAGACACTCCTGCTTGGAAGCATATTGAAGATGAGTGCCCCAGCTTTAAAACAGAGCCCAGAAACTTGAGACTTGGCCTAGGTATGGATGGAGTGAATCCATTTGGTTTCAAAAGCACCGCATACAGTGTGTGGCCAGTTGTGTTGGTGAATTACAACCTTCCACCATCAATGGCGATCAAGAAGGGACATCTTATGTTATCCCTTCTAATTCCAAGGAAACATAAAGTCAAGCATATGGATGTTTATCTCGAACTATTGATTGACGAGTTGGAGGAACTATGGAGAGGTGTTGCGGTGGTGGACAATATGGCTCTCGTAAGGCGTACCCTAAACATCTAACAACACTTCTGAATGATATCCATGTTGATTGGTTGCATGAGGAAATGGAGAGAGCAGAGAGCGACGAGGGGCTGCATATCACACAGCAGAAGAATGGGAGTATGTGCACGAGGATGCATGTTAAAGGTACATAGAACTAATGTTTTGCATTAGTTGTAATTTGTTTTTAATATTTATTCACATTGCTTACACAAATATTGCTTCTATTTTGGTCCAGTGCACTATGTTCAATGCTATATGGTGTGAAGGCAAGCATTTTCGAACACAAAGAATTGATGAAAAGAGGAATACACAAGATTGCGGTGTCATTAGTAGCTTTGAGGGAGCTAATGGAAAAATGGATGATTATTGTGGCACAATCCAAGACATATTTAGGCTTGACTTTCGTCACTTCTTTGTGTATGTTTTGGATGTCAAATGGCAAATGAACGTGGTGGAAAAAGGGCCTAATGTAACGATAAAACGCCATGCAAGTGGCTATGTAACTATTGACTCTACAAAGTTTTGGCAACAAAGAAAGATAGGCTCGTATTGCCACAACAATGTGAGCAGGTATGCATTTTTTTACTAATGTGTTTCATGTACATATATATCTAAGCTCGCGTACCCCTTGACTTTTGATATGCTAATTAATTATTGCACTATGTGTATTTGAGTAGGTTATCTATCTGCCAATGGTGCATGACATTAAATGGTGGTACGTCATCCCTATTACACCATGTTCCAAAGTGATGTATAATACATTCACTGCTGATATGGAGCATATGGAGGATGTAACAAGCTGCAATGAAGATGATGTCGAACATGCGAGTGAAGATATTGTGATCGATGATCAAGAAATAAGAGATGATCATGATCTAATGAGGATGAGCGTGACATTTCTCATGATCATGAGAATGACCCTACCATTGAGGATGATGGTGATGTTGACGAGGATGATCAGGGCATCGATACCATTATCAATGGACATAATATCGATAGTGGAATAAATTTAATCGTTGTAGCCTTACAAATTGATCAAATGGATATTGATGTTGATCATTTGGCAAGGATGGATCTTATTGAAGATGAGATCGAACCCTAACCAATCCATCACTATACCGTTCTAAATTGATGACATTTCTATTGTATATGTTGTCTTTTAATTATCATCTCATGATTTATTTTTGAATATATTTCATTGTTGTAAATTCATGTAGTGGGATTGTGAAATGATATATACTGTAATGTACTATGAGATGGTTTAAAAAAATAGTTTTTAATTTTATAAAGGAATGGAGTTTTTCTTAATAAAGTTCTCGCGTGTAATAACGTGTGTATAATTGCGTGTATATACACGCGCTGATACACGCGTTTCTGAAACCAGTATACACACAAATTTAGATGCAAATATACACGTCCTGGTAGATGCGTTTCTGAAACTTCAATACACGCGAATTTAGATGCCAATATACATGGACCCTATACTACTCATATACATGCGCGACCATACACGAGCCCGTAACTTATCGCGTGTATTGAATGCGTGTATGGTAGCAATGTCTTGTAGTGATAAATTCCATTTTAAGGAGAATAACACTTTCGAAATAAAAATCAATCTTTTATGCATCTTCTTATACATAATTTCATTTAAAATGAGAATGACACTTTTGAAATAAAATTCAATCTTTTATGCATCTTCCTATGCATAAAATCAAAATTGAAGAAAATAACTCTTTTGAACTAAAAATAGATTTCTTTACGCATCCTTCTATGCATAAAATTAAAATTGATGAGAATAACACTTTTGGATTAAAATAAATTCTTTATATTTCTTTCCATACATAAATCCAATTTAATAGGAATTACACTTTTAGAATAAAAGAATTTCTCATGCATCTAATTTATGCATAAAATCATTTATGATGAAAATCACACTTTTAATATAAAAAAAATCTTTTATGCATATGTTTATGCATACAAATCATTTATGATGAAAATCACTCTTTTAATATAAAAGAATTTCTTTTATGCATCTAATTTATGCATAAAATCATTTATGATGAAAATCACACTTTTAATATAAAAAAATATCTTTTATGCATACAAATCATTTATGATGAAAATCACTCTTTTAATATAAAAGAATTTCTTTTATGTATCTATTTATGCATAAAAATCATTTATGATAAAAATCACACTTTTAATATTAAAAAATATCTTTTATACATACAAATCATTTATGATGAAAATCACTCTTTTAATATAAAAGAATTTCTTTTATGCATCTAATTTATAAATAAAATCATTTATGATGAAAATCACACTTTTAATATAAAAAAATATCTTTTATGCATATATTTATGCATACAAATCATTTATGATGAAATCACTCTTTTAATATAAAAGAATTTCTCATGCATTTATTTATGCATAAAAATCATTTTAAAATGACACTTTTAATATAAAAAAATATCTTTTATGCATATGTTTATGCATACAAATCATTTATGATGAAAATCACTCGTTTAATATAAAAGAATATCTTTTATGCATCCATTTATGCATAAAAATCATTTATGATGAAAATCACACTTTTAATATTAAAAAATATCTTTTATGCATATGTTCATACATAAAAAACGTATATGATGAAAATCACACTTTTAATATAAAAATATCTTTTATCATCATAAAAATCATTTATGATAAAAGTAACACTTTTATAATAAAAAGTACTCTTTTATGCATACTTTTATGCATAGAAATCAATATGATGAAAGTAACACTTTTATAATTAAAAAAAATATTCTTTTATGCATACTTTTATGTAAAGAAATCAATAATGATAAAAGTAACACTTTTATAATAAAAAAATATTCTTTTATGCATACTTTTATGCATAAAAATCAATATGATGAAAGTAACTCTTTTGTAATAAAAAAATATACTTTTATGCATTATTTTATGCATAAAAATCAATAATGAAGAAGGTAACACTTTCATAATAAAAAAATTATCAATAAGTATCTTTCATAGAATTTAATTCTATTGAAAATCATTCTTTTATAAAAATTAATCAATATGCATCTTTCTATGCATGAATAAAAATGACACTTTTAGAATACTCTAACGATGGGATTACTCTTTTTGATTAATAAAAGATGAAATTTATTTCACAAATTTTCAGTAAATTTTGCCATAACCTCCTTTGTATGGCTGACCATTTTAAGTATCTTAAATTCATTAGAAGTGCACTAAGAGTATTTAAATCATTCTAAAGTAAACATTTTTCTACTTATTTAAGAGAAACATTATGAAATACTTGATTTTTTTCATTAATCATTCATCTAGGATAAAGAATGGTTGGATTTGCTAGAGAAGAGAGGGGAATGCCTTTTTGCAATAAGACATAACATTATTTGATTTTAGAGAAGACAAAAATCATAAGAAAACCATAAAAGAATTTGAAAAGAGAAGAATCTCCAACTTACATAGATACTTTGAGAGCTTTCCATTGGCTTGATGGTTTGAGGGTTCTACTCTTGTTTGAAATAAGAGTGGCCCACACCAATTTGAAAAGAGAAGAATCTCCAACTTACATAGATACTTTGAGAGCTTTCCTTTGGCTTGATGGTTTGAGGGTTCTACTCTTGTTTGAAACAAGAGTGGCCACCAATCTTTTGGAAGAGGGAAGGTCAAAAACTAGTGAATTATGAATAAAATTCACTGTTTTTGGCACTTGGGAGAGATAGGGTAACAGTGCAAAACACTGTTGAGTTTCAACAAAGGGGAAGGCTTCTATTTATAGGAAAAAGTGAGCTTCTAACCAAGCCAACTGATTCTAGATTTTTCTAGATCAGTTTGGTCAGTTTATGACCATTTTTAGGTTAGTTTTGCTCACTTTTTGGATCTAGTTGAAACAGGAGAGAGGAGAGATAAAAATATCTCATTATTTGGGAGTTTAAAATTCATTTAAGCATGTGAAATAGGTGCCTCCTTCATGAGGGGAATTCCCCCATATTAAGGTGTCAAAAATGCATTGTTACTTCTAAATATCTCTCTTTTTTAACTATTTACCTTGTCCTTAGTCAACTCTTTATCTTATGTGAGTATTTACTCATTTTTAGGGAATTTTCCTTTTATTCTTCTATTTATCTCCTCCCTACATTTGGATGAATCTTATTGGTCCATAGAAACCTTAATTTAAAATTTCAAAAAAATCTTCACCCCCAGGATAATGCCTCTTGAACAGATTATACTTAATTTCTAATGTACCTTCTGAAAATCTTTTTGAACTTCTATTTTAGGGAAACTTATTCTAATAAGATGAGATATTTTTCTAACCAAAAATATTTAAAAATTGAATTTCCACTCTCTAGGAGGTTTTCTCTCTCTAAGCCAAAACTGGTAGAAACAAGATCTTTTATATTTCTGAAGAGGGATTTGACTACAGGGGAAGATACTGGACATCGTGAGAGGCTGGGGGAGGAATCTTACTGTTGTGTGACGAGTGGTGATCAATGCAAGGATGCAACACAAAGATGGAAGCAGGAAAACAAGAGATTGGACATTCTTATTTAGGGCTCTTGTAGAGAGTTCCAAGTTGTAGGTGACAAGAGTTCCAAGTTGTAGGTAAGTGTGGGAGTGAGCTTGAGAATAATCCCACATGGAAAGTTTTGGGAGTTTTAGGAGTTTTAGTATAAAAAGTGGCTCATTTGAGAGCTTATGGACACATTGGGCTACACTCATGTTTGAGCTCTCTTGCGACTAGCTCTCCCTCTTGTTCATAGAGGTGCAAGCTCTTCTCTCTTCCCATCTACACTATTGTATGAGCAATGCTCTTCTATTCAATGCAATGAGATGATGTTTTTTCTCTCTTCTCATCTCTATTCTCTAGTGTGCATGCTTCTTTGTTGATGCTTGTGGATTCTCTATTAGGCTTTGTGTGGTAGTGGATTCAAGCTTAAGCTTCTCCATAGCTTGTAGCTTATCCATGGGCAAGGCATGGCGTGAGTAGTGAATGAGAATGTATGTTTATTTCAAATTCCATTAAGCTTCAAGGTTTGTGTGCATGTTAGGGAAGTAAGTGCTTGAGAATGAAGGCCTCTTGAACAAATTATACTTAATTTCTAATGTACCTTCTGAAAATCTTTTTGAACTTCTATTTCAGGGGAACTTATTTTAATAAGATGAGATATTTTTCTAGCCAAAAATATTTAAAAACTGAATTTCCACTCTCTAGAAGATTTTCTCTCTCTAAGCCAAAACTGTAGAAACAAGATCTTTTATATTTCTGAAGAGGGAGTTGACTACAAGGGAAGATACTGGACATCCTGAGAGGCTGGGGGAGGAATCTTACAACCATGGTGTAGATACTAGAGAAGATGTCCCTCCCTCATTTCTCTCGTATTGAAAGAGGATGGGGTAGAGATTTTTGGAGTCATGGGCCGAGATATTTCTTCATCCGAGCAGATCGAATTGGGAACCTTACCACCGACCTAAAGCGGATTCATTAGATTGAAAAGTTGAAGATGATCCGTTTATTTTGGTTCGTCGGTACCCCCACGGCTGACACCTCTGTGACTATAGATGGGATTCGCATACCTCAAGATCGCTAGGTGTATGACCAAGTGATGCAGGTCTTACCTGCTCTGCTGGACAGAGTAGCTATGTTGGGACCTACCCCCAATCCAGAGTCTACCACCCTTACCATTAGTTTTTAGAGTCTTAGAAACTACAGCAGAACCCCCATATTTCACCTAGGTGTTGGATAGATGTCATCTCCAGATGGTGTCACGCCAGTGGCACACTCTTTAGCCTCTAGGCATTTTTGGTATTTATAGCATTCATTTCCATTTTTTTTCTATTTACACATTTTTGGGTGGAGGAACTTTTCTAGAGATCCGTTCATCTTGTGCCTATATATATGAGGCATTGTAGCTCATTTCTAATCAAGTTGGCTAGTGGTTCATTGATGAGTTCTTGAGTACATTGTCTCTTCTCTCATCTCTTCTTTCTCACATGGTATCAGAGCAAGGTGGTGGCACACATAAAGCCTCCTTATCCTTCTTCCTCTCTACCTCTAGTCCTCTTCAACAACCCCGCTTTCAATGGTGTATTTTCATTTTTTGATTTTCTGCTAAACGAATGCGTTTTCAAGTTGTTGACCTACTGGAATTATCGTATTCTACAACTTAGCAGAAGAAAGTTTTTGCAAATTCCTCACCGTTTTTGAGTTATTCTTCACAGGCTGCCTGTATGTAGAATTTTTGCTTGTGCTTTTTGCAGAATCCCTTACTCATCATCCTTGCACTCATTTAATGATGCAAAAGGCTTCAAACAGCCCCTTACCATCCTCTACAAGTGTGTTTTTAAAGCACTTCAATCCGAGTCCTATAACTCTACTTGCTGGGTGAAAACATTGCCAACTAGTTTTCCCTACATGCGGTAGCAATTTTTTGGCTTCTTGTGGAGGAGAGATTTGTAGCCATTTCTTGGCTGCGTTTTCATCATCAACTTCAGCCCTCTTCATAGTGTTTTGAGGTACATATTCATCCTCTTTTCTACACCTTTCTATCGGCTTAAAATTCCACTTTGCTACACACTTTGTGTTTGCGTTTTTGTGGACAATCAACTCCTCTATACTCCTTCTACCTAAGGCTACATTATCAGCCCTCTTTTGGTGGTTTTTACGGAGTCTATTGGTTCATATATCGGCTGCATTTTGTGGCTACGTTTTTGCACTATCTTTGTGCATATTTTGGAGATACTTCCTTGGTGGACAGCCCATCTATTGGCTGCGTTTTTGGAGGTACGACACTTCTTCCATTGTGTTTTCCCACCCTCCTCTCCCTATGGGATCTCGGAAGTCCTCTACTCCAAAAGACAAAGGCAAACTTGAAGATACTATGGATCCTACATCTCCTACGATGGTTGGACCGGCAACTACTACAATGGAAGTTGGTGCAATTCCTTCTTCGGTAGGTGCTTCTACTTTCTCTTTTCTGTCATATCCATTACCTTCTACGGATCCTTTCTCTCTTTCTTCTTTGTCCTTTATGCCTTCCTATCCACATACTTCTATGCCCTCTATGGTATATCCCCCTACATCATTTATGCCTTTTATGGCAACTTCATCTACTATGATTCCTCCTTCTACTACTTCCACTACTACTTCTACTATGATTCCTCTTTCTACTACTCCACTCCCCACTCAATCATATCATCCCTTTAACCCATTCACTCAATCTTTGAGCCTTCCAAGTCTTTCCGATTCACAAAAGCTTATCCCAAACAACTACCACACTTGGTCCTTATTTATGCAACTTCTTTTGGAAAGCACCGGGGTGTGGTCTATAATCACTTCACCTCATATGGTGCCTTCTCAATATCAAACCTATATGGATGCACGGGCCAAAGCTTTACTTGTGCATGGCATGTCTACATTGGTTGTGTCTCAATTTCTTTCTACAAGGAGTACGGCTCAACAATTATGGCACGCTATACAAATGCAATATGGAAGACTTTCAAACGGTTAAGATGGCTAAGTTGGAAGAAGATTTGGATAAGCTTTTTATCTCCGAATCCGACAACATAGTGGAGAAGCTTGGAGAATTCAATCGAATCAAGCGGCAACTTGAAGAGTTTGGTACATTGGTAAGCAATCCGGTCCACAAGCTACTTGGTAAATTGCCTTCTTCTTTTGAATTGTTCAAAGATAACATCTTTCTTCGAGTTCCTTTCCCTTCCTTTGAAGAGACTATGGGTCTTGCTTTGAAGAGACTATGGGTCTTCTTCATGATAAGTGCCTTACTCGTCGCAAAACAAAAAGGACACGGCTTTTGTAAGCTAAGGCAAGGGCAAAGGCAAAGGCAAGGGGAATGATCAACGCAAAGGCTCTAATTCCAATGCTAAAGATTCTTCAACCAAAGGCGACAAGGACAAATCAAAGGATTCTTCCAAGGAGTGCACTTTCTGTGGTCGTAGTGGCCATACAAAGGATCGTTGTTTTGCTAAGAAGGCGGCATCCAAGAAGGTAAAAGCTGAACTTGAATCCAAATCTAAGGGTTCTTCTATATCAACATCTTCTATCACGACAAAGACAAGAAGGAAGACGGTAACACCAAGGTTGCATATGTTGCTATGTCTTCTACTTCTTCATGTGACACATCACTTGTGGTAATCAAAGATCTTGATACGCATACTGCGGATGAGTGGATTGCTGACAGTGGTGCTACTTCTCACATGACGAATAGTTCTTCCTTATTGGAAAACCATAAGTCTATCTCTTCATCAATACACATTGGTGATGCTTCGTCTCTCCCTGTGATTGGTATTGGTGACGTTTCTTTTGGAGATGCTATCTTACATGATGTTCTGCATGTGCCTAAGATGTCTGCCAACTTATTTTCTATCTCTAAGGCTACTTCTAAAGGTCTTGGGGTTTACTTTGATGATAAAGTGATTGAAATCATTTATAGACAATCACTTTCTTTTGTGGCACATGGTTATCAAAATGCTGGGCTTTATCATATAAGCTCTTTTACAGCACAGTTTGCCACCACATGAGTCTCATCTTCATCAATTATTTACTTCTCCTGAAGCACTTGTTTCTAATGAAGATAGTGATCTATGGCATTTCTGCTTTGGCCATGTTCCTCTTGCTACTTTGCAACATCTTGTCTCACATGACATGGTTACAGGTCTGCCAAAGCTTCAGAAACCTTGCCACCATCACATTTGTTCTTCTTGTGCTCAAGGAAAGCAACATCGGGCTTCTTTTCTAGAGGAGGCTACTCATAGGGCCACATGCATACTTGAGCTTATTCATGCTGATCTTGCAGGACCTATGGAAGTATAATCGCTTGGTGGATCCAAGTATTATATGCTTCTTGTGGATGACTTCTCTCGCAAATCATGGGTTTACTTCTTACCTAAGAAGTCTGATGCTCTTTCTCATTTCAAGGTTTGGCTTACCCAAGTGGAGAATCAAGCAAGTTAAAAGGTATCTTTTCTCGGGACTGACAATGGAGGTGAGTTTACAGCATTTGAGGATTTTCTAGCTTCAAAATGCATACAACGACAAACCACCATACCCTACACTCCTCAGCAGAATGGTGTGGTTGAAAGAAAGAATAGAACAGTGAAGGAAATGGCCTACTCCCTCTTACATCATGTGACCCTACCTTCCTCCTTTTGGGGTGAGGCTATAGCTACTTCAGTTTATTTTCTCAATCGCTCTCTTATGAATGCAGTGGACGGCATGACTCCAAAGGAGGCTTTCATAGGCCACACGCCTACTCTTTCTCATTTTCATGTCTTTGGTTGTGTTTCTCATATGCATGTGCCTTCTTCTAATAGGAGGACTCTTGATGCTAAGTCCAAACCTATGATATTCACAGGATATGCTTCTCGCTCCAAAGGGTTCCGTTTTTGGGATCCTTCTCGTGTGAGGATATTGTTCTTTCACGTGATGCCATCTTTGATGAGCATGTTTTTGGTCTTGATGAGTTACCACCTTCTACATCTCTCTCAGATCCATTTCCATCTCTTGAGCTTGAGCCTCTCTCATTCCCTACAGTCTCATCCTCATCTACACCATCAGTTCCTACTTCCTCCCCTTCATCCATTTCGATTGGGACACCTACTACTTCATTGGATTCTACACAGACTTTTGGTCCTCCAAAATGGGTTCACTCTCTACTTCAAGATTCAGTTAAGGAAGCTCTTTCCTTACCACATTGGTGTGAAGCAATGCAAGCAGAGATTTTTTCTATTGAATATAATAACACATGGCAGTTAGTTCCATGACCTTCACATAAAAAGGTCATTGGTGTTAAGTGGATTTTCAAAGTCAAGTTTCATTTCTGATGGTACTCTTGATAAGTACAAGGCATGACTTGTTGCTAAAGGTTATGCTCAAAAATAAGGTGAAGCCTTTGATGAAAATTTTGCTCCTACTGCTAGATATTCTTCTATTCATGTTGTTTTTGCTCTTGCTTCACACTATGCCTGGCCTATATATCAAATGGATGTTAAATCTGCCTTCTTGAATGGAGATTTAGAGGAGGAAGTTTATGTGGCACAACCTGAAGGTTTTATTACACAGGGTCATGAACATGATGTGTATTTATTACAGAAAGCTCTTTATGGTCTTAAGCAAGCTCCTTGAGCTTGGTATCAGAAGATTGACAGTTTTCTCCTTTCTCTACATTTTGAGAGGACTCATGCAGATCCTAATCTTTATGTGCTTATTGTGGATGATGATATATGCATTCTTGTGCTTTATGTGGATGATTTGACACTCACTGGATCTAATTTGGACCTACTCAAATGGGTTCAAACTCAACTCACAACATCATTTGCCATGACTGATCTTGGACTACTCCACTATTTTCTTGGTTTAGAAGTGTGGCAATTTGCTTCTAGCATCTTTCTTTGTCAAAAGAAGTATACTTTAAGGTTGCTTTCGTGACAAGGGAGTCACCGAGCATTCTCAAACGTGGAAAGACATCAAGCAGGCCGTGAAGGAAAGATATCTTCCCCCATCCCATGAATCCATAAAGATGAATGAGTTTTTTAGTCTTAGGCAGTGCAGCTTAACTCTACTGCTATTCCAAATTTATCACTCTTTGGAAGTATGCCCCGGCTACTATGACTACTTCCGAGCAAGTGGCTCATTTTTACCAAGGGTTAAATGACCCCTTAGATTCTTGCCTTGAAGAAATGAGGCCAAGCACATTATAGGATGCTCTCATACAAGCAAAGCCCCTTGTGAAAGAAATGAGGACTGACAAACCTAAGCATCAAAAGAGATCTTACCCTGAGGAAAATCCTAAAGATCAACCCTACAAGAAACCCCAACAGAATTTTCCCTACTACAACAGAGGGCGACAAGGCAACTCTTTTGTCCCCCACTCGTATGCTGCTTCTTCCAGAGAATGTGTTTTCTGTCCCAAGATGGCAACATCATTTCCCCAAGGTGGCAGAGGAAATCAAGGCCGTGGAACCCCTATCCACCCCAAGGTGTGTAAGAGGCAGTGGGTGTGGCAGAGGCCGGAGGAGCAGTTGCTAGGACCGCCTATATTATAAGTGAAGAACCGATCTTGGAAATGGCTGAAGAAGAGCGCGCCACCGTCTATGCAGCAGTAGAACACCAAGGTCCGAATAAACAATTTTGTGTAATCCAAACCCCAACCACTCATCATGGTAAGCCATTTTAGCTTTTGATTGATTGTGGTAGTACCCATTCATTTCTTTCTCCTAGGTGTTTGCAAAAATTAAACTTGGGTCAAAAAATAGCTAGAAGAATGACTGTAGAGTTATCCAGTGGGGGAAAGAAGTAGTATCTCGCTACTCTATAGGAAACCTTGATTTTGAGCTGGGTAATGAGCAAACTCATGGCCACTTTAGAGTCTTGCCATAAGGATTTTATGATGGAATCCTTGGGATGGATTGGTTAATTGCAAACAAAGCTAGCATTCATTATAACCAGGGGAGTATCTGTTATATGTACATTATGTGTGCTATGTTATATACACATTATGTGTGCATATACTAGGAGGCTAACCCACATTAGACTTGTGAGCATGGGAGCATGGGAACAAGGTCTAGTGGAGCATGGGTTAGGACTAACCTTAAGGTTTAAGGTTAGGGTCAGGCATCCAAGGGTCACACATGAGGAATGGAAAGTCAAGAGTCACTTGAGGGCCCTCCTATATAATAGGGGCATGGGGCACACTCAAGGGAGCTTGGGGGCTTGGAGGTTTGGGCTCCATGAGGCCAAGGCTATGTTATGCTCTCTTTGTAGAGGTTCATATCTACTCACCTACCATTTCACACTATAGCTATATGCTATTGGATTGTGTTATACCTCTTGATGGTATGGGACATCAAGGTAGAGGTATGATGTATTTCATTCATTATTCATGTGTGCATCCCTTGGGCTCGGGGGTGGTTGGGTGGTTGAGTTTATGCCTGATTTATGCATGTTTTATGCATAACAATTATCTAGAGAGATCTTAGGGTTTTAACAGTGGTATCAGAGCAATCTCTATTTAATTGTTGATTTTTTTAGTAAATTTTAATATTTACTAATAAAATATTATTTTTTATTGATTTGTGTTGATGGATTGCACGTGGATCATCGATATGGTGATTGGAACGTGTGTAACTACAATTCAATGGACGAATCGACGTTGCGGGGGAATACCGTGAGTTAATGCTATTTTTTCCTATTTTTTATGGTTAAAATCGAGCATTAATGGATTTTTTTAACAAAAATACCATAAAGTTTTGGTGGATATTTTTGTAGGATGGATTCCCTGAATTTCTAGAATTTTTAGAAATTTTTTCCTAATTTTTTAGGAATTTTTTGAGCATTTTTATGATTAAAAATGTATTTTTATACATTTTTGCGGGTTTTTTCCGCGGGAATGCGATCAAATTTCTGTCAATTTGCTACTGAAATTCAGTAGGGGACAGCGTGTTGATGCATAAATTGCTCTCCCGTGTGCGTGGGGTCCTCTCCGCCTCTCAAATCTGATTTTTCTTTCTCTTTTCCGGGTGAAAATTCTCTTAAAAATGAATTTTTTTACATTAATCATAATTAATGCTAATTATGATTAAGGATTTAATTGAAAAAGCTTAATTAAAGATTAAGCTAATCTCTGATTAACAGAGAGAAGGGTGGAGAAAGAGAATGGAAAGGAGGTGAAGGAGAGGAAAGAGGGGAGAAGATGTTGTGACTCTTTCCATCTCTCTCTCTCTCAGGCGCAGGCGACGACGGGAGGGGGGGGGCTGCGCTGCAGCCGGGCGGAAAAAAACGCCCCCCCCAAGAAAAATCAAATTGGCTATAAGCCAATAAAGCCTTTTTTTTCATTTTTTTAAAAAAATGAGTTTTTTATTAAAAAAAGCTTTTTGAATTTATTTCAAGAAAAAAGCTTGGGAAAAAAGCCTAGAAATTTCTGAAAATTACTGGATTTGAGTAAAAAAAACTCTGAAAAATTCCTGAAAATTTCTTATTGAAAAATTTTGGCTTTTCATCTTCCGGAAAACCTTTGGCTTTCCGTTTTCTTGAAACCTTTTGGCTTTCCGAATTCCGGAAAAACTTTTGACCTTCCGTATTCCGGAAACTTTTGACCTTTCACATTCCGATTTTTTTTGTCTTTTCATTTTCCCAAAACTTTTGGCTTTCCGTACTCCGGGAAAACCATTGGAATTCCGAAATTTTTTGACCGTTCGTATTCTAAATGCGTTCGGGGTTGATTAAAAATTTCAAAAAATTCCTGAAAATTAGTGGAAAATTAGACAAAGGTTATTTTAAATTTTGGAAAAATGTGGGGTTGGTGTTTGGCACGTGGTGTGTCCATTCGGGCGCCCGTGACCATTCAAATTCCTTTTAAAATATATTTTTTGATAGAAAATTAAAAAATCCATTAAAATTAAAAATTTTCATTGGATTTGAGAATTGTCGGGCAAAATTGAAAATTTCGTGAACGATGGGATTCTCAGGGAAAATTAGGAATATTCTAGATATTATATTTAGAAATCCTAAAAATTGACATTTTTTAAAATATCAATGGTATTTTGGCAAATTAAATTGCTAAAATTTTTTTGGAAAAATATAGGTTTGGAATGCCATGAGATAGGTTTGGTGGAATTCAAAATTATTATATTTTGAGGCCCTATAAATTAGAAAAAATTAGAAAAAAATCATGATAATTCTTTTTCTCGAGAATTTAATATTTTCGAGGGTTATTTAATGTTGAAGTACGTTTTCTCGTGCTGACATTAGATAGATGCGTGTTATTCGCATATTATTAATACGATTATATCTCGTATTAATGGATATTTATGTTTGGATTAATTCTAAACGATATATTCATGATTTTTTACCATTTTTTAGCCATTCTTTTTGGACATGTTCCTTAATTTCTTTTGATGGCTATAATTTACGTTCAAAGTGTGTTTCACCTTTGACATTTTTCCATGATAATTTATTTTGCACTTTTTTAAGTGTGGTTTGTGCTTAATTTCTTAAGCCTCTATCATGGGTTAGTTGATCGGTCTGTTTTGGTGGATTTTTATTGGATATTTTCCAAGTCTTATATAGACTCATCAGGTTCTGTCTAGATCACTTATGTCTAGGGTTTTCTTATTGAGTGCTACACACATGTGTTTCACTTTCTTACTTTGGGGTTTTATTTGAACAACACAATGTTCATATACTCCGGATTGATGAGTTGGCCACCAATTTTAATGCTTCTTTTGGCATGATTAAATGTCCATTAGATGGTATGCATTGTTTTTTATGATCAACTATGTTATTTATGGATTGAAGGAGCTTCTATGCTTTTATCCATGGTTTTATAAGGATCTTTTGATCTTTTGAATAATTACATGTGCTTTGAAGGTAGCATTGGCCTTCGTTTTTTGCACATATTTTTGGAGTATATTTCTTGTACTCTTGTGCATATTTCAACTCAGATACCTAGTTACCTACATATCTAGGTGAGTTATTTTTCTACCCTAACTTTATTGTGTTTTGGGTAGTTATCATTAGAAAGGCGCCAATAATTCAATTTCTTTTCTAATGATGTACTCAGAAGGATTTATTCCTTGATGTACTCTGAAGGATTTATTCCTTGATGTAGTCTCAAGTATATAGAGACAGGTTTAGTATGTGAAAGTCTGGATAAGGCCATCTTATTCCTTTTATACAGGATTTTATTCATATTTTCCTAGACGGCATACTAGGGAGTTTCAAAGTTAAGGTATGTATGGGTGGTATCATGGTGGTATGGGACGCTAGGGATCCCTCACATATATTATCTTATGGGATAATTTGGGCTCAAGATTGTTGCTTTGCTTACATCACTTAGCATGTTGACCTCAACATTCAAAGACAATCTTATTTTCTAAATTCACTAGAAGTTATAGTGTGGGCATTCTCTAGATAAATTTCTTTTATCTATAACCTGCATGTTTTGATGAGGGTAATCTCATCGGCATTTTCACTTGTTGTGTTCGGATAAGGAAATTTGGATTCTTCCTTTGTTGGCATTCTTTCTCTAGTTCCGTACTTTAGGTGATTTACACAATCAACTTGATAGGCTTATGGATGGACATATGTGACTCATCGAGACGTTGATGACTCTATGTTGATATGGGTAACTCGAGACGTCGATTATTCCATATGCAGATGTGGGTATGTCGGGGCACCGATGAATCCCTGGTTTCTGCTGTTATAATGCCATGCTTTCCTACTTTATTCCGAAAGGTTTACAATGAAAAAGTTACTTTGAATGTGAATTGTTCTGATCATCCGCAGTAGTCTGATGGCAAACAGAGTGTATGAATCAGATTGTAGAGGATATGCTTCGTGCATGTCTTTAGAAAATCATCATATTGGGAAATATCTTCCAATGATGGAATTTGCCTATAAACAATTCTAAATTTACGGCTATTATTTTAGTCCGTGCATACTTATGTATGGGTATCAACTCAGGGCACCTATTGATGTCAGTCTTAAGGATATTGAGCTTGATGCATCGAGGGATTTCTTGCGAGATATGTAGGAAATTCTGACCGAAGCTCGGGATTCTATCAGGAGTGCTCATGATAGGGCACGATTTTATGCTGATAGGGGACGCTCATCTCGGTCTTTTGAACCAGGAGCGTTGGTTTATTTTAATGTTCCTAAAGATTTTCAGACTTTGTCAATGGGAAAATGCTCGAATTTATCTCCTAGATATTGTGGTCCATTTCGAGTTATATATCGGATTGGCACGGTTGCGTATGAACTAAAACTACCTCCAATTATTAGAGTTCATCCAGTCTTTCATATCGATAGATTGAAAGGGAAACTGGGAGGTGAGGATGACACAGTTACTCCTCAAGAACTCGTTGAAGTCGATGAATTATTCTATGTTCCACATGAACCTGATAAGGTACTTGAATTCAAGGAAAGGAAACTTTGTAGTTGACTAATCCTTGAGGTTAACATAAGGTGGAAAGATAGGGAAATTGAGAATTCGACTTGGGAGTCGGTTGAGATTGTTCAGCGCAGTTCTCCTTCTTTTCATTGCAAGAGTGCAATGTTTTGAGAGAGGGGAAGTATGTTATATGTACATTATGTGTGCTATGTTATATACACATTATGTGTGCATATACTAGGAGGCTAACCCACATTAGACTTGTGAGCATGGGAGCATGGGAACAAGGTCTAGTGGAGCATGGGTTAGGACTAACCTTAAGGTTTAAGGTTAGGGTTAGGCATCCAAGGGTCACACATGAGGAATGGAAAGTCAAGAGTCACTTGAGGGCCCTCCTATATAATAGGGGCATGGGGCACACTCAAGGGAGCTTGGGGGCTTGGAGGTTTGGGCTCCATGAGGCCAAGGCTATGTTATGCTCTCTTTGTAGAGGTTCATATCTACTCACCTACCATTTCACACTATAGCTATATGCTATTGGATTGTGTTATACCTCTTGATGGTATGGGACATCAAAGTAGAGGTATGATGTATTTCATTCATTATTCATGTGTGCATCCCTTGGGCTCGGGGGTGGTTGGGTGGTTGAGTTTATGCCTGATTTATGCATGTTTTATGCATAACAATTATCTAGAGAGATCTTAGGGTTTTAATAGTATCACTTTTGAAAATGAGCATGGCCAAGTAATATCCATTCAGGGGATAACAGGAAAACCTAAATCTAGGGTAGTCAAGGCAAAACATCTTCTCAAGGGAACACATAAGGGTCAGCAAGTTTTCTTAGTCAAGCTCAACAAAGCCATTGAACCTAGTAAGGAGACAGAACCCTCTTGGCTCCAAGAATTCTCTAACATCTTCCCTAATGAGCTTACAGGGCTACCGCCTCCTCGAGAAGTTGATCATGAAATCGAGGTGATCCCTAGAGCTCAACCCATCTCAAAGACGCCCTATAAAATGTTCCTTCTTGAAGCCACCATTGAACTTAAAGAGCAACTTTCCCAACTCATGAAGCAAGGATTCATATGCCCCAGTAGCTCTCCACCTGTCCTTTTCCAAAAAAAGAAGGACGGAACTCTCCACCTCTACATAGATTATCAAGGGCTAAATCAAGTCACTGTCAAGAATAAGTATCATATCCCTCGCATCGACAAACTTCTTAACAGGCTTCATGGGACCAAAGTCTTCTCAAAAATAGATTTGAGGTCTAGTTACTATCAGATCAAACTCAAGGAAGCAGATATACCCAAGAGAGCCTTCAATACCCGTTTACGGCCACTATGAGTTTACTACTGTAATGTCATTCGGGTTAACCAATGCTCCTGCAACCTTCAACCGCCTAATGCAAGATATATTTCGTCCTTACTTGGATGAATTTGTGCTTGTTTTCTTTGATGACATCTTAATCTAATCCAAATCAATGTGGAAGAGCATGAGAAGCATGTGTGTAGAGTTTTACAATTGTTGCACAGACACAAACTCTATGCCAAGAAGAGCAAATGTACCGTCTTTACTCATCAAATTGAGTATCTTGGGTTCACCGTCTCCAAAGATGGCATTTCAGTAGACCCCGCCAATCTCAAAGATATTCTGGAGTGGCCATCCCCTAAATCAGTTTGTGAAGTTCGTGGGTTTTTGGGAATCACAGGATGGTATAGGATTTTTATCAAAGATTATGCCTTGGTAGCTGCACCTTTGACGGATCTTCTTAAGAAGGATTGCAAAGTAGTGTGGCTCTGCCAATCCATCAAAATAGTTTTGATCAACTCAAGGTCATTATTACTTTTGCCCCAGCTCTTGAAACATCCTAATTTCACCAAGGAATTTGAAGAAGTTACTGATGCCAGTAGTCTAGCACTTGGTGTCTTAGGCCAAGAAGGAAGACCAGTCGCTTATACTTCCCGCAAGCTGAAGCAATATGAAGTAAATTATGCCACCCATGATTTGGAGCTCTTAGCAGTTGTTCATTGCCTCAAATTATGGAGACATTATCTCTTGGGGGGCAAATTCCAGCTTATAAACTAACCACAAAAGTCTAAAGTGGATCTTCACCCAGCCTAACATCAACATGCGGCAAAGGAGATGGATTGAAATTCTACAAGAATATGACTTCGATATCAAATTCTGCCCTGGAAAGATAATGTGGTAGCAGATGCACTTAGCCACCGCAGATCTTTCTTGAGTGTAATTTCAATGCCAAATAATCCCATGCTGGTCAAGGTGGAAGAAGTCTCATCTCATGATCCAGATTATCAGAGGATGATGAAGTGAGTAGAAGAAGGGGGAAATTCAGAGAAAGAGAAGAATCTAATCAAGGGATACTCCATTCATGAAAGAAGCCTCTACTTCAATCACAGGCTATGTATCCCTAAGGATCCTGTTTTAAAGAAACTAATCCTCCATGAAGCTCATGATAGTCCTGCTATTCTACGGGACACCCAGGCTATGCAAAAACATTAAATGCCATAATAAGAGGCTTTCATTGGGCAGGCTTGAAAAATGATGTCCTTCGGTACTTGAAGCAATGTCTCTCATGCCAAAGGATCAAAGCTAAAAGGGTCAAGATGCCTAGGAAACTTCAACCCTTAGATATTCCCCAAATGAAGTGGGAGTGCATTAGTATGGATTTTGTCACAAGTCTCCCCACTGTTCAAGGAGGATATGACTCCATTCTGGTAGTAGTGGACTTACTTACCAAAGTAGCTCACCTTATACCAGCAAAGAAGACCTTCAAAGCTTCTGATGTTGCTTGAATATTCATCAAGGAAGTCCTCAAACTTCATAGTCTCCCAAAAAGGATAGTAAGTGACCGGGATAGCACAGCTTATCATCCACAGACCGATGGCCAGATTGAGAGAGTTAATCAAGTAATTGAAGACATTCTCAGAGCATATTGTGGATGGCAACCAAGAAGGTGGATTCAATACCTTCCTCTGGTAGAATTTGCCTACAATGCATCTTATCATCAGAGCATAGGAATGTCACCATTCAAAGCACTCTATGGCGGGCAAGAATGGTTGTCTCCTCTAAATTTCTTTGATCTGACCATAAGAGTTGAGGCATCTAGGAAAATGCTTGAAGAGATGGAGGAACAAACCAAGGCAATCCAAAAGGATATTAAAGCTGCCCACGATCGACAAAAACATTATGCTGACACCAAGAGGTCTGAAAGGATCTTCAAGGAAGGAGACAAATTTCTTCTATGAGTGCGACCCAAACGAAGTTCTCTATCACTTGGAAAATATAAGAAGCTCAGCCCTAGGTATTGTGGCCCCTATATAGTTATGAAGTGTCTAGGTAAAAGTGTCTATAAACTCCAATTCCCAGCCCATATCAAAGTCCACAATCTATTTCATGTAAGTTTGTTAAAACCTTATGTACCCAGTCTCGATCATATTCTTGATGATGAACAAGTTGTAATCCCTACTCAAGGAGTCCTTGAATTACAGCCTAGTAGCATCATAGATTCTAGGAAAGGCAACTCTGAAATAGAACTCTTGTAGAACATCTAGTATAGTGGAAAGATTACGCTCCTGAAGAGGATGCAACTTGGGAAGATGAAGCTACACTCTTAAAGGATTATCCCCAATTCATGAGACAAGATGAGGACATCTCAGTTTCCTTAAGGGGGGAAGGATGTAACATACCCATCTTCACTAATAAAGAAATGTACATGTAATAGAGTTTTTATGGTATAAAAATCAATGATTTTATTAAATGAGTCATTTCTACTTAGAATCTTCAAATTTTGAGCCCAAATTTAGAATTTGCATGCGATTTTACCCTAACCTAGGATTTTACAGCATCCAAAATGGACACCGGATCAAGCTTATACGTAAATTTCAGTCATTTTTAGTTAAAAAGTGACGACCTTTAAACCTTAATAAATGCACGACCGGGCGTCCGATTGACGAATGGTCTGAACCCCAACAACCAAGAGAACCTCCTGGGTGGACAAAAAAAATTTGCCCCCCCGGGGCGGTCCGGCACGCAAAGCCCGGGAATGGCCCAAGGTATCCCTCATACCATTGGGAGAATAAAGTTCGCCGATTGAGGCGAGAGATTATGATGCTGCCTAGTTCTGAGGGTCCAGGCTAGTGCGGTGAATAAGCCCACCCTAGTGTGCAAACATCTCTCTGAGGGGTGGGAGGATCGAGCGATGGAGCCTGAGAGGGCGACAGGCCGGCTTGAGTCCTCGCCACCACCAGCGCGGCCGACGATGAGGTGTATGCTCCCGGTCCCGTAGGGTTTTTCCCAGCATATAGAGGCTAGAAGGCCGAGTTCTAAATCATCGACAGTATAAAGGAAAAGAATAAGAGAGCCGGTTTGGCTTGTATGGAATTGATTCATGTATAAACTTTTTTTTTAGAAATCTTGTTTTTGGCATTATTTTATTGTGGAAAAAGTAACAAACCTTGTGAAAGGGGCCTTAATTGAGGAACATGTTTATTCATGTCAAACAGTGTGGTAGGATTAATTAGAAAACAAATTGACACGTGAGTAGGGTGGAAAGTGGGAGGATGGAATGCTCGGACAGCACCATCCTACGGACGGGTGGACCTGATTAGTCGGGTAGCTTTCCAACAAATTAAGTGAAAGCCCTACGCTAGCATGGATGAGGAGAAAAGCGTTGCCTCTAGAAATCAACTCTAGTAGTTGCCCAATTTATGATCAATTACCCTATGGGTAATTTGATTTTTAGAAGATCACTCTCCCCCTGCGGGATAGGACTAGGTCTTACCTATGAATCGTATCCTTGAGTCTCTACATGGTCAAGGTGTCGATGATGAATAGGAAATTTTCTCCAAGTTCAGACTTAGTGGACTATCTTAAGTGTTTCCCCTATTTTAGAAGGGGGAAACCTTACAGTAAAAATATGTGTGAACTATACCATACCAGTATTATACTGAAATAATGATATTTTCTATTATCCTCTAAAAATCCTCTACATCTTGCAGAGAATGGAGTTTCTCTCTCTCTTCAACCTTCTTTGGAGTCTTCATCAACATACTAAACCAATTGATTGGTTGGGGGCTCCTTAGACTAAACAACCAAAATAAGAGGTAAAGTGTGATTTATGGTCTTTTTCTTAATCTCTAAATGTTTCTCTCACTTCTCAACCCCTCTCAAGCTTGAGAAGTATTTAATTGAATGTCTCTTTAATGCAATTGAAGCTCTCTAATGGATTTAAGTGTTTAAACACATAAAGTTTTCAATTAAAATATTTTTTTTAAAACATATCTCTCTCTCCCCAAAAGAATGGTCATTCCTATGACCTATTCTATATTCAATTAATGCATCTCATGGAGAAATTCTCTATTCACAAATCAAACTGTAGGCTTGTGAAGCTAGAGGTATAAGAAAATGGTTTTTATACTTATATGCTTGAAAAATATGGTAATACTATGGGATAAATCCATAAATTGGATTTAATGCTAAAAGATAGTTATACTATCATAATTATTTTACTATGTCTTATTCTTTTCATAAAAATTAAAAATTGACAGTAATAACAGCGGAGCTATGGTAAAATTTTTAAGAAATTGATACATAATTCATTCTTATGCATAACATGAAAAGAGGACTTCCTATCATATTCTAGGACTGAATATCCTAGGTTAAAGAATGGTTTTTGTCACATTCAATGGAAAACTAATTTTTAAGTTTATGTGTAATTAAATAATTAAGAAATGAGAAAATTATGATAATTATATTTAATGATAAAAGAGGAATTCCTATAACATTTGGAATTCAATCATTTAGATGGAAAAAGAGAAAGTCCTAGCTTATTGGAATTATTGGATATTTTATTTAAATTCAAAGGTAAATTTTAGATAAATTTATTTTATCTATGAGAAATATCTAAATGGTAAAAGAGGAATTCCTATGACAATTGGGATTCAATAATTTAGATGGGAAAGAGAAATTCCTAGCATATTGGAATTATTGGATATTTTATTTAAATTCAAAGATGAATTTTAAACAAATTTATTTTATCTATGAGAAATATGTAAATGGTAAAAGAGGAATTCCTATGACATTTAGAATTCAATCATTTAGATGGGAAAAGAGAAATTCCTAGCATATTGGAATTATTGGATATGTTATTTAAATTCAAAGATGAATTTTAGATAAATTTATTTTATCTATGAGAAATATTTAAATGGTAAAAGAGGAATTCCTGTGACATTTGGAATTCAATCATTTAGATGGAAAAAGAGAAATTCCTACCA
Organism: Cibotium barometz; assembly: GCF_041138505.1. Lineage (NCBI taxonomy): Eukaryota > Viridiplantae > Streptophyta > Polypodiopsida > Cyatheales > Cibotiaceae > Cibotium > Cibotium barometz. The sequence goes on from NC_141058.1 coordinate 1,636,569, forward strand.
TATTGAATTAATGGATATTTTATTTTAGATGAATTTATTTTATGAGAAATATTTGATGATAAAAGAGGAATTCCCATAACATTGGAGTGCAAATAATTAGATGCAAAAAGAAGAATTCCCATGGTAATTGAGATCCAAGAAATCGAATGGGAAGAAGATGAATTTTTAGTATAATTCAATTTATGATTATTTATCATCAAAAGTGGAAATATGGGTAGAATTGATTTTTGTAAATCCCATGAATTCTTCTATTCCAAAAGAGGAATATTGAACATAATTCATTTGAGAAATTGAGAAAGAATATGGAAATATTCATCGAGAAAAAGAACCTTTATCTAGGCCAAGCAATTGGTAAAAATTTAGAAAAAGTCCCATTATCGGTATCAAAGTAGTAAAAATGGATGAGATAAAATGTAAATGGGATGCGATAAGATGTGAATGGATGTGATAAGATGTAAATGGGATGCGATAGGATATGTATGGATGTGATAAGATATAAATGGGAATAGGATGTGAATGGATGAGATAAGATGTGGATGGATGTGATAAGATGTAAATGGGATGCGATAGGATGTGAATGGATGTGATAAGATGAAAATAAGATGCGATAAGATGTGAATGGGATGTGATAGGATGTGGTGTGATGAAAATGAATGGGGATGAGATGTGAAGTAAATGGATGTGGATGAGAATGATGAGATGAGAATGAGATGAGAGGATATGTGAAAGAGTGAGATGGGAAGTACATGGATGTGGATGTAGATGTGTATGTGAAAGAATGGATGTGGATGTGGATGTAGATGTGTATGTGAAAGAATGGATGTGGATGTGTATGTGAAAGAATGTGATGTGATGTGTATGTGAAAAAATGTGATGTGATGTAAAGGGATGTGGATGTGTATGTGAAAGAATGGATGTGGATGTGTATGTGAAAGAATGGATGTGGATGTGTATGCAAAAGAATGGATGTGGATGTGTATGTGAAAGAATGTATGTGGATGTGTATGTAAGAATGGATGTGAAAGAATGTATGTGGATGTGTATGTAAGAATGGATGTGGATATGTATACGAAAGAAGGGATGTGGATGTGTATGTGAAAGAATGGATGTGGATGTGGATGTGTATGTGAAAGGATGTAATGTGATATAAAGGGATGTGAATGTGTATGTGAAAGAATGGATGTGGATGTGTATGGATAGATGTGGGTAGTCGTACATGTGAACGATTGAATGGATGTGGATGAATGAGATGAGATGTGTATGAATAAGACATAATGTAGATAGATGTGATGTGATGTAATGTGGATAGAATGTATGGGATGGGATGCTGATGAGAATGAATGTGATGGATATGAATGAATGTGACGTGATGGATGTAAATGGATGTGATGTAAATGAATGTGATGGACATAAACAAATGTGAATCGGGATGAGATGTGATGAGATGTGAATCAGGATGTGAATGAATGAGATGTGATGACATGTGAATCGGGATGTGAATGAATAATATGGGATGTGAATGGAAGAGATGTGATGTGATGTGAATCGGGATGTGAATGAATGAGATGTGATGTGACGTGAAATGGATGTGATGAAAATTGGGATAGATGTGAATGGATGATATGAGATGTGAATGAATATGATGTGATGAGATGTGGATATGATGTGATGAGATGTGGATATGGGTAGATGCGAGTGCATGAGATCTGGTAAGGATAAATGAAGAAAGATGTGATGAGATGGAAAATGATGTGATGAGAATGGGAATACATATGAAATGGATGTGGATTAAGTAATGTGGATTGATGTGGAACAATGTGGAAAGACGAGAGTTCGTTATAGAAACTGTATTTATGACCTATTTTTTAATGACTGTTTTATGTCAAGAATGTTGGGGAAGCATTTTGACCGTCTTGTGAATGAGTCGTGGAGACCTAACTGATAAAGTTGCAATAGGCTGATGGAGACTCAACGGAGGATGTCTCGCGTAGCAAGGTCAGTCGAGGTCTTGACCAACCTCCGTTTGATTTAAATGGTGAGCTTCCGGTACGGTGGATGAGGGACCAAGGAAGCGGCCTATGAGTGAAGCGCTAGGTGACCTGCAAAGCATCCTAGAGGGTGTTGGTGACCATACGGTGCTCGGACTCTGGGTCGTCAAAGATACCCACACGTGCATTGAGGAAGACAATGAAACAAGGAGTTAGATTTGTTTTCGGAAACCGAGCATGGATCTAGTTGATTGACGTTGTTGGTCCTCAACAGTTGAGTCCATGGCTCTTTTATATGGATCTGTTGGTTGATCTTGGTGATCTTCAACGGAGATTCCATCTAGATTTTTATAAGTGTATATTTCTGGGTACTATGAGCTAGGAACTATTGAAAAGGCCCTTGAGTGGACAAGTGGTGAGTGTTCTGGTTACCAAATGATGCCATAAGTACACCGATGAAGGAATGATTGGAAATTAGAATTCAACCGGATATTTTGGAGGATTATGATCAATGATACTGTGGTTTCATGAAAGGATTGTTTTTTAAAAATAGTTGAATCTGTGGAAAAAGGCAATTTCGTATCGGGTGTGGTAAGTGGTGTGACTAGCTTGAAGTTTGCATGAAGATCCGGGTAGGGGGCCTGGGAACTCTTTTCCTTGGTACCCAGGACAAAACCTAACCAAATTCTTAAATGGATCCCATCACTACAGTGGTTGGGTGGTTGGCTAACCCACGGGAGTGGGGTTAGTAGGCTGGACTGATGGATCCCTAAAATGAGACTCAATTCTGTTATGGTACAATAGATGAAGTAAATCCCGGATAGAAATTATTCTATGAAAAAGAATCAACGGCTGTGCCTCTCAATGATGAAAAAAGCATTGGTCTCTATGATCTAAGTGCAAGTCTTTTCCTTGATCTGACCATGGGACTTACGGGTTCGGTCGGATCAGTTCAATTAGTTAAGGCTCTTGACTATGTTAGAGTAAAAATATCCGTGGAGGAATCACCCATGCTTTTCGGGCGAGGGAAGTTTTTTCGGGTTTAGTTTTGGAAGAACCGAGGGATTAGTCTCTTATCCGGATATCCGTGGGCGAGGCCCCCGACGAGTGAGAGACCCTGCCCCGCGTAAGAAGTGCTACTTCCACTACTAGCACCCCCGAATTCGTTGCGCGGAGGGAGTAGGGATCTTTCACTTTCTGCACCAATGTTAGGGGTTAACTTTACCTAAGTTGGAATATCCGAATTCTATGTATGTGAATGATCCTTTTGGGTAGTTGCTTAGGAATTCATGAGAAGTGATAGATATGAAGGGATGTAGTTAGTTGATCGGGGGAAGGCGCATAACGGATATTCAGAATTGCAGAAGATGAAGAAGCGGAATGTAATCCCTTGCATGATTATGACATGAATGAATTCTGATCATCTGTTCAGGGTTATTGTGTGTTAGCGGATTTGCTATATGATGTTTTGTATTCCGTTTTACTGTTATGATTTTTTGCTAAAGGGAATGTCTTTGTGCTAGTGTTTGTTCTTGTATGAGATTTCCATTACCAAGTATCAGGCATTTAGTGCCCAGGTACACATTGGCGATCCTGCTAAAGGGAATGTCTTTGTGCTAGTGTTTGTTCTTGTATGAGATTTCCATTACCAAGTATCAGGCATTTAGTGCCCAGGTACACATTGGCGATCCTGTGATGTTCGCATACTCAGCATTGTCTTGTATTTGTTGGGTATGGGGTTGTGTTGTGTTATGCTGTTTGTGTTTCGCATGAATGTCAGATAGGGCGAGGCACACTAGTCCCATTCATTTCACGAGGGCTCAATCCAGGAAGCGCAGATATGACAGGTCGGGAAGCTTCTAGCAGTGGAAGCGGTGATGCTGCGGAAGCGCCACCTGTGGCAGTTACGTCGGTTTCTGCTGGCGTAATTGAGGGCCAATTGGCGCAGGCCGGCGTGGACGAGGCTGACGCTGTCGAGCATACAACACCACTTGCAGAAGGGCCGGGGCAGAATGTCGTTAGCCCGGAACAAGCCCGGCGGCATTTGCATCAATTTGTTGGTGCCCTATTTCTGTCTAGACCGCCTGTTCGGAGTCAGAGACGGTTGCAATTTGATCCATTGAAAAATCTGCCACCAGCTAATCCACTACCAGGAGTTGTGAACATGGCTGCACCACCACCCAATCCAACGGTTAAGGCTGCCAAATTTAAGGCAAAGCCTAAGGAAGACCCAGACTGTCACGTGGCTCAATTCGAGACCCGATGGAAAGCCAGCGGGTACCCTGCCCATTTTGGAGATCCGGTGAAATTGCAGCAGTTTGCCGCAACCCTGGAGGGGGTAGCAATGAGTTGGTTTAGCCAATATGGCTTGGCCCACTTTGCAGATTTCAATGCTTTGAAGGATGCGTTTTTGGCCCGGTTCAGGAAGGAGAAAACTCCTACTGATATCGTCAAAAAGATCAAGGCCATGGAACAGAAGCATCTGTTAGTGGAAGATTATGCTCAGAAGTTTCGAGGATTGGCTGCCAGACTGCAGGGTAATGAAAGACCCTCGGATGAAATGCTTGCAAGTTATTTTGTCAAAGGATTGCGGAGGAACTTGAAGAGTGCTGTCGCAAATGTGGATATTGCCGGCGGCTTTGATAACCTCGTGACAGCTGCCTCTCGGGTGGAAAAGTGACTGGGCATTCAGAAGGGCAAACGGAAGGGCAGGAAGCAGGATGACTCAGAGTCGGATAGTTCGACTAAGTCAGACTCGGATAGTGAGGCCGAGTCGGCATGCTCATCTGATGAATCGGAGGATGAGAAGCGTAGTGAGAAGAAAAAGGCCTCAAGGAAGGCTAAGCAGAAAAAAGATAAAGAGAAACAGGTTAGGGAGGAGAAGGAGAAAAAGCTTCTTCACAAACTTAAAGCCTTAGGGTATGCAGCAGTCTTGCCCAAGGAGAAACAGTACTGCCATATCTGTGAGAAGGAAGGCCATCTTACGGGTGCCTGTTGGTACAACCCTAACTACAGAGGCAAGGTGCCACCCAATGTGGTTCAGAGAGCACCACCTCAGCAAGTTGCAGAGGCTAATCCGGTGGTTCCGACCGTTCCGCATGTTCCCTATAATAGGCCTCCAAGACCATATGCTCCAAGACCTAATTGGCAGGGGCAGCAAGGGTTTCAGAGGGGACCTCAGGGTGTGCCACTGTGTGATTACTGTGGAAAAGACGGGCATCAAATTGGTCCGGCCTGTGAATTATGGTGTAAGCATAGGGAGGAAAGAGGGAGACCTGTCATTCGATTCAATGAGGGGAATCGGGGTCAGGGACCTGTCATTCGATTCAATGAGGGGAATCGGGGTCAGGGACCTCCCCAGGACCAGCAGAAGCAGAGACCTCCAGCTCAAGCAAATGCCATCCTGATCGAGATGGTGGGAGATAAAGCAGCGGGGGCTAGCACGGGGGTTTCACATCTTCAGGGTGTGCCGCAGCAGTTCCAAGTGCTGAAAGCTTCTAGCTCTGTTGATGCGCAGTGTGTTAGCACTAACCCTCGGGCTTCTTGCTGGCTCGGTGAGTGCTCCACGGGTATGCTCGTTGGGGATTGTAAGGGGCAAGATTTAGTGGATACTTTGGCTGTTACCCGTGCAAAGGGTAAGGGACCTATCAGTTGGGAGGACCAGGAGGTGGTTCGTAGAAAAGTTTCCAGTTAGGTTCAGAAACTCCAGCAGAAGCAGCTCCCGGTGGAACCGATGGAGCCACTGCTAAAGGCACAGTTGTCGGAGGAACCGATTCCAGCCCAGCCACCTTGTGATCCCCTTCCAGGAAAGATTGTGGTGGTCCATTCGGATCCAGTCCCTAAGGTAACTGAAACCGTACCAGGTTATTTGATGCACTAATGCATGCGCCTATTCAGATTTCCTTGGATCAGCTGTTAAGCATGGTACCGGCTTTTCGGGAACAGCTGTTGGGGAAGCTACAGGAGCCAGTTCCAGCAAAGATGGTGGAGGATCAAGCCCCGTTTGTGGGAGTTTCTCAAGCTGAGTCCGCAGATGTGGATTTTAAAGTCCCAGTGATTAAGGTGGCATTCCATGGGCACAATTTTGAAGAGGTTTTACTGGATGGGGGTTCCGGAGTCAATATTCTACCGGAGACCGTTTACCTCCGTATGAGGTTGGGAGCGTTAGCACCAGCACCTTTTCAAGTGAGGATGGCAGATCAGAGGCGACTTCAACCTTTGGGGATTCTCAAGAATCAATCTATTAAGGTGGGTGGTCTGTCGTTTCTTGTGAATTTTGTGGTGCTCCGGCGGATGCAGGGTAGCGGGTCTGCCTATGCCATGTTGCTAGGCCGCCCCTGGTTTAAAATTGCCCGAGTCAAGCAGGATTGGGAGGATAATACTGTGGTGATCAGGCAGGGCAAGAAGACAACTCGCTTGTCCATGTTATCCAAAGTTCTCTTGAAGCAGGGGCAGAAGCCTTTATGTGCTCAGGGCATTCATTTGGCAAGTGATGTAGGTGAAGATGAGGAGGAGGCATATATGCAAGCAAATCCAACGGTAGTACCGGTCTTTGATGTAGATGTGGAAGCTATTGTCACCAGATATCAGAATACTGGACACCCTGTATCGGCAGTTCTGCAGAGTGTCGAGGGTTTGGAACAATCATCGGATGTTCCGACGACTGAAGACAGTGTGGTGCCCGAGCAGGAGATCCAGGTGGTACCAGGCCAGATCATGGAAGGCCAGACTTTTCAGCGGGCTGTGGAAGAAGCTTTAGCTGCCAAGGCTCAGCAGGTGCATTCTGTAACCGAGCAGGAAGCCATTATAGCAGCTGAACAGCAATATGAACGGCGTTTGCAGAAGTCCATCAGGGTGGAGGAAGATGAATTACAGGACATGAATTTAGGTACTGCATCCGATCCCAAGGTGGTCCGAGTCAGTGTGTATGTTGAAGGTCAATTTAAGGAGGACTTGCAGCAGCTGTTAGTGGAGTTTCGAGATGTATTTGCCTGGGAGTATTCTGATATGAAGGGCATTGATCTAGCTTTACATCAGCACCGCATCAATTTGAAGAATGATGCTGTTCCTGTCATCCAACAGCGGTATCGAATGAATCCAAATTTCGCCAAGAAGGTCAAGGAGGAGCTGGATAAGCTATTACGGGTAGGGTTTATCAAGCAGGTCAATGAGGTGACTTGGCTGTCTCCCATTGTGGTCGTGCCAAAGAAGAATGGCAAGATCAGGGTGTGTGTGGACTACAGGAAGTTGAATGCTGCCACAATTACTGACCCGTTTCCGTTACCGTTCTGTGATACCCTCCTTGATGCTGTGGCTGGTCATGAGATGTATAGTTTTTTGGATGGTTTCTCAGGGTATAATCAGATAAGGATGGCACCGGAGGATGTGGATAAGACGGCCTTTATCACTGATGAGTGGGGAGCATTTGCTTACACGGTGATGAGCTTTGGATCAAAGAATGGCCCACCATCATTTTCATTTGTGGCTCAGAAGGCATTTGAGCCATATCTGTTGGATTTTATGCGAGCCTTTCTTGATGATTTTAGTGTCTTTGGTAAAATGGCTTTGCACTTACAGCACCTGAGGCTGTGTTTGGAGCGCTGTCGGATGTTCCGCATAGCTCTTAATCCCTTCAAATGTGCTATTGCAGTAAGGCGTGGGATTCTCTTGGGCCATGTGGTGTCCCGGGAAGGCATCTTGATTGATGCTAAGAAGATTGAGGCCATTCAGAAGGCTTCCGCACCAAGTACTCTCAAGGAGACAAGCAGGTTTTTGGGGCAGGTTAAGTGGCATAGTAGGTTTTTGCGATATCTTTCAGATGTGTGTGCACCCCTTACTCATTTGACCAAGAAGGGAGTGGATTTTGTGTGGTCTCCAGTTCAAGAAAAGGCATTTCAAATTCTGAAGAAGATGTTGGTGGTGGCACCGATAGTGCAACCTCCTGATTGGGGGTTATCGTTTCATGTTTTTGTAGATGCTTCGGACATTGCCATAGGGGCTGTCCTCATGCAGGAGAAGATTAAGGGTTGGTTTCGACCAGTGTACTATGCTAGCAGGATGTTGACAAGTGCTGAAAGGAATTATACCATCACGGAGAGGGAAGCTTTGGGGATGGTGTATTCTCTTCACAAGTTCCGGCACTATCTGTTGAGCAATAAGGTGGTTTTCCATGTAGATCATCAGGCCTTATTGTATTTGGTAAAGAAACCACACTTGACGGGTAGGTTAGCTCGGTGGATGCTTCTACTCCAGGAGTTTGACTTTCTGATCATACATACCCCGGGAAAGGAGCATGCTGTAGCGGATTATCTGAGTAGGTTGGAGATTGGGGAAGTAGCTGTAGGGGTGGATGATCACTTCCTTGATTCGGTTTTGTTTTCAGCTACTGTGGCGATATTGGATTCTTGGTATGATCAGATGTTGAGTTTCTTGACAGATGGCACCATGCCAGTGGAATTTTCCACTGATCAACGGAGAAAGCTGGCACTCAGGAGTAAACCTTTTTTGGTAATTGCAGGTGCTCTGTACAAGCGAGGGATAGATCAGATTATCCGTCGCTGTGTCCTAGAATTTGAGCAATCAGCAGTTCTGCAAGAGGCTCATGGTGGAATTGCAGGTGGGCATTTTTCTGGAGACATTACAGGTAAGAAGATTCTTCAATCTGGGCTTTGGTGGCCTACCGTGCTGAAGGATGCACACAATCATGCTAGGAGTTGCTTGGTATGTCAACAGTTGGGGCAGCCTGGAGCTTCAGACCGCAATCCGATTCTGCCCTTAGATCCTTTTCAGAAGTGGGGTTTGGATTTTGTTGGGCCAATCAAGCCTAAGTCCAAGCGGACAGGTTGTCGTTATATCTTGGTGGCTACTGATTATTGTACGAAGTGGGTGGAAGCTGTTGCCTTGAAAGATAATACCGCCAAGAGTGTGGCTAGGTTTCTGTATCACAACATTATGACCAGGTTTGGGTGCCCAGTGGAATTGGTTAGTGATCGGGGTACTCATTTTCTCAATGCTGTCATTGCGGAGTTGACCAAGACTCATTTGATTATGCATAAGAAGTCTACTGCCTATCATCCTCAAGCCAATGGTCAAGCAGAGAGTTCCAACAAGATCTTGGTGAAGATTTTGAAGAAGACAGTAGCAGAGAATAGGGATGACTGGGATGTGAAGCTTGATTCTGCTCTATGGTCATTCCGTACAGCTTTTAAAGTCACTACAGGTCTGACACCCTTCAAGCTGGTGTATGGCTTGGAGGCGGTGGTTCCAATGGAATATGTAGTTCCTAGTTTGCGGGTGGCTATTGCTGATCGGTTATCGCCGGAAGAATCTGTTCAGTTCCGACAGCGGATGCTGTATCAGCTCGAAGAGGATCGGATTGTTAGTGGGTATATCACAGAGGTGATTCAGCAAAGGCGGAAGGCTTGGGTAAGTAGGCAGATCAAATTCAAAGTTTTTCAGGTTGGGGATTGGGTTTTGTTGTATAATTCGAAGCTTGGTCCTCATCCGGGTAAATTAAAGCTGAGGTACATAGGGCCGTACAAAATCATGGAGGATTGTGGTCAGGGTACTTTCCGACTTGCTGATATGTTTGGAACTCTGGTCGAGAAACCGATTAATGGATTCCGACTGAAGAAGTTTGTGGGTCAGCCACCAGTGGGGTCGGAGTATCCGCAGAGGTCGGAGTTTTAGCAGACGGAGGAATATCCGCACCAGTGGGCAAATCAGGCGAAGGTGTAAGTGGGGATGTGTTAGAAAATTTGGGAATGTCCGCTAGTGTACAAGTGGAGGATACTGATGGAAAGTCGGGCATGTGTGGTAGATTTGGTCGACTGGGTGACGTTGCATTTTATATCACCACGTGTGGGGGTCTTTTCATGCACATTTCAATTTTGGCATGCTTTAAGGAGTCTTTTTGCATGAATAACGCAGAGTGCTTAGCAAAGCTGAATTCCCTGCGTCAAGTGCTGGCTGAGATGGGGCGTTCGACGCCGCTTAAGGTGGTTCCTGTGGAGCGCTCTTCTCCCTGGCGACTGCGTCAGCAATCCGCCGCCAGTAAGGAGCTTTCTGTCCATGCGTCTGTCGAGGCTGATGAAGATTTCGAGCCTGAGGATGCGCTGTCTGCTGAGGTAGGGGGGTTGGAAGCTACTACTTTGCAGGCTTTAATGGATACTTTCTTGGATTTTGGTGTTCATCTGGATCTGTCATCATCAGAGGAGGTGACTACTCAGTGGTTGCAGACCATTGGGTTATGGGAGTTTGCATCTTTGCCGTGGGACAGATGGTGGGAAAATGTTTATGCCAAGATGCAGTTGGAGGTGATTCGTAAGAGGAATGGTTACCTCTCTGCGACTGTGGGTTTGACACCTCAATTGATAGCAGAAGTGTTTCATCTCCATTATGAAGAAACTGTGGCTGTGGCAAAGTGTTCGGATGTGGCCATGAGGAAGGAATTTGGGCTTCCACAGGGGTCTCGAGCCTATTACATGGTGAAGAATGTCGCTGAACCCCGTCGTCAGCACTTAAGATGGTACCTTGAGCGAATTTGTCAGGTAATTAAATTGGAATACATGTCAAAAGACAATTTTGCACCTTTGCTGTATGCTGAGCAGGGGGGGAAAGTTAGTTGGGCTTCTTTGGTGCACACTAGAATTCTGCAGGAGGTGGAAATCACTGATAAAGAGGAAGTCTCAAGTGACTTCTCGGCTGTCGGCGTTCTTAGCAGCTTTGTTTGAGAAGGTTCCTATTATGTCTGCCAGCAAATTGCCTCTTTTGCCGCCTCAACCAGGTTTTTCTGGGGGTGTGCATGGTGGTCATGAAGAACCGGGTCAGGTTGACGTTGTCCCGGAGGGGGCAGTGAATTCTCCATTGGGGTTTGAGCATCAACCTGACAAGATGCATGTGTTTCAGTCTTTGGTGGAAGCAGGCTATACTCGCTCCGAAGCCAAGGAGGTGTTGGTCTCACCAGATGTTCCGAAAGGGCTGGATTTGTTGCATCAGGCCACAGAGTCTGTTGGTACTGATCCATCACTACTTTCAGTGGGTAAGAAATTCACTTTTAGCAAGAAAAGAAAATTGGATGTGGATTCATCTACGATCAAATCTGTGGTTCAGACGATGGATTTTACTCCTGTTAAGTCAAATCAGTGGGATTCCGTTTTAGTCGTAGCCAAGGAAGCAGAACATAGTGTTTTGAGTGGATCTATTTGTGGGGGAGAGTTGCAGGATGTGCTCTGGTCTTTGACTAAGGTCCAAGAGTATGTTCGGAAGCAGGAGAGTAGTATTGCAGATTGGAAACACCAGGTTCGGGTAATCCAGGAGCAGTCGAGATCGGAAGCTACTTATCAGCTTAAAGTCAAGCATCAGGAGGAGGAGTTAGTGAAAACTAAGATGTTGTTAGTTCAGGCTCAGGAGGCAGTGGTTAAAGAGAAAGACCAGGTAGCAGAGTGTCAGAGAAATTTGGTGAAGACAAAGATGTCGTTGGGATTGTTTAAAGAATGGACATATCAATTGCAGGAGAAGATGCATATGGAGTTGGCTGTATTGTCTGAGCAAAATGTGGGTTTGCAGGTGGAGAATCAGATGTTAGCCCAACGTATTCAACCATTGTTGGCTATTGAAAGACAGATGTTATCTCAGAGTATTGAAGATGTGGAGGGAGTGTTAGTTTCAGAGTCTGATTTAGCAGTGATTAGGCAGAGCTTAACTGAGGTGGGAGTCAAGCTGTGGCAAGGTATCCAAGATCGGATTGAAGCCTGGGTGATGAAGCCATTTAATACTTTAAGTGGAGCTTTCATTTCTGAATCTGAGCAGATATTGTTGGATCAAGTAGCAGGTTTACAGTCTGAAAAGGGTGCTTTGATGTTGAAATTGTTGGAGATTGAGAAGCAAGTTCAAGCCATGTGTTTTATGGAGTTGCCTAATGAGGGACAGTTGGATACAGAGCAGGTTACTGTGGGGGATAATGGACAAACTGTGGAGATTATGTCGGAGGTTGAAAAGGAAGCAGTTGGCCAGGCTGAAGTCATTCAGATGGTGTCACAGGATATACTGCCTGCAGATCAGATTGCTGTTCCAGTGGTCAATCTGGAGCCGGTGGAAGATTCAAAGACTAAAGATGATCCGCCGAAGCTGTTGGAGCCGGTGGTGTTACCTCAGTAATTTACGCGCTTTTCTAGTGTTTTAGGATTTCCAGTTTAGTAGGATTTTGCTTTCAGTTTGCAGTTGTGTTTTCTTTTTGAAGCAATGTAAAGACAATGGATGGTTTGATCAGGGATTTATGGGTCCGAGTCGGGTTTTCTTGAAAACCCAAACCACCGGGCTGTGCCATGTGTTAGGGGTTAACTTTACCTAAGTTGGAATATCCAAATTCTATGTATGTGAATGATCCTTTTGGGTAGTTGCTTAGGAATTCATGAGAAGTGATAGATATGAAGGGATGTAGTTAGTTGATCGGGGGAAGGCACATAACGGATATTCAGAATTGCAGAAGATGAAGAAGCGGAATGTAATCCCTTGCATGATTATGACATGAATGAATTCTGATCATCTGTTCAAGGTTATTGTGTGTTAGCGGATTTGCTATATGATGTTTTGTATTCCGTTTTACTGTTATGATTTTCTGCTAAAGGGAATGTCTTTGTGCTAGTGTTTGTTCTTGTATGAGATTTCCATTACCAAGTATCAGGCATTTAGTGTCCAGGTACAACCAAACATAATCTAAAAAATATCTTGTTGTGCAGAGATTTGGTAGAAGGAGAGTTTACCTCCTCTCTCTCTCTCTCTCTCTCTCTCTCTAATTAATATATTAAACCGATTCATCACTAATTAAATTGGTTATACTAACTTTTCATTCACAGTCACTAATTTAACTAACCTTTAAGATTAATGCATTTAATCTATCACTTTTTATTAATGCATTAATCTATAATCTATTGGCAAGTCATTTAATCTAAGATTAGTCTTATGTTAGCATGCTTTCTTTCTTTTGATGAGTCCTGTAAATAAGAAAGATGTATTGCATACTTGTATATGGATTCACGTTTGGCTCTTTTGCTCTTTGAATGGATTCGCTCTTCAGCTCTTTTTCTCTTCAAATAGATATCTTTGTCTTTCGAGTTAAACTAGAAAAAAACTCCTCCATAAAAATGAAAACCACCTCTTTCAATCTAGAGCCATTCACACATAACATGAAGATTTAGATAGTGGACTATTACCTTGGTCACCCACTTGGCCAAATCCTTGGGTATCCACTTAATAACCAAATCCTTTGGATACCATAATGGCTAGACATGGGAATTGGACAAAGATATGGACAACTATTAAATTTGTCCAAATCCCTTACATATCCATGGAACCTAGACTATAACCTTTCTCACCCACTTAGCCCGCCAATCCTTAGGTATCCATTTAACCAAACCCTTGGACAAAAGTTCTAGCTTTACATGGGAGTTGGACAAAGATATGGAAATTCATTCAATTTGTCTAAATCCCACCAACATACATTTGGCCAATTGTCCAAATCTCATTAGAAATTCATAATGACCATCACATGTGACCTTACTCTTTTGGGGAACTGCCTAATGGTAACCCTAATGGGGGACTTATCTAATGCTCATCTCACTAGATTTGGCGAACTCTTCAATATAGATTTGTACAATTTTACAAATCTAACTATAATTTGTATCTCAATTCTATTGGGGACTTCCATAATGCTCCTCCCACTAGAATTAACCCCTATTGGAGACTTTCCCATGGCTAATCCTTATTAGGAATTTGTCTAATGCTCATATCACTAGGTTTAGCCAACCATTCAATATATATTTGGACAATTGTCCAAATCTAACTCTAATCCATAGCTCAATTCTATTAGGGACTTCCATAATGCTCCTTCCACTCACCACTATTGGAGACTTCTCTAAGGCTAACCCATATTATTGGGGATTTGTTTAATGCTCATATCACTGTATTTGGCTAACCATATTATTGGGGATTTGTTTAATGCTCATATCACTGTATTTGGCTAACCATTAAATATAGATTTGGACAATTGTCTAAATCTAACTACAACTAATATCTTATTTCTATTGTTGGGGAGACTTCCATAATTATCCTCTCATTAGGCCTCAACCCTATTGGAGAACTTGCCCTTAATATGGATTTTTCTAATGCTCTTCTCCTTGGATCTAGCCACAACTATTCGTTGATATATATTTGGACAAATCTATACACATACATACACCACTCTTATTGGGGATTTACCTAATTCTCCTCTTACTAGAACCATTCAGTAAAGATTTGGACAGTTATCTAAATCTATATAACATTTATAGCTCACTCATATTAGTAGCCAATACTCTTCTCAAAAGATTTGAATAACCATTCAATACACAGATTTGGACAGTTTTCCTAATCTATGTATGGTTCATATCTCACTCCTAATGGGGATTGGCCTAATACTAAGCTTAGCCATGGACATGACTAATGCTCCTCTCACTAGATTTGGCCAACCGTTGAATGTAGATTTGGACAATTTCTCAAATCTATATTTAATTCATAGTTCACTCATATTAGGTACTTTCCTACCTAATGCTCTTCTCACCACATTTTACAAACCAATTAAATAAGTATTTGATGAGCCATTAAATATATATTTTGATAATTGTCTTAATCTACCTACATTCCAAACCTCAACCCTTTTGGGGACCTCTATAGTTCTCCTCTCACTAGACCTCAACTCTATTGGGCACCTTTCCTAAGGCCAACCTTGAATGGGGATTTCTCCAATTCTCTTCTTTTTGGATTTAGCCAACCATTCATTGATATAGATTTGGAAAAATTTATATACATACATAGATCACTCCTATTGGGGATTTGCCTAATGCTCCTCTTACTAGAACCATTGAGTATAGATTTGGACAATTGTCCAAATCTACATACAATGCATAGCTCACTCATATTAGTAACTAATTGTCTTCTCACACAAGATTTGGCAAACCATTCAATATACAGATTTGGACAATTGTCCAAATCTATCTATAGTTTAGAGCTCACTCCTAAGGGAGATTAGCCTAATCCCAACCCTAACCATGGACTTGACTAATGCTCCTCTCACTAGGTTTGGCCAAGTGCTCAATGTAGATTTAGACAATTTCCCAAATCTATATTTAATTTATAGTTCACTCATATTAGGGACTTTCCTACGTAATTCTCCTCCCACCACGTTTGACTAACCCATTGAATGTAAATTTGGTCAACCAATAAAATGTAGATTTGGCCAACCATGAAATATAGATTTTTATAATTATCTTAATCTACCTACAATGCATAACTCAACCCTGTTTGGGACTTCCATATTTTACCTCTCTCATTGGATCTAGCCAATAATTCATTGATATAGATTTGGACAAATCTATATACATACATATACCAGTCCTATTGCAGATTTTCCTAACTAGAACCATTAAGTATAGATTCGGATAGTTGTCCAAATCTATATACAATGCATAGCTCACTCATATTACTAACTAATGCTCTTCTCACAAGATTTGGATAACCATTCAATATACAGATTTAGACAATTGTCCAAATCTATCTATTGTTCATAGCTCACTCCTAATGGGCATTGGCCTGATGGTAACCCTAACCATGGACATGACTAATGCTCCTCTCACTAGATTTGGCCAACCACTCAATGTAGATTTGTACAATTGCCCAAATCTATAATTAATTTATAGATCACTCCTATTAGGGACTTGCCTATACTACCTAATTCTCTTCTCACCACATTTGGCTAACCATTAAACACGTAGATTTGTCGAACCATTAAATATAGTTTTTAATAATTTTATTAATCTACCTACAATCCTAAACCCTTCACTTATGCTTATCTCACTAGATTTAGCCAACCATTTGATATAGATTTGGGCAATTTATCCATAGTTCATAGCTTCTATGACTACATCCTTATGCTAACCATTACCACAATGGACTTGCCTAATGCTCCTCTGACTACACCCTTATGCTAACCATTACATTGGACTTGCCTTGCTCCTCTCACTATATTTGACCAATAACTCAATATATATATTTGGACAATTGTCTAAATCTATATGTACTTCATAGCTCACTCCGAACTTGCCTAATGCTCTTCTCAATACCTTTGGGCAACCATTAAATGTATATTTGGATAATTACCCATAATTACCCAAATCCATGACCCTTGGATGCTATTTAGCCAACCATTCAATATAGATTTGGATAATCTTATGCTAACCATTACATTGGACTTGCCTTGCTCCTCTCACTATATTTGACCAATAACTCAATATATATATTTGGACAATTGTCTAAATCTATATGTACTTCATAGCTCACTCCGAACTTGCCTAATGCTCTTCTCAATACCTTTGGGCAACCATTAAATGTATATTTGGATAATTACCCAAATCCATGACCCTTGGAGACTTGCCTAATGCTATTTAGCCAACCATTCAATATAGATTTGGATAATCCAAATATATCTATAATTCATTGCTCACTCCTATTGGGGACTTGTGTAATGCTCATATCACTATACCTCACATTCCTATTTTTGGGGGCTTGCCTAATACTAACCCTTATTGGGGATTTGCCTAAAGGTTCTCTCACTATTTTTGATTCATAGCTCACCCCAATTGGTGAGGATAATTATCCAGATCTAACTGCAATTCATAGCTCACTCCAAATGGGGACTTTGAAAATGCACCTCTCACTAGACCTCATCCCTATTAGAGACTTGTCTAAGGCTAACCCTTATTGGGAATTCGTCTAATTCTCCTATCACTAGATTTGACCACCCATTAAATATAGATTTGGACAGTTTTCCAAATCTATATAGGTCACTCCATTGGGGACTCACAAAATCCTCCTCCCACTTGATTTTACGAACCATTCAATATAGATTTAGACAATTCTCCAAATCTATAACAATTCATATCTCATTCCTATTAAGGACTTAACTAATGCTCTTCTCAATAGATTTGGCCAACCATACAATATAGATTTAGACACTTATCCAAATCTATTTATAATTTATAAGTTACTCCTATTATTGGAGACTTGCCTAATGATCCTTTAACTAGACCTCAACCCCATTAAAGGATTTCCTAATACTAACCCTAACCACAAAATTGGTTAATGCTCCTCTCTCACTATATTTGACTAACCACTCCATGTAGATTTGGAAAAATGTCCAAATCTACCTACAATCCATACCTATCTCCTTTTAGGGATTTGCCTACTAATGCTCCTATCACTATATTTGGCAAACCATTAAATATAGATTTGGACAATCCAAATCTATCTATAATTCATAGCTCACTCCTATTGGAGACTCTCCTAATGATCATCTCACTAAACCCCATGTCCCTACTGTGGGGGCTTGCTAATACTAACCCTTATTAGGCAGTTTCCTAATTCTTATCTCATTATTTTTAATCAATATCTCACCCCAATTGGGGACTTGCCTAATACTAACCATAGGGTCTTGTCTAATACTAACCCTTATTAGGAATTTTCCTAATGCTTCTCTCACTATTTTCAATCTAAAGCTCACCCCAATTGGGGACTTGCCTAATGCTTTTCACACTAGATGTGGCCAATCATTCAATATAGATTTGAACAATTGTCTAAATCTATCTACAATTCATAGCTCAATTCTATTGTGGGGACTTCCATAATGCTCCTCTCATCAC
Organism: Cibotium barometz; assembly: GCF_041138505.1. Lineage (NCBI taxonomy): Eukaryota > Viridiplantae > Streptophyta > Polypodiopsida > Cyatheales > Cibotiaceae > Cibotium > Cibotium barometz. Next base: position 1,654,288 of record NC_141058.1, read on the forward strand.
CACTACACATCACCCCTATTGGACTTGCCTAAGGCTAGCCCTTTTGGGGACTTTCCTAATGCTCATATCACCACATTTGGCCAACCATTCAAAATATATTTGGACAAATGTCTAAATCTAACTACAATGAATAGCTCACTCCTATTGGGGACTTCCAAAATGCTACTCACTAGACCTCACCCATATTGTGCAGACCTACCTAAGGCTAACCCTTATTGGGGATTTTTCTAATGCTCCTCTCACTGGATTTGACCAACCATTTAATATAGATTTGGACAATTGTCCAAATATATATACAATTCATAGCTCCCTCTTATTGGGGACTCACCTAATGCTCCTTGTACATATTTGACCAACCATTTAATATAAATTTAGACAATTCTCCAAATCTATAAACAATTCATATCTCACTCCTATTAAAGACTTGCTTAATGCTCTTCACAATAGATTTCTCCAACCATTCAATACAATTATCCAAATATATATACACTTCATAGCTCACTCCCTCTCATATCCCTATAAAGTATTTAACTAAGTCTAATATTTTAACTTCATCCCTCTAGAGTACTCAATCATGATATGATTAATATATTATTTTTTCTATGTAAATGTTAAATGATTAAAAATTTTAGAGATCTACAAAATGTATGAAACTAAGTAAGTTGATGATATCAAACTTTTAATAGGTTCAAAATATCAAAGAGGAAGACATCATCCATTGCTGCTAAAAGTTCCAAGGGAAGCTCAAGCACAACAACACAAAGCAACTATAGACGCGCTTCATAGACACGCAAAATAGCGGGCGCGTCTATAGGCATTGCTTAAATAGAGATATTACGGGCGCGTCTAACAGTGCGTCTAATAGCGTGTGTATTTGTGCGTGTATTGACGCGTGTATTAGCGCGTCTACACTGAGAATCTAACACTGCATCTAACACTGCGTCTAATAGCGCGTGTATTAGCGTGTCTATTAGTGCGTCTACACTGAGAATTAGATGCGTATTTAGACGCAAAACAAAGAATACAAAAAGTGAGATTTTGGTGTAGGCTGGTAAATGTATATCACTGCTTTCCAAAAATTGCCCATGATTACCAAAGCACATAATTTTAACAAAAACATCAATGCTTTTTTGCAAACCCACATATACAAAAATTAAGTGAGGTGAGGAGAATGAGACAATATGTAAAATAGTTTTGCCAATATCAATGATGGGCTACGATTAATCTCATCTTCAATGAGATCAACCCTTGCCAAACTATCTACTTCATAATCCAAACAAGTGTTTAGATCTACAAATACATTCAACCCACTCCTGCTTGTGCTACTCATGTGCTATCAAAATCAGCATCACCAATGGTAGGCTCGTCCTCATGGGTAATGGCCTCAATATCTGTATCTCCTATCTCATGATCATCCTCCTCTCTCGTATCACGGTCACATCATCATCACCTCCATGGCCATGATCATCCTCCATACACTCCATATTCGTAAATGTACTATACATCACTTTGGAACGTGGCATAATAGGTATGACATGCCACCATCTATTATTATCCACCATTGGTTGATAGACAACCTAATTCAAACACAAATACAATCATGTTATTTTCCTTGCATCGAAGGTATCAAATATTTAAAAGTGAGTATTTTTATATGTGTGTACAGTACCTGTTCACATTGTTGCGGTAGTACTAGTGTGTCCTTCTTACTTTGCCAAAACTTTGTGGAGTCAATAGTTACAAAGCCACTTGCATGGCGTTTGATTGCTGCATTAGGGCCTCTTTCCACCATGTCCTTAAATCACTTTACATCCAAAACATACACAAATATGCGTCGAAAGTCAAGCTTAATAATATCTCGGATTATGCCACAATAATCATCCATGGCTCCATTGGCTCCCTCAAAGCTAGCAATGATGCCGCAATCTTGTGTGTTTCTCTTATATCATCAATCCGTTGTGTTCAAAAATGCTTGCCCTGACACCATATAACATTGAACATAGTGCACTACACCAAGACAAAATCAATTAAATAGGCAATCTAAATTATTGAAAGCTCCTAACTTATGCATAACATTCTATATACCGACCTTGCTCATACATCTCCTAGCATACTCCCATTCTTCCATTGTGATATGCATCCCCTCGTCTTTCTCTGCTTTCTCCATTTCGTCCAACAAGTAGTCCACATGAATATCCTTTGGAAGTGCTCTTAGATACTGAGGGTATGGCACACGAGATCTGTGGTGTGTACGAAAGAGTGCTTTTTCTTCTTGTCTTCTTGCCTTTGCATCCTCGTATCTTGTCACCCATCTTTTCATCACATCACTATTAAGCACGCAATAGAGATTGATATTATTAAGCAACACCGTGTCTATTACTTTGTTGCGTCCTTTCCCTTGAGGCACAATAGAGGTCATCCTTAGGTCCACATCATCTCTCCAGCTATCCACATCAACAAGAAACTCATAAATATATACAAGTGACTCTTGTACCAACCAACCCTTGGCCATGCTACCTTCGGGTGTCTTGCATTTTGTCTCACAAAACCCTTCAAGGTCTTCATGAAGCGCTCGAGGAAGAACAACCATCGTGAATGTATAGTACCGCATATAGCAATCTCATGCACCAAATGCACTATGAGATGTATTTGGCTTGTGAGAATAGAACGTGGAAATGTCTCCTCCACCTCCACTGACATAACTCGAGCATTCACAACAAGAGTGGTGGGATCTATTTCCTTTGAGCTCACATACCTAGAAATGAAAAAGTACACCATATTAGCAATATGAACACCTTGCATGGATCATTGATACGCATCACATTTTGTATCATGTAAAGTACCTCACAAGCTCACCCATCTTGTAAATACAATCTTTCACATCCTTCGATGCACTATGAGAAATGCTAGTAGGTAGTATGAACTGAACACACGAGGAATGGTTGATTAGTTGCTTCTAATTCACTCACAAATTTGAAAGGATAAAGATATTATGCACATAAAATACTTACTTGGAGCATCTTGTGCCAATCATGAGATTTCAGGCCATATAATTTCTCTACATCTCTTTTCTTTCTCTTTGTAAAGGCCCCCTTCAAACACCTCATGCATCCCAGTGGGAGTACGAATTGTAGTAATAGCACGCTTCACCGCCACCATCTCTAGCTTTGATAACCTCCACGGTGCACGAGGTAAAAAAAACACGCCCATTTGGTCTCTCTTGTGGCCAAGCTTCATGCATCCTCCCTGTGGTACATAGATCCTCCCTTATGACTATGGAATCTCGTGTCCCATTCAAATGTTCCCAAATGGTAGATGCCACATTCTTGAAGATATGCATGGGATCAAGCAGGTGATTGATCTTGAGGTGGGACCAATATGGTAAACGATAAAAGATGGAGTATCTAAACAAAAGCTGGTGTTAGCGGGCAATCTTTATTTCCAGCCAATATAGCACACAATAGTTACAAACCCTTACCGGCTCATGCCAAGTGGTGGAGGAGTCGTGGAACCGTCCCAAATTCTCATCGAATCTCCTGCAGTGAGTGATTGTGGGAGGACTTCATTCCAAGGGGAAACATATCTAGGATGATCAGGTGGGAGAAATCGATGGTGATTCTCATAGATGACCTTATTCAATGTGTTTGCCCGTGAGGCAACAAGAGGGACCACAAACAGGACATGCATGGTGATTCTCATAGATGACCTTATTCAATGCGTCTGCTCGTGAGGCAACAAGCGAGGGACCACAAACAGGACATGCATGGTAACCCGATGTACTGAGACCTGACGCAATTAAGAGTTGAAGGTGGGTTTAGGGTGCCACATCCTTTGCCTACTCATAATTAGAAGTGCAATGCTTACTTGAACACTCACCATAGCCTGGGAAGTCATGCATCATCCACATCAAGACTGCTTTGCACTTGAAGTCTCGTGAGTGACGAGGGAGGCCTGCTCACATCATGCACCTCGATACCTCTCCAAAGTATCTCTAGCTCGTCAATCAAAGGCTCCAAATAAACATCAGGATTTTTGACTTTATGTTTCCCTGGAATTAGAAGGGATAACATAACATGTCCTTTCTTAATCGCCATAGAGGGTGGAAAATTATAATTCACCAATATCACTGGCCATACACTGTAAGAGGTGCTTTTGAGACCAAATGGGTTCACACCGTCCATACCCAAGCCAAGTCTCAAGCTCCTAGGTTCTTCCTTGAAGCTTGGCCATGTGTCTTCAATATGCTTCCATGCAAGAGTGTCTGCGAGAGTTCTCCACTTGCCATCGGTTGATCGATGGGAGGAATGCCATGACATGAGCTCTGCAATGATTTGTTGGTTTTTGAGTATCCATGCCTACATTAATCTATTTGCTAATTACCCACTAATTACGTCTTAATTATTTACTAATCACTTTGTTAATGATGTTGATTCTAGTGTTTGATCCACCATAGCTCATCATAATGCTCAAATTTCAACATGGTATCAGAGCCATGCCTAGAATCCATCAGGTTTATGAGCCCATTATCTAATTAATTAGGATTAGTAGATAATTAAGAAATAATCAAAATTTTAGTTATTTTTCACTTCACCCCTTCACCCCCAGCCAGTGGAGGATCTCATTCTCCTTGCACACTCAACCATTGCCCAAACCCTTCTAGCCCAAGATATCTAACCCATAGGAGCTCCAGCCCATCGAATCAGAAGCGCAAACTGCCCACGCAAGCTCCCGATTTTTGCTAATTAAAAAGCTACATTTTTCTGAGTAAATCAATGATTTCTACTTCATCAAATCAAATGGGTCTAATTTCTCTTAGCCCCGGGGGTTTTCAAGCATGATCTACAAGCTAGTGAAGACAAAATTCAGTTTCATCAAGTCTACAGTGAGATCCAAGCTCTTCATCAAATCTGCAGGTGACTTTGGTAAAACAGAGATTAAGCTTTCAATATTTGGTCAAATCTTGTGTTTCTTGGCTTAATCCTCTACTAGACTCATTGCTATTGATGGCTTTGAAAGCATTTGAGCTCATTTGAAGTCTAAGGCACCAGATCTAGACTCCCCGCATACTCTGTTTTCTGCACACAAAATAGTGGATTAATTTGCTAATCAGTGATTAATCAGTACTAATCACTATATTTTGGTGCAATTGAGGGTTTAAATTAACCATTAGGTATCTGATACAGATCCTTATAGCTTCAGATTGCAATTCGGAGTTGGTTTGATACTCCAACCATCCCGTACAAATTGGTTACCCTTGATTTAATGTAATTTCTAGGAAAATTGTGCTGTTAAATTTGTGAAAATCATCATTTTGCATTTAACCCTTGGTTAATGCCTGTAAATCTCACTCAAATTCAAGATTATTCACAGCCAGAGTTGCATTTAGGAATGTGCATAAGAATGAATGCTATACGCATTATGTATTGGGCACATTACATCAGTGTAAAAATGGGAACAGACACTGCCCTTGTCCAGAATAAGGCAAGAGGTAAGACCTCCCGCATAAATTTGGGTTTGCATTGCATAATGACACAAGATGAACATCAAAAGCCCAAAGGAATTGTCAGCAAAACATTGAAACATGTTGCTCACATGGAGCAAGAAGACCTGACAGACAAGCTCATGGCCCCAGCCATGAAAGAAGAAGAATATCTCTTTCCAAGAAGAAGATCCACACCAAGAAGATCTAAAGGAAGAATTGAAGGAAGACATGGACACGAGAAGAGAAGCTGCCCCAAGAAGACTGAAAGAAGAGACGGACGCGTGGAGAGAAGCTGCCACGACAAGAAGACTGAAGAAAAGAGAAGATGTGAGGCTCCAAAGAGTGAGGAGCCATGTGAAAATCTCTGAGAGAGAGAGAGAGAGAGAGAGAGAGAGAGAGAGAGAGAGAGAGACCCCACAACCCAATGTAACCTGCCCCAACAAAGTAAAACCACCTCTGAGCCACCGATGATGTAGGCCACCTGGTAGATGTATGTGTGAGCACTTTAGTCAAGGTCCCAGGCACTTATAGTAGGCTTGGACACATAGAGAGAGAGTGTCAAGGACTATGGAGTTTAGGGACTTGAGGCACTGGTCGTCTTGCGGACTATCAAGTAAGAGAGAAACTTGATATAGGGTCCAGGTGTGCTAAGATAACTTGAGGGGAGGTATGTAGACACTAGTCGCAGACTATCAAGTAAGGGGAGGCAAACTTGGTATAGGGTCTAGGTGTACTAGGAGTATTCACTTGAGGGGAGGTGTTGAAAATACAAGTGAATAGGGTGTGTGCGGGAACAAGCCCTTGGTTAGAGGCTGTAAAAGAGAATGAGTAAATGTGAAAGAACCTGTGAAAAGGTGAGAAGAATCTACTGAGAGAGAATAAAGGGTAGCATGAGAAGATTTAGGAAGTGTGGAGATATTCTGGGAAAAGTGAAGAGGTGGAGAGAATCAGGGAAAAGAGCTGGAGTGAATCATGGAGAAATCAGTGGGATTAGATGCTTGATGTAAACTCTATAAATTGAGGCATTGCCCTAATGAGAATTTGCTGGTTTTTTAGTATCCATGCCTACATTAATCTATTTGCTAATTACCCACTAATTACGCCTTAAATCCACTAATTATATCTTAATTATTTACTAATCACTTTATTAATGATGTTGATTCTAGTGTTTGATCCACCATAGCTTATCATAATGCTCAAATTTCAACAAATTTTTCATGCTCGCACGAAGCATATAGAGGTCCACTACCATTTTTTCAAAGAGAAGGTTTTGGCAGGAGACGTTGACCTTGTTTATGTCAGCACACACACAGTATCAAGTCGCTAACATCTTCACCAAAGCATTGGGTACAGAGAAGCTCCGCAGATTCATGGCTTTGCTTGGTGTACATGAGATGGAGTTGAGCTCGAGGGGGAGTAATGAGATATCAAGCTCATCTAGTGAGGCGGTGGACACTGAAGATGACTCGCTTGGGGGATAGGCCCCACACTTACACCACTGGCATGGTTGGTGAGATCATCGGTGATATGCAGCTAGTGGGATGACAGGCTATGTGTGTGACAGCCATTCTAGAGACTGGAATAGTTATAGCGCCAACTCATTTAGTTAGGTTCACACTATAGAGAACCCTAGTATGTATTTGGTTGAGTACCTTTTCATATTGTGTGTACTCTTATCTTTGTATATGGTGTGTTGAGTGTTGTGTGAAGAAGAAGAAGAAGATTTTCAGCCTCTCACCTTGTGTGTTCTCTTTTAGGGTTTTGTGAGTGTGTGTGTGCTTGCAAGAGCTCAAGCTCTCTTCTCCCTTGCATCTTTTCACATATTCACCTATGAATATGCATGGATATCATTGATAAATAGATGCGTAAAGAATCTTTATATCAAAATTAGAATTCTCTTAAATTCTATATTTAAATTCTATGTTTAAATTCTATGAATAGATATGATGATATGTGATGTGAATAGATGTAATGAGATGTGATGAGAATCAGATAGGTGTGAATGAATGGATGGATGGATGTGATATGAATAGATGTAATGAGATGTGATGAGAATTAGATAGGTGTGAATGAATGGATGGATGGACGTGATGTGAATAGATGTAATGAGATGTGATGAGAATCAGATATAGGTGTGAATGAATGGATGGATGGATGTGATGTGAATAGAGGTGATGAGATGTGAGGTGAATAGATGTGGTGAGATGTAATGTGAATCAGATAGATGTGAATGAATGGATGAGATGTGATGTCATGTAAATCAGGATGCATATGAATGATATGGGATATGAGTGGATGATATATGATGAAAATGGATGTGAATGTATAAGTGAAGAATGGATATGAATATGTATGTGAAAGAATGGATGTGGTTATGTATGTGAAGAACGAATGTGGATGTGTATGTGAAATAATGTGATGTGGATGTGTATGTGTATGTGAAAGAATGTGATGTGATGTGAGATAAATATATGTGGATGTGAAGTGATAGATATGAATGTATGAATAGATGTAGGTAGTCGTACATGTGAACGATTGGATGGATGTGGATGAATGAGATGAGATGTGTATGAATGAGATATGATGTGGATAGATGTGATGTTATGTATGTGATGGGATGGTGATGTGTATGAATGAGATATGATGTGGATAGATGTGATGTGATGTTATGTATGTGATGGGATGGTGATGAGAATGAATGTGATGGATATGAGTGAATGTGATGTGAATAAATGAGATGTGATGTCATGTGAATCGGGATGTGAATGAATGATATGGGATGTGAATAAATGAGATGTGAAGTGAAATGGATGTGATGTGAATCAGATAGATGTGAATCAAATAGATGTGAATGAATGGATGAGATGTGATGCCATGTGAATCAGGATGTGAATGAATGATATGGGATGTGAATGGATGAGATGTGAAGTGAAATGGATGTGATGTGAATCGGGATAGATGTGAATGAATGAGATGTGAGGTGAAATGGATGTGATGTGGATCGGGGTAGATATGAATGGATGAGATGTGAATGAATGTGATGTGATGAGATGTGGAGATTGGGTAGATGCGAGTGGATGAGATCTGATGAGGATAAATGAGGAAAGATGTGATGAGATGAAAATGATGTGATTGGATGAGAATGGGAATACATATGAAATGGATGAGATTTAAATAATGTGGATTGATGTGGAACAATGTGGAAAGACGAGAGTTCATTATAGAAACTATATTTATGACCTGTTTTTAAATGACTGTTTTATGTCAAGAATGCTGAGGAAGCATTTTGACCATCTTGTGAATGAGGTCAGGAGACCTAATCTGATAAAGTTGCAACAGCTGACGGAGAGTCAATGGAGACGTCTTCGCGTAGCAAGGTCAGTCGAGGTCTTGACCAACCTCGGTTTGATTTAAATGGTGAGCTTCCGGTACGGTGGATGAGGAACCAAGGAAGTGGCCTATGAGTGAAGCACTAGGTGACTAGAGGGTGACCATACGGTGGTCAGGCTCTGGGTCACCGAAGATACCCATACGTGCATCGGGGAAGATATTGGAACAAGGAGTAAGAGTTGTTTTCTGAATTCGGGCATGGATCTGGTTGATTGACGTTGTTGGTCCTCTCAACAGATGAGTCCATGGTTCTTTTATATGGATATGTTGATTGATCTTGATGATCTTCAACGAATATTCTATTTTTATTTTTATAAGTGAAAATATTGCCAGTTACTATGAGCTAGGAACTATCGAAAAGGCCCTTGAGTGGACAGGTGGTGAGCGTTCTGGTTGCCAATGATACCATAGGTACACTGATGAAGGAAAAATTGGAAATTAGGATTCAACTGGATATTTTGGAGGATTATGATCAGGAACACTATGGTTTCATTAAATGATTGTTTTAAAGATAGCTGATTCTATGGAAAAGGCAAATTCATATTGGGTGTGTAGTTTTAAGTTTGCATGAATATCCCGCTAGGGGGTTTGGAAACTCTTTTCCCTGGTACCCGAGACAAAACCTAATCAATTTTTAAAATAGATCCCATCACTACAATGGTTGGGCAGTTGGCTAACCCACGAGAATGGATGGGGCTAGGTTGGACTGATAGATCCCATCACTACAATGGTTGGGCAGTTGGCTAACCCACGGGAATGGATGGGGTTAGGCTAGACTGATGGATCCCTAAAATGAGACTCAATTCTGTTATGATATGATAGATGAAGTAAATCCCGGGTAAAAATTGTTCTATGGAAAAGAATCAACGACTGTGCCTCTCAATGAGGAAAAAAGTGTTGGTCTCTATGATCCAAGTGAAATCTTTTCCTTGATCTGACTATGGGACTTACGGGTTTGGTCAGATCAGTTCAGTTAGTTAAAGGCTTTTGACTACATTAGAGTAAAATTATCTTGGAGGAATCGCTCGCGCTTTTCGGGCGAGGGAAGTTTTTTCGGGTTCGGTTTTGGAAGAACCGATGGATTAGTCTCTTACCCTCCACTGCCCTAGACCACTTCATCTCAACAGGGAGCTCAAGTACCCACGGTAGCATACAACAATAACCCTCATCCCAAAGCAACCCTAACATACAACCCCCTGCCTATGCAAATTCCATATCAAGCAAGCACTTTCCCAACCTATCAATAGTACCTCCCACCAGTGCCTGTGGATGTGGATGTATGAATGCGGATGTGAAAATGGATGTATGAATGTGAATGTGGATGTGGATGTATGAATGTGAATGTGGATGTGTGGATGTGGAAATGAAAGTGTGGATGTATGAATGTAGATGTGGATGTATGAATGTAAATGTGGATGTGCGGATGTATGAATGTGGATGTGGAAATGGATGTATGAATGTGGATGTGGAAATGGATGTATGGATGTAGATGTGAATGTGGATGTATGGATGTGGATGTGTGGATGTGGATGTATGGATGTAGATGTGAATGTGGATGTATGGATGTGGATGTGTGGACGTGCATGTATGGATGTGGATGTGGATGTGGATGTATGAATGCGGATGTGGAAATGAATGTATTAATGTGAATGTTGATGAGAAAGTGGACGAAAAAGTGGATGTATGAATGCAGATGTGGAAATGGATGTATGAATGTGAATGTGGATGTGGATGTATGAATGTGAATGTGGATGTGTGGATGTGGATGCATGAATGTGAATGTGGATGTGAAAATGGAAGTGTGGATGTGGATGTGGATGTGGATGTATGAATGCAGATGTGGAAATGGATGTATGAATGTGAATGTGGATGTGGATGTATGAATGTGAATGTGGATGTGTGGATGCGAAAATGGAAGTGTGGATGTATGAATGTAGATGTGGATGTATGAATGTAAATGTGGATGTGTGGATGTATGAATGTAGATGTGGATGTGGATGTATGAATGTGAATATGGATGTGGATGTGGATATGTGAATGTGAATGTGAATGTGAATGTGGATGTAGATGTGGATGTGGATGTATGAATGTGGATGTGAAAATGAATGTATGGATGTGGATGTGAATGTGGAAATGGATGTATGGATGTGGATGTGGATGTATGCATGTGGATATGGATATGTATGTATGAATGCGGATGTGGAAGTGGATGTATGGATGTGGAAGTACAAATGTGGATGTGTATGTGGAATAATGAATGCGAATATGTATGTGAAATGATGTGACGTCGATATGAGTGAATGGATGAGATGTGATGGCATGTGAATTGGGATGTGAATAAATGATATGTGATGTGAATGAATCTGATGTGATGAGATGGAAAATGATGTGATTGGATAAGAATGAGTACACATATGAATGGAATGTGGAATAAGTAATGTGGATTGATGAGGGATAATGTGGAAAGATGAGAGTTCATTATAGAAACTGTATTTGTAAACTGTTTAAAATAACTATTTTATGTCAAGAATGCTGGGGAAGCATTTTAACCATCTTGTGATTAAGGTCATGGGGACCTAACTGCTGATAAAGTTGCAACTGACGGGGAGTCAATGGAGGATGTCTCGCGTAGCAAGGTCATGGATGTGGATGTATGGATGTGGATGTGGATGTGGATGTATGAATGCGGATGTGGAAATGAATGTATTAATGTGAATATTGATGACAAAGTGGATGTATGAATGCGGATGTGAAAATGGATGTATGAATGTGAATGTGGATGTGGATGTATGAATGTGAATGTGGATGTGTGGATGTGGAAATGGAAGTGTGGATGTGGATGTGGATGTATGAATGCGGATGTGAAAATGGATGTATGAATGTGAATGTGGATGTGGATGTATGAATGTGGATGTGGATGTATGAATGTAGAAATGGAAGTGTGGATGTATGAATGTAGATGTGGATGTATGAATGTAAATGTGAATGTGCGGATGTATGAATGTAGATGTGGATGTGGATGTATGAATGTGAATGTGGATGTGGATGTGGATGTATGAATGTGAATGTGTATGTAGATGTGGATGTGGATGTGAAAATGAATGTATAGATGTGGATGTGAATGTGAAAATGGATGTATAGATGTGGATGTGGATGTATGCATGTGGAAGTGGATGTATGGATGTGGATATGGATATGTATGTATGAATGCGGATGTGGAAGTACGAATGTGGATGTGTATGTGGAATAATGAATGCGAATGTGTATGTGAAATGATGTGACGTCGATATGAGTGAATGGATGAGATGTGATGGCATGTGAATTGGGATGTGAATAAATGATATGTGATGTGAATGAATCTGATGTGATGAGATGGAAAATGATGTGATTGGATAAGAATGAGTACACATATGAATGAGTACACATATGAATGGAATGTGGATTGATGAGGGATAATGTGGAAAGATGAGAGTTCATTATAGAAACTGTATTTGTAAACTATTTGTAAATGTAAATGACTGTTTTATGTCAAGAATGCTGGGGAAGCATTTTAACCATCTTGTGATTAAGGTCGTGGGGACCTAACTGATAAAGTTGCAACTGAGACGGAGAGTCAATGGAGGACGTCTCGCGTAGCAAGGTCGGCTGAGGTCTTGACCAGCCTCAGTTCGATTTAAATGGTGAGCTTGTACGGTGGATGAGGGACCAAGGAAGCGGCCTATGAGTGAAGCGCTGGGTGACCTGCAAAGGATCCTAGAGGGTGCTGACCATACGGTGCTCGGGCTCTGGGTCGCTGAGCGGGTATAGATTGTGTACTGTAACCTTTTGCAAAACAACTACCCTGCTCTACGAACATAATAAAGAAGCACATAAATTGGTATCAATGCCTACATGGAAGTGAGATGATTCCATATCCTTTTGAAGAAATGAAAACCCTCAAACACTACACTTGGATTCATTTCCAACTATTACAATCTCCCCAAAGTGGAGGATATGGTGAAACCATGAAAGGCATCTTACAGACTCAAACCATATTCATATTTAGGAAAAAATTATAATGTTGGGATTCATATTCATACACCTTCTCTACATCATTCAACGTGTCCTGCAATAAACGAGACATGTCAATAGAGACCTATTGTATAATACTAAAGTAAGTGCTATATATCATAGGGTAACTGTGATATGGTAGTGTATATTGATGTAGAGCACTATAAAAAGTAATATACATCAATCACTATTGTTATATAGCAGACATTGTTGCTATATAGTTCTATAAATGCTATACATGTATAATTGTTATATAGCAGACATTGTTGCTATATAGCTCTATAAATGCTATACATGTATAATTGATATGGTAGACATTGTTGCTATATAGCTTTATGAAAATTCTAGACATGTATAATTGCTACATAGTAGACATTGTTGCTATATAGCTCTATCAAAATGCTATATACCAAGGCACGCAAGATACAGTTGAAGAACGAACTTCATACTGTGGAGAAAAAGAGCATGTCTGTGAATGACTATGCATTGAAGATAAAGGGTATTGTGGAATCCTTTGCATCTATTGGTGTGTCAGTAGATGATGATGATAAGGTGGAAGTCTGTCTACGTGGTCTCGGGCCACAATACAAGGCGTTCAAGACGTCTATTCAGACTCGGGAAAGCATTCCCAACTTTACAGATTTGGTGTCTATGCTGATTATAGAAGAGAAGAGCTTGGGTGAAGACCAACAGTCTTCACAAAACAAAAATAGTTCAGAACAAGAGGCCTTCTACATAAGTTTAGGAAGAGGACGAGGTAGAGGAGGCCGTGAATGCGGTCAAGGAGATGGCCGAACAGGTAATCAGAATTATGGCCAGCACAGCAGCAATAACAACAGTCCCAGAATACACAACAACAACAACAACAACACGTAGGTGGAAGAGGCAAATTCAGAGGCAGGGGGAGTCAAAGAGGGCATGGAAATTGGCAAAGGTAGTATAATGATGCACGTGAATGCTATTATTGTGGTAAGCTTGGACATGTGCAGGCAAAATGTTATAAGCAGGCTGTTTGTTTCATAGAGTTTAACCAAGGTGTCCCTTGCCTCCTTGGGGGACTTCGCATCCTGAATATGCCCAATCATGGTGTCCTGTATACTAATGGAGAGCCAATACATTACTTTCCTGGCTCCTTGGTTCCAGTCTTTAAACTCTTTCACATCTGCAGAGCAGTCGGATTTATGTCCGGTATCTCTGGTGCCTCTTCATGCTCACCTTCTATGTAGTCCCAATAGCCCTTTCCCATCAGGAAATTTGTCAACCTGAACCTCCAAGCATGGAAGTTATTCTTATCAAGCTTCTCAGCCACAATCTGGGTTATGCCATCATTTGACATCTTGCCAGATACACAAATTTACCAGAAACAGCACTCTGGTTTTTCCTGCACAAACTGCTGTATTTTCTGAAGCGGTACTGTAGTACTCTCAAATGTCACAACCAGTGACTTCAATGTGCATACATACACCCAATGGCAACTGTTGACCTCTTTGCAGCACCCACAGTGTCTGCACAGTCAATCTGTCTTCCTGCAGTTCTTAAAACCGAGTTCTGCAGAGAATCGATGACTTACCCGTAGTGCTCGAAATCGCCTGCTTTCTGAAAAACGGAGGTCCAGACGCGCTCGAAACGCATTTTCGGCCCAAAAAATGAAGTCCGATAAGACAATACAGTTGCCCTAAAGCTTTACTCCCGTGAAGAAAGCTCCTCAATCAGAGATTGTTTGCCGGTGCCTCCCGTAGAGCTCCTGACAAGGGTGTAGTCACCAACACAAATAGGGAAGAGTAGTTGAAGCTCTTACCCTCGTACCGCTTCCTGTGGTTCTCTTGCTTGCAACTCAACCCTTAGCATGAACCAGGCTCTGATACCATGAAAAGATGCAGGGGGGAAGAGAGCTTGAGCTCTTGCAAGCACACACACACTCGCAAAACCCTAATAGAGAACACACAAGGTGAGAGACTGAAAATCATCTTCTACTTGACTCAACACTCAACACACCATATACAAAGATAAGAGTACTCACAATATGAAAGGTACTCAACCAATACATACACGGGTTCTCTATAGTGTGAACCCAACTAAATGAGCTCGTGCTATAACTATGGTATAACTATGCTAGTCTCTAGAATGGCTGTCACACAGCCTGTCATCCCACTGGCCACATATCACCCAAGAGCTCACCAACCATGCCAGTGGTGTAAGTGTGGGGCCTATCCCCCAGGCGGGTCATCAGTGTCCACCGCCTCACTGGGGATGAGCTTGATATCTCAACAAACCCATCAACGATGCTCCACCAATGAAGATGACAATGCCCGAGATGGTAGATTTACAAACTCACCACTTATACCACTGACTTTTGAAGATCCCATTCAACTTCTCCAGAATCTTATACTTCAAGATGAACAACAAAAGCGCCTCACTCTTGAGTAACGGTTTGATGGTAATGAAGCTGCTACTCCACAAACTGAAGATGCATGCATTGCCGAAATCATCAAGGCTCTATTCGATGCTTAACAAATAAAAAAGGATAGTAAGATTAGTTGTCGTACTTTTTTATTTTAGATAATTTGATGGTAAAAAGGATTCTTGTCTCGTACTTTCCTAGTTAAGTCAACTCGATGATTATTTCTATGAGGAGACCTTTTCAGAAAGAGATAAGATCCAATGTGCTGCCAATGACTATGTATTGTTATGGTCGAATGTTCTTATGAAAGCAGTGATAAACCAACTACTCGTCAGGTAGACTTCCAATGTAAAGTGAAGTCCAACTTTTTTCCACCTTAATTTACTCTCCATGCATGCCATGGATGTGATACTTTGACCATGTCCAATCAGAGATGTTATCACAACACAGCACGGAGAAATTTTAGCAAACTCTATGTCAACTCTGTATGGTTAAGGAAGTCCCTGAAGATACAATTGAACGTCGTTATGAATGAGGACTCGAAGAGACTATTCAAGTTGAGGTAAATATGTTCAATTCTTCTACACTTGATGAAGTTATTTCTTTAGCCCATGATGCAAAACGCAAAAGAGGTTTGCACAAAACCCCTTGACAATTCAATGCACAAAACCTCTCGACAATCCAACAATTCGCAACCCTCAAGTTTCAATAACAATTGACAACCAATACCTCGTCATTATGGTACTCCCACTAGGCCATGTTCTTTTAACAATTCTCATGCAAATAGAAAGCCTTGGGTAGCATCTTAGCAACTATTAATGATCAATGCAATGTATCTCAACCCAAGCCCATTAGCCACAACACTAATACTACAAAGAAGCCTCGCCCTACACGTTACAAGTGCAACCAACCAGGCCACTTTGCTACTCGATGTTGGAAGAATATTAGACCAACAATGGTCAAAATTCCATTGAATAAACTGGGTGAATACTTTCAAGGTGATGAATCCAGTGCATTACTACTGCTCCCATCATCATGCCATATAAAACTTCAGGCTGTGCCATATAAACCTCTTCTTGTAGATCACCATTTAGAACTGCATTTTTCACATCCATTTGATGCATTTCCCAACCATTAGCTGCATCCATAGCAATGACTGCTCTCACGGTTCCCATCTGTGCCACTGGACTGAATGTTTCATCATAGTCCAAACCTTGGGTTTGTGCATAACCCTTAGCTACCAATCTTGCTTTATGTCACTCAATGGAACCATCTAACTTGCACTTCACTTTGTAAACCCATTTACAACCCAATGACATTTTTGTCCTGTGGTAATGCAACCAAATCCCATGTGTCATTATGAACCAATGCATCCATCTCAATATCCATTGCTTTCTCCCATACATGCTTTCCAATAGCTTCTATATAGCATGTAGGTTCCACATGCTTCACCAAAGACGTCACATATGTATAATGCATAGCAAAATCACAGTATGTCAACCTGTCAACTGGATATCTGACCCTTTGTGATCTTCGCAATGCATGCAGATCACTCTGAACACCTGCCACTCTAGCATGTGGTGGGACATATCTATCCTGCCTTGCACCAGGTGTGCGTAAAACAGGTATGCCAAGCTCCTCATCCAAACTCTATGAACTTGATGACTCATAACCTATAATTCCAATTCCTTCAACCTTCTTCTTTCCTTTATCCATAGCACTACTCCCAGTGCTCACACTCTCATGCCTTAAACATCCTGACCATGGACGTACAGTACTACTCTCAGCCTCTGCTCTGCTGGCCTAGACATAGTAGTAGAACTAGAACTTGCTTGTGGTGGCAAGTTCACAGGCACATCAGCTTCAAGTGACTCAATGACACCTTCATCCTTTGCCTTGTACCAACTAGCAAGCTCATCAAACACCACATCTCCAATCCTGTGCATATCCAACAAACACACACTTTTCTGCCTTAGGATCCAACTTCCTCCTTCTTTCGTCAGGCACATGTACATAAGCTATGCATCCAAATACTTTGAGGTATCCAATGTCTGGCCGAAAACCTTTAAGCCGCATCTCTGGCATACTTCCATGTATGGCTACTGTAGGTGTCTTATTTTGTATACACACTGAAGTAGCACATGCTTCTACCCATTAATAATCTGGCATGCTCTTTTCATTGAGCATCGCCCTGGCCACTTCACAAATGACTCTATTCTTTCTCTCAGCCATACCATTTTGCTGAGGTGTATACCTGCAAGTCAATTGCCTTCTTATTCCATGCTTTCTCAAGAAATGCTCAAAAGCATTTGAGGTGTATTCACCACCTCCATCTGTCCTCAAACATTTTATCCAAGAACCATATTGCTTCTTTGCAAAAGCTTTGAAATCCACAAACTTTTCCAACACTTCACATTTCTCTCTGAGAAAGTATATCCATGTCATTCTGTTGAAATCATCAATGAATGTCACATAATATAAACTACCTTTGATAGATGGGTTTTGTGCAGGACCCCATACATCGCTATGTACTATCTCAATTGGCCTGCTACTCATGTTGCCTTCTCTAGGAAACCGCAACCTTGCCTGCTTTCCAAACTGGCAGGCTTCACAAACATTCATATTCCCATCATACTTGAATCTAGGCAGCCCACTAACAATGCCTCTTGCCTGCATGTTCTTTAACCTTTGTATATTGACATGTCCAATCCTCTTGTACCACATATCAATGTCCTGTACCACATTTCTGCTTTTAGAGAACATGGCTGATTTTAACTCAGGAATCCCAGCATCCAGCTTAAACAACCTGCCTTCTTTCTTGCCTTTAGCGCGATGACTCTACATCCATGTTTGAAATCCTCAACGAAGCAACTATGCTTGTTGAAATGAACCTGTAATCCCTGTTCCACCATTTGACCAATTGAGGCCAAGCTTTTTGTGATAGAAGGCACATACAATACATCTGACATAGATTTTGTTTGACCATTGTGCATAACCAATGGTACACTTCCAACATGTGTAATGGCATGCTGAGTATCATCTCCTGTCTCCACATAGCCTTTCACATCCATAGGCTTCATATGCTCAAACCATTCACCATGACAAGTCATATGGTTTGATGCTCCAGAGTCCATATACCAAGTGTCATCATTCTCAGCATTTGTCATCATAGATCCCACAACATGTTTCATGGCAAACAAGTGATTTGCGCTGCCATCATTACTGCTTGATGCATAATTTCCACTACCATGTTGTGCATAATTTCTACGATGTTGTGCTCTACCCCCTCTCAAATCATTTTGTTTGCGGAAACAATCACGTGCCATATGACTAAATTTCCCACAGTAATGGCATTCCACATCTTGCATAGATGTTTGTTGGCCTTGCCAACGTCCTCTACAACGAGGATTACCTCTACCTCTCTGAGGTGTATATCCACGACCACCTCTAGCACCATATGAAGGCTAAAAGTTCTGTTGTGGTGACCTGTCCTGCAATCCACGACCATTACCAGGGCCACATGATGATGTGAATCTCCCCCTGCCTCTAAATCCTCTTTGCGAATAGAAAGCCTGATTTCTGCCATTATCATCATGGCTAGTAGATGCATCTTGAAATGAATCACTCAGTTTGATTTCCTCAACAAGCAAGAGTCAAACCAAGTGATCAAAGTTAGGTAAACGTGTACTTTGAACCGAGATGGATGTATCAAAAGATTTATACTCCTTGCCACGCAGACCACACAAGGTAATGTCTACCAAATCATCATCAGGCCTGGGGGCATTTATTATTGCCAATGCATCTGCAAACTTCTTTATCTCTTGTACATAATCATGAACGCTCCTTCTATTCCGCTTCACATTATGTATCTGTTGTGGTGCAACTGAGTATCAAACAACTTTACCAATGTATCCCATGCATCCTTGGGATTCTCAGCATCATGTATGTGTATGAGCATAGCATCCGAAATACATATAGATAGATAATGCAACACTTTGAATGCTCTTTTTGACCATTGCTTATGAGCTATAACCTGCTGTGCTGTGTAGGTTGTCGGGGTAGCTCCGGCTCTGGCTCAGCACCTATAGTGAGATTCCAAAAACCTTTTCCCTTCAGAAAACTTTTAATCCTGTACTTCCATGCTTGGAAGTTCTTCCTATCCAGCTTTTCACCAACAATCTGTACTGGATTATCTGACATATTTGCTCAATGCATACACCTTCCTCACACTTCAAATCTGTAAACAAGCCTTCCTCAGCTCAACCACACTCCAATGAGTGTTCTAGATACTCCAAAGTACACAACAACCTTCAATTGTGATGTAGAAAATCAACCTGTATGCATCCAAAATGAACTGGGCTCACACAGTCCAAGATTCCCTATTTTGATGCACTTTCCAAGGTTCCAAATTACAATGTAGTGGTTCAATCAAGTGTGGGTAACTTGCATTGACACCTAAACAACCTTAATGTTGAGTATCAACACCAACCAACATGCATACATATCAATTTTGTCAAACCCCCTTCTCTGTTCTGAGAGAAAAAACCAGAAAAACCAGAAAAACCAATAGTAAATTTGCTCTAATTTCTTCAATATTTGTCCAAATTGAGCAACCAAGCATTCATTAGCTTAGCAATGATGTCCACTAACTCCATGTAAAAGGAATTAGTCCAATTGTTTAAGACCAAAGAGTAATTGATCGATTAATCATACTGT
Source organism: Cibotium barometz (assembly GCF_041138505.1). Classification (NCBI taxonomy): domain Eukaryota; kingdom Viridiplantae; phylum Streptophyta; class Polypodiopsida; order Cyatheales; family Cibotiaceae; genus Cibotium; species Cibotium barometz. Next base: position 1,674,327 of record NC_141058.1, read on the forward strand.
GTTTCTCTGCAACCAGTAGACAACCTGTTTATTCAGCTCATTTCCAGCTCCATAGATGATAATTGCTCAATCCAATCATATAGCAACCTCCTTGGGCATGTGAATTACAAATTTGCTAAGCCAATTGTGGAATTAATCAAGTGAAAGAGTTGATTTGTGGCCTTCTCGCATCAAAAACTTAAAAATTCTTCCATGTTTCTCTGTATGAGCTATGCCGCCTGCTCCTGAGGGCTTTGGGAGTGTTTATGTTGATAATTGATGATGGTATTAAGTCCCCAACACGCCCGATAGGCCAAGCTCTCAGATCTGATAGAAATCGGTGTGCTCCAAGCTTCACAGCGGCAAGCTTCACAGCTTCTTCTCCCTCTTCTCTCACTCACTCATAAACCTATATTGCAAACCCTAACCATAGAGGGAAGCCATCTCCCTTCTCACACAATGCATAAAGCCATAATCCATAATACACACTACACTCTATGAGTTGTGTCCACACACATCTAACCCTAGCTAATGTCCACACACATCTAACCCTAGCTAATGTCCACACACTATGACTAGCTGGACGCGGTCATTTATGTCTTACACATATTCCTACCTAACATGCCAGCACATAGCATAGCTGGCAGACACTGACATCAAGCTTGAATCTCAACAAGTTTTACATTTTTTAATTCAAAAGAGTAATTCCCATCGTATATGTATTCTTAAAGTGTTATTTTTCATCCTAGGTATAAGAAAATGCATTCTAAAAATATTTGATTAAAAAAGTGTTACTTTATTTAGAATTAAATTATATGCATAGAAGGAAGCATATTGAAATCGTTATTTTGATTATAAAAGTTATTAAGGGACTAAGGTTACGTAGAAGGGTAAGAGAAGGGTGTGAGTGTGAATGGACTTGAGGTCCACTTGCTCACCTATTTAAAGGTGGAGTCATGAGGCATTTTGTATTGAGCAAGGCCTAGTTGTATTCATAAACAACTTAATAAGCAAGAGTTTGTTCTTGTATTTTGTGAGCTCTTTTCCTCCACACACTTGATCTAGCATGAGCACCATGTTTTCTCAACATGGTATCAGAGCCTAGGTTGATTAGGACTCTTGTGATGTAGATTAGGTCACTTTTTTGCCTCATTTTCCTTATCTCTTCACTTGTGGAGCTCAACCCCCTGGCAATGGAGGAGCTCTACCAGCTTGTAGAGGTAATATTTTGAGGAGATTCCAACTTGGGAGATGAAGAGCAGGACCGTGCGCATCAATTCATATGGCTAATTCCTGTGTTTCTTCATTCCACGCGGTGGCATTACGTCTGCAGCAACCTGGCATCATTTTTCTATGCAGCGCTAGGCCGTATAGCCATACACCGGCTGTAGGCCATTATTAGTCAAGGTTCTTGAGGGCTTTGGTAGTCCACTCAATGAGGACTCCACAGCTCAAATCTGAGCTCATTTGATGCATTGAATCGTCTGCTACAATCAAAAAACCAGTCGCCTCTCTCTTTCTCCATGGAAGCTTTCCATTAAAGCTTCAACTTTGATTTTTTCTTGCTCAAATCATCTCTTCCCTTGCTTTAATCACTAAAGTGATGTTGTGAATGTGTGTTGCTGAACCTTCATCTTGATTTTGAAGAGTGGCCAACCACATGAGGTATCCATAAACCTCATGCTCAACAAGCTTCATCATCAACATCAACTTTCAAGCTTTCAAAGCTTTTGAAATGTGCTTATGAGCACTGATAGTGTTGTTTAACACTAATTAAGCTATTAATCCAACAAAGGGAAGTAATTTTAAAGTGTTCTTAAACACTAATAGTATTATTAAACACTAATGGTGAACTAATCACCATTAAACACTAATGGTGAACTAATAGTGTTATTAAACACTAATGGTGAACTAATCACCAAAATACTAAAAATGTGCTCTTAAGTACTAATTGTGTTTTCTACACACTAATGGTGATCTTAATCACCAACCAAAGTGTTGCTTAACACTAAGGTGGTCTTAACCATCAAAGGAGGAGGTCTTTTACACTAAGGAGGCTCTTCTTCATCAACATTGGAGTCCGGGCACACACCATAAGTGCCACATTACAAGTCTTCATCGTCAACCCGTTTCTTCCAAGGAGAAATGGTGCAACCATGAACCAATTGTCTTCATCTCATAAGCCAAAGAGGTTGAAGATTTTTGTTTTTTTCATCAACAAACTCAATATCTGAGTGGTTTAAAGCTGAACACATGTACACTAAGTGTTCATCTTCAATGTTGTTGTGTATTACCCTTGAGGCTCTTATTTGTAAGAGGCATAGGCATGTCATAAGCCGTATGCTCTCATTTCCCAAGCCCAAGGCATGTTATTCTACTGCATATTCAACTTTTTCATCGTCTAAGATGAGTTGTAAGGTTGAGCATAGCATCACTAAGTGCTCTACCTTGTTGTTTGTCATGATTTTAAGCATCTTTTGGCATTGTTTTTGTAAGAGGCATTGTTTTTGTAAGAGGCATTGGCAACATTATGAGCCATGCCCTCTCCTTCTTGAGCCAAGGATGATGAACCTTATTGGTTTGAGCATTTACCTCAACCAATTACTCACTACCTTCAAACCCTAATGGGTAACCAACATGCACAAAAGTTGTTATAATTGTGGAGTAGACACTGCCCTTGACCAATTCATAAGGCAAGTAGTAAGACCCTCCCTTTCCCTTTCCCATATAAATCTACCTCATAACCATTACTCTAAGAAGGAAGACCCTCATTGCCCATGGAGGAGGTATGGTATTCAAGGAAGCATCAAGCATGTTGAAGGAACATCTATAAGCAAACCACTTAAGCAAGGGTGGCAGCCTTGTTTTGATCATTGTGTGAGAATGGTCAAGGTGGAAAGCATGTGGTGGAAGCAATGGCATGTATGTCTAAAGCATGTCATCTTCATCTCGACAACACATAAAGACTTAGATGTCATCTTCATCTCGACAACACATAAAGACTTAGATGGCATCATTGTATTAGCCTCTAAGGCTCTAGGAACATAGTTGTAAATCCTAGATAACCATACCTATATTCCAAACCTTGTACGCCTAATGTTATAAAGGCATCCTATGTCCAATACCACCTATTCTATCCTTCCATAGTTGGTATTGAGGGGGGGTATTAAGGGACTAAGGTTATGTAGAAGGGTAAGAGAAGGGTGTGAGTGTGAATGGACTTGAGGTCCACTTGCTCACCTATTTAAAGGTGGAGCCATGAGGCATTTTGTATTGAGCAAGGCCTAGTTGTATTCACATAAACAACTTAATAAGCAAGAGTTTGTTCTTGTATTTTGTGAGCTCTTTTCCTCCACACACTTGATCTAGCATGAGCACCACGTTTTCTTAACAAAAGTGTGATTTTAATCATAAATGATTTTATGCATAAATTAGATGCATAAAAGAAAATTTTTTATATTAAAAGTGTGATTTTTATCATAAATGATTTTTATGCATAAATGGATGCATAAAAGAAATTCTTTTATAATAAAAGAGTGATTTTCATCATAAATAATTTGCATGCATAAACATATGCATAAAAGATATTTTTTTATATTAAAAGTGTGATTTTCATCATAAATGATTTTATGCATAAAAGAAATTCTTTTATATTAAAAGAGTTATTTTCATCATAAATGATTTGTATGCATAAACATATGCATAAAAGATATTTTTTTATATTAAAAGTGTGATTTTCATCATAAATGATTTTTATGCATAAATGGATGCATAAAAGAAATTCTTTTATATTAAAAGAGTGATTTTCATCATAAATGATTTGTATGCATAAACATATGTATAAAAGATATTTTTTTATATTAAAAGTGTGATTTTCATCATAAATGATTTTATGAGTGTGATTTTCATCATAAATGATTTTATGCATAAATTAGATGCATAAAAGAAATTCTTTTATGTTAAAAGAGTGATTTTCATCATAAATGATTTGTATGCATAAACATATTGTCATCATAAATGGATTTTAAGCATAAATTATATGCATAAGAGAAATTCTTTTATTCTAAAAAGTGTAATTTCTACTAAATTGGATTTATGCATGGAAAGATACATAAAGAATTTATTTTAATCCGAAAGTGTTATTCTCATCAATTTTGATTTTATACATAGAATGATGCATAAAGAAATATTTTTATTTCAAAAGAGTAATTTTCATCAATTTTGATTTTATGCATAGAAAGATGCATAAAGAAACCTATTTTTATTTCAAAAGAGTTATTTTCATCAATTTTGATTTTATGCATAGAATGATGCATAAAGAAATCTATTTTTAGTTCAAAAGAGTTACTTTCATCAATTTTGATTTTATGCATAAGAAGATGCACAAAAGATTGAATTTTAATTCAAAAGTGTCATTCTCATTTAAAACAAATGTATGCATAGGAAGATGAATAAAAGATTGAATTTTATTTCAAAAATGTTACTCCTTAAAATGGAATTTATGCATAAATAGATGCGTAAAGAAATATTATATAAAAAATAAGAATTCTCTTGTATTCTATAAATAGATATGAAGATGTGAAATGAATCAGATAGATGAAATTGAATGAAGAATGGATGGAGATGTATGTATGTGAAAGAATGGATGTAGATATATGTATGTGAAAGAATGGATGTAGATATATGTATGTGAAAGAATGGATGTAGATGTATGTATGTGAAGGATGTATGTGAAAGGAAAGATGTATGTGTATGTGATAAGTATGGATGTGGATGTATGGATGTAGATGTGAATGTGAATGTATGGATGTGGATGTGGATGTGGATGTATGAATGTGGATGTGGATGTGGATGTGAAAATGGATGTATGGATGTAGATGTGTATGTGGAATAATGAATGCGAATATGTATGTGAATGGATGTATGGATGTGAAAATGGATGTATGGATGTGGATGTGAAAATGGATGTATGGATGTATGGATGTAGATGTGTATGTGGATGTGTATGTGGAATAATGAATGCGAATATGTATGTGAATGGATATGACGTCAAAATGAGCGAATGGATGAGATGAGATGTCATGTGAATCAGAATGTGAATGAATGATACAAGATGTGAATGAATGAGTTGTAATGAGAAATGGATGTGATGAGACGTAATGTAATTTAAGAAAGTTAAGAATGGATGTTATGTGAAGTGAATGAATCTGATGTGATGGGATGGAAAATGATGTATCTGGTTATACGCATATGATTTGGATTTGGATTAAGTAATATGGATTGATGTGAAACAATCTGGAAAGACGAGAGTTCATTATAGAAATTGTATATTGTGAACTGTTTGTAAATGACTGTTTTATGTCAAGAATGCCGGGGAAGCATTTTGACTGTCTTGAGAATATGTTCGTGGAGACCTACCTGATAAAGTTGCAATAGGTAATGGAGAGTCAATGAAGGACGTCTCACATAGCAAGGTCGACCGAGGTCTTGACCAGCCTCGGTTTGATTTAAATGGTGAGCTTCCGATACGGTGGATGAGGGACCAAGGAAGTGTGTCGTAGAAGATATTGAATCAAGGAGTAAGAATTGTTTTCTGAAACCGGGTATGGATCTGGTTGATTGACCTTGCTGGTCCTCAACGGATGAGTCCATGACTCTTTTATATGAATCTGTTGGTTGATCTTGCTAATCTTCCACGGAGATTCCATTTTGTTATGTGAATTTATTGCCGATTACTATGAGCTAGGAACTATCGAAAAGGCCCCTGTGTGAATAGGTGGTGAGCATTCTGGTTGCCAATGATGCCATAAGTACACCGATGAATGAATAATTGGAAATAAGGATTCAACCAGAGATTTTGAGGATTGTGTGATCAGTGACACAATGGTTTCATTAAAGGATTGTTTTAAAGATAGCTGATGCTGAGAAAAAGGCAATTTCATATTGGGTGTGTAAGTGGTGTGACTAAATTTATGTTTGCATGAACATCCGGCTAGGGGACTTGGGAAATCTTTTCCCTGGTACCTGGGACAAAACCTAACCAAATTACTAATTGGATCCCATCACTATAGTGGTAGGGTGATTGGCTAACCCATGGGACTGGATGGGGTTAGGTTGGACTGATGGATCCCTAAATTGAGACTCAATTTCTATATAGTACGATAGATGAAGTAAATCCTGGACAAAAAATGTTCTATGGAAAAGAATCAACGACTGTACCTCTCGATGAGGAAAAAAGTGTTGGTCTCTATGATCCAAGTACAATCTGTCCCTCTCGATGAGGAAAAAAGCATTGGTCTCTATGATCCAAGTACAATCTGTCCCTTGATCTGACTATGGAACTTACGAGTTCGGTCAGATCAGTTCAGTTAGTTAAGGCTTTTGACTACGTTAGGGAAAAGTTATCTTGGTGGAATCGCCCGTGCTTTTTGGGCAAAGGAATTTTTTTCGGGTTCGGTTTTGGAAAAATTGATGGATTAGTCTCTTGTCCGGATATCCGTGGGGGCAAGGCCCCGAGTGTGGGACCCTGACCCGTGCAAGAAGTGCTACTTCCACTGCTAGCACCCCTGAAATTTGTTGCACGATGGGGACAGGGATCTTACATATTAAATGGGTCATTTATACTTAGAATCTTCAAATTCTGAGCCCAACTTTGGAATCTGCATGCGATTTTATCCTAATATAGGATTTTACAGCATTCAAAACGGACACCGAATCAAGCTTATACGTAAATTTCAGTCATTTTTAGTTAAAAAGCGATGACCTTTAAACCTTAATAAATGCACGACCGGGCGTCCGATTGACAAACGGTCTGCACCCCAACGACTAGGAGAACATCTCGGACAAAAAAAAAATCACCCCCCGAAGCGGTCTGGCACGCAAATCGAGGCCAGTGTCCCAAATTTGGGAACCTTGTCCCAAAATTTAGACCGTACACACCTACCAGGGTGCTCGTACGATGGCCACACAAGAACCAAAGGACGGCCGCCCACTGTGTGGTCCATACATACCACTACTACGTGGACACCCATGCTGCCCCTGACCAGATAAGGTACATGCGTACCACTCCTTTTCCTGTTAACCGACACCGTACCTTTCCCCCTGAGCCATGTAGGCCACTGATCTACAGCCTTTGCTAGTATACTGTCCTTACGTCCTTGCTTTGTGCAGCTCCCATACCTGTACCCCACAGTTATATAAACCCCCCATGGGTAACACGCATTTCTGCGTAGCTTATGCTCTGTTGTGCCGCCGTCTGTACCGCTGTCTATCCCAGTGTAGTGTAGTTGCTGTAGTACAACCGCCCCTTGTAGCCACCCCTCTCCACACCCCCTCATTTGCCACTTTTCAGATAAGGCAATTTTCCTCCATCCCCCTCTTACTAGGAGGTAGTGTCCTTAACTCTTCTCCCCCCCTGTGAAGAGACTTACAGTAGCCCTTCTCCCCTTCAGCAAAACTTTTTTGTGTTAAGGACATCTCACAATTCCTCCCCCTCCCCCCCCGCCCCCATTTGCATGGACTTTAGCAATGGGGTTTTTACCTTAGAGAGGGTTCATGCGCTGTTGTCTTTTGCTCATACGATGAGCAAACGATCTCAGAATTGAGATCTGACACTGGAGCGTTTCGACCGCGATAGCAAGCCCTACAAGACGACATCCAAGATGGCCCCTTCTCGGAAACGTCAAAATATTGCCTTGGGAGGAGCGCGTAATAACGAGATTAGAGAAGATGCTCCTGATGCGGCTTCAACCCTCCCTTTACAAGCTCCTCAAGGAAATGGTGGCTAGGTTAGCTTGGTTATCTTTTAAAGAAGAGTTTTTTTTAATTAGTGTTAATAAATGTGTATCTTTTCCTTTTAAAATAATGACATAAAATTGTATGAAGTTATGAATTGAGTGATGCTGTATTCAATGAATTGCATTGAAATTGTTATCTTTAAAGAGTGCAAGTTTTTCTTGGCTTCGATGCTAACTCCGTTCCGTGCTTGTGTAGCCGGGCGACGTCATTAGAGCAAAGCCCGGGAATGGCCCAAGGTATCCCTCATACCATTGGGAGAATAAGGTTTGCCGATTGTGGCGAGAGATTATGATGCTGTCTAGTTTTGAGGGCCTAGGCTAGTCCGGTAAATAAGCCCACCCTAGTGTGCAGACATCCCTCTGAGAGGGGCGGGAGGATCGAGCGATGGAGCTTGAGAGGGCGACAGGCCCCGGCTTGAGTCCTCGCCAGCGACCCAATGAGGTGTATGGTCCTGTAGGGTTTTTCCCAGCATGTAGAGGCTGGAAAGCCGAATTCTAGATCATCGATAGTATAAAGGAAAAGAATAAGAGAGACGGTTTGGCTTGTATGGAATTGATTCATGTATAAACTTTTTTTTATAAATCTTATCTTTGGCATTATTGTATTGTGGAAAAAGACTGTTTTTAAAACCTTGTGAAAAGGGCCTTAATTAAGAAACATGTTTATTTATGTCAAACAGTGTGGTAGGATTAATTAGAAAACAAATTGATGCGTGAGTAGGGTGGAAAGTGGGAGGATGGAATGCCCTGACGGCACCATTCTACGGACGGGTGGACCCGATTAGTCAGGTAGCTTTCCAACAAATTAAGTGAAAGTCCTACACTAGATAAATAGGTTCTTGGGAAACTCTATTCTAGAAGACTAGGCTAGCGGTGGTTGTGCCTTGCATGGATGAGGAAAAAAGCGTTGTCTCTAGAAATCAAGTCTAGTAGTTGCCCAATTTATGATCAATTATCCTATGGGTGTTTTGATTTTTAGAAGATCACGCTCCCCCTATGGGATAGGACTAGGTCTTACCTATGAATCGTATCCTTGAATCTCTACATGGTCAAGGTGTCGATAAATAGGAAATTTTCTCCAAGTTAAGACTTAGTAGACTATGTTAAGTGTTTCCCCTATTTTAGAAGGGGGAACCTTACAATTGGTATCAGAGCCGATCTTAGGTCCTAGGAATTGCCATTTAAGGAATATTTTGCAATGAATGTTTTACCTAACATAATGCTAATTAATAAAAACATCCTACTAAAAAAACAAGTTGAATTGATGTTTGAATGATTGTAGGAAGAGGAAGATGCCTACTCAAAGTTTCTAGTTTTCCAATGCACCTTCGAGACTACTAGTCACTCCTCAAATTTCGAGTTCCATGACACCATGGTGCAGATACCAGAAGATGTCCCTCCCTCATTTCTCTCGTATTGAAAGAGGATGGGGTAGAGATTTTTGGAGTCGTGGACTGAGATATTTCTTCATCCGAGCAGATTGAATCGGGAACCTTACCACTGACCTAAAGCGGATTCATTGGATTGAAAAGTTGAAGATGATCCATTTATCTTGGTTCATCGATACCCCCAGGGCCGACACCTCTGTGACTATAGATGGGATTCGCATACCTCAGGATCTCTGGGTGTATGACCAACTGATGCAGATCTTACCTACTGACAGAACCTACTGATAGAGTAGATGTCAGTAGGTCTTACCTACTAAGAGAGTAGCTGTCTTACCTATTGACAGAGTAGCTATGTTGGGACCTACCCCAATCCAGAGTCTACCACCCTTACCATCAATTTTTAGAGTCTTAGAAACTATAGCGAAACCCCTAGATCTTTGTAATAAAACTCATCCTTGTAAATATTTGGAAATAAAATGATTTCAAATTTTTACTCTCCAAAATAAGCGTTGTGCAAGTATGAATCTTGTAATCTTAAAATTATTTTTATAATGATGGCCAGGACGATCACCCTCCACTTCCCAATGCGCTTTACACTAATATCCAAGAGAAGAAGCTCTTGCTCAAGCAAATGCAACCTCCCTCCTTTAAAGGAGAAAGTTCAAAGATTGAGAAGGATGCTGAAGTCTGGATTGAAGCGATGGAGGATTATTTCTCTGTCGCCGGTACTGGAGTAGCAAATCAGTCTATGCTTGCAAGGTTTCGCCCTCATCAGAGATGCTAAACTTTGGTGGAAACAGTGGTGGACAAGGGAGTCACCGAGCATTCTCAAATGTGGGAAGACATCAAGCAGGCCGTGAAGGAAAGATATCTTCCCCCATCCCATGAATCCATAAAGATGAATGAGTTTTTTAGTCTTAGGCAGTGCAACTTAACTCTTGAGGACTACTATTCCAAATTTATCACTCTTCGGGAGTATGCCCCAGCTATGACTACTTCCCAGCAAGTGGCTCGTTTCTGCCAAGGGTTAAATGAACCCTTAGATTCCCGCCTTGAAGCAATGAGGCCAAGCACATTACAGGATGCTCTCATACGAGCAAAGCCCCTTGTGAAAGAAATGAGGACTGACAAACCTAAGCCTCAAAATAGATCTTACCCTGAGGCAAATCCTAAAGATCAACCCTAGAAACCCCAATAGAATTTCCCCTACTAACACGAAGGAGAAGAAAAAGAAAGAGAAAGAAGGATATATGAAAGACAAGGCATGCCAGTTGGTTGATGAGACAAATAGCAAAGAATATGACATGTGGGAGGATCTCAGCAGTAAGATGAAATTAAATATCACTCTAGATCAAATGTTGAATCTCGTTCCCAACTATAGACAAAAGTTGCTCTGCAGGCCATAATACCATGTGAGAAACTGGCACATATGTCTTTGCAGGAGCCGGAAATCAAGCGACAAAATGCAAAAATGTGGCAACTGTGTAGGATTGTGATACCTCCATTTCAAAAGTGACCATCAAGATCAGGGGAAATATAGTAACAAGACGTCATTCTGGATGGAGGATTAGGTGTAGACTCTTTTGTCCCCCACTCATATGCTGCTTCTTCCAGAGAAGGCCCTCTGTGTTTTGAGTGCAATGAGCCGGGACACTTTAGGGACAACTATCCCAAGATGGCAACATCATTTCCCCAAGGTTTCAGAGGAAATCAAGGCCGTGGAACCCCTACCACCAAGGTGCAAGAGGCGGTGGGCGTGGCAGAGGCCGGGGAGGAGCAGTTGCTAGGACTGCCTATATTATAAGTGAAGAACCAACCTTGGAAATGGCTGAAGAAGAGCGCGCCACCGTCCATGCGGCAGTAGAACACCAAGGTCCGAATAAACAATTTGGTGTAATCCAAACCCCAGCCACTCATCACGGTAAGGCATTTCAGCTTTTGATTGATTGTGGCAATACTCATTCATTTCTTTCTCCTAGGTGTTCGCAAAAATTAAACTTGGGTCAAAAAACAGCTACTAGAAGAACGACTGTAGAGTTAGCCACCTTGATTTTGAGCTGGGTAATGAGCAAACTCATGGCCACTTTAGAGTCTTGCCATTAGGAATTTATGATGGAATCCTTGGGATGGATTGGTTAATTGCAAACAAAGCTAGCATTCATTGTAACCAGGGGAGTATCACTTTTGAAAATGAGCATGGCCAAGTAATATCCGTCCAGGGGAGAACAAGAAAACCTAAATCTAGGGTAGTCAAGGCAAAACATCTTCTCAAGAAAACACGTAAGGGTCAGCAAGTTTTCTAAGGCCAGCTCAACAAAGCCATTGAACCTAGTAAGGAGACATAACCCTCTTGGCTCCAAGAATTCTCTGACATCTTCCCTGATGAGCTTACAGGGCTACCGCCTCCTCAAGAAGTCGATCATGAAATCGAGGTGATCCCTGGAGCTCAACCCGTCTCAAAAACGCCCTATAAAATGTCCCTTCCTGAAGCCATTGAACTTAAAGAGCAACTTTCCCAACTCATTGAGCAAGGATTCGTACGTCCCAGTAGCTCTCCTTGGGGGGCACCTATTCTTTTCCAAAAAAAGAAGGACGGAACTCTCCACCTCTTATCGAGGGCTAAATCAAGTCACTGTCAAGAATAAGTATCCTATCAAGTCACTGTCAAGAATAAGTATCCTCTTATCAAAGGCTAAATCAAGTCACTGTCAAGAATAAGTATCCTATCCCTCGCATCGACGAACTTCTTGATAGGCTTCATTGGGCCAAAGACTTCTCAAAAATATATTTGAGGTCTGGTTACTATCAGATCAAAGTCAAGGAAGTAGATATACCCAAAACAGCCTTCAATACCCGTTATGGCCACTATGAGTTTACTGTAATGTCATTCGGGTTAACCAATGCTCCTGCAACCTTCGATCACCTACTAATGCAAGATATATTCCGTCCTTACTTGGATGAATTTGTGCTTGTTTTTTTTATGACATCTTAATCTACTCCAAATCAATGGAAGAGCATGAGGAGCATGTGTGTAGAGTTCTGCAATTGTTGCGCAGACACAAACTCTATGCCAAGAAGAGAAAATGTACCTTCTTTACTCATCAAATTGAGTATCTTGGGTTCATCTTCTCCAAAGATGGCATTTCAGTAGACCCCACCAAGGTCAAAGATATTTTGGAGTGGCCACCCCCTAAATTAGTTCATGAAGTTCGTGGGTTTTTGGGAATCACGGGATGGTATAGGATTTTTATTAAAGATTATGCCTTGGTAGCTACACCTTTGACGGATCTTCTTAAGAAAGATTGCAAAATAGTGTGGCTACGAATCCATCAAAACAGTTTTGACCAGCTCAGGGTCATTATTAATTCTATCCCAATCCTGAAACTTCTTGATTTCACCAAGGAATTTGAAGTGGTTTACTGATGCCAGTAGTCTAGCACTTGGTGGTGTCTTAGGCCAAGAAGGAAGACTAGTCGCTTATACTTCTCGCAAGCTATATGAAGCAAATTATGCCACCCAAGATTTGGAGCTCTTAGCAGTTGTTCATTGCCTCAAATTATGGAGACATTATCTCTTGGGGGGCAAATTCCAGCTTGTAAACTGACCACAAAAGTCTGAAGTGGATCTTCACCCAGCCTAACCTCAACATGCAGCAAAGGAGATGGATTGAAATTCTACAAGAATATGACTTCGACATCAAATTCCACCCTGGGAAAGATAATATGACTCCATTCTGGTAGTAGTGGACTTAATTACCAAAGTAGCTCACCTTATACCACCAAAGAAGACCTTCAAAGCTTCTGATGTTGCTCGAATATTCATCAAGGAAGTCCTCAAACTTCATGGTCTCCCAAAAAGGATAGAAAGTGACCGGGATTCTGACTTCACTTCAAAGTTCTGGCAGTCCTTATTTCAAGCCCTAGGAACTCAACTTTGCTTTAGCACAGCTTATCATCTAGAGACCGATGGCCAAACTGAGAGAGTCAATCAAGTAATTGAAGACATTCTTAGAGCATATTGTGGATGGGAACCAAGAAGGTGGGTTCAATACCTTCCTCTGGTAGAATTTGCCTACAATGCATCTTATCATCAGAGCATAGGAATATCACCATTCAAAGCACTCTATGGGCAGGGCAAGAATGCTTGTCTCCTCTAAATTTCTCTGATCTGACCCCATAAGAGTTGAGGCATCCATCGAAAAGATGGAGGAACAAACCAAGGCAATCCAAAAGGATATTAAAGCTGCCCAAGATCGACAAAAGCATTATGCTGACACCAAGAGGTCCAAAAAAAAGGATCTTCAAGGAAGGAGACAAAGTTCTTCTACGAGTGCAACCCAAACGAAGTTCTCTATCACTTGGGAAATATAAGAAGCTCAGCCTAAGGTATTGTGGTCCCTATACAGTTATCAAGTGTCTAGGTAAAAGTGCCTATAAACTCTAACTCCCAGCCCATATCAAAGTCCACAATGTATTTCATGTAAGTTTGTTAAAACCTTATGTGCCCAGTCTTGATCATATTCTTGATGATGAACAAATTGTAATCCCTACTCAAGGAGTCCTTAAATTACAGCCCAGTAGCATCATAGATTCTAGGGAAAGGCAACTCCAAAATAGAACTCTTGTAGAACATCTAGTATAGTGGAAAGATTACCCTGAAGAGGATGCAACTTGGGAAGATGAAGCTACACTCTTAAAGGATTATCCCCAATTCATGAACGAGATGAGGACAACATCTCGATTTCTTTAAGGGGGGAAGGATGTAACATACCCATCTTCACTAATAAAGAAATGTCCATGTAATAGACAAATTTATGAGTTTTTATGTTATAAAAATCAATGATTTTATTAAACGAGTCATTTCTACTTAGAATCTTCAAATTTTGAGCCCAAATTTAGAATCTACACGTAATTTTACCCTAATATAGGATTTTACAACATCTAAAAGGGACACCGGATCAAGCTTATACGTAAATTTCAGTCATTTTTAGTTAAAAAGCCACGACTGAAATTTTCAGTCATTTTTAGTTAAAAAGCGACGACCTTTAAACCTTAATAAATGCACGACCATGCGTCTGATTGACGAACGGTCTGCACCCCAACGACCAGGAGAACATCTTGAGAACAAAAAAAAAATTCACCCCCAAGGCGGTTCAGCATCATGCAAATCGAGGTCGGTCCCAAATTTGGGGACCCCGCCCCAAAATTTGGACCGTACACGCTTACTAGGGTGCCCGTACGATGATTGCCCCACAAGGACTAAAGGACAATCGCCCACTATGTGGTCCACACGTACCGCTACATGGACACCCATGCTGCCCCTGACTAGAACCTTGTGAAAAGAACCTTAATTAAGGAACATGTTTATTTATGTCAAACAGTGTGGTAGGATTAATTGGAAAACAAATTGATGCGTGAGTAGGGTGGAAAGTGGGAGGATGGAATGCCCCGATGGCACTATTCTACGGATGGGTGGACCCGATTAGTCGGGTAGCTTTCCAACAAATTAAGTGAAAGCCCTACGCTAGATAAATAGGTTCTTGGGCAACTCTATTCTAGAAGACTAGGCCAATGGATGTGCCTTGCATGGATGAGGAAAAAAGCATTGCCTCTAGAAATCAAACTTAGTAGTTGCCCAATTTATGATCAATTACCCTATGGGTGATTTGATTTTTAGAAGATCACACCCCCCCTGCGGGATAGGACTAGGTCTAACCTATGAATCGTATCCTTGAATCTCTACATGGTCAAGGTGTCGATAAATAGGAAATTTTCTCCAAGTTAAGACTTAGTGGAATATCTTAAGTGTTTCCCCTATTTTAGAAGGGGGAACCTTACATGCACTGACTGGGATTCTAAGCTCATAGTAGCTTTATGGGCCTATTGTACATCATACAAAGTTCCAATTGGTTGCATGCCCTTTAAGATTGTGTATGGACTTAAGGTAGTAATGCCTTGGGAGTTCATGATCCCTAGCTTAAGGGTAGCTATAACTAAAAATCTTAATGGTGAATTGGCTAATTTGTTATTTGTTTTAGAACAACTTGAAGAGGAAAGAAAAATTGTAGTGCAAAACATGATAATGATAGAGAAGGATCGTACAAAGAAGTGGGTTGACCAAAATCTAAGGATAAGGAGATCAAGGAAGGAGATCTTGTACTTATATAACATTCCCCCCTTCCTGAATGACGATCGCGTCCTCATAATCACGTTGAAGACTTTTGTGTGGGGAGAATGAACAAGCTTTGTCGATGGCTTTGATGTTGAATGACGTTCAATGGTCTGTGTTCCTCCAGAAGGAATAAGAAAAGCTATGTACAATGGTTACACAACCAAGCAACAGTTACACAGTTTGACATTTCAAATGACACTCTATCTGACAATTGAGATAATCTGAATTTACACAAAACTTTATTCACACATCACAGACATTTCTCTATCTACATCACTGCATATCTACTACACTCAACGAATTACATAGAAGATCTAAAACACAGAATAAGACAAACATATTGACAAACTGCATCTTGCATTCAGAAATCCGCCATAGCTACACAGAAAATCCGCCTAGAACCATCTTCATCTTCTTCTTCTTGTCTAACCACCAAGAACTACCCCATACATAAAGACTCCCACGACTTCTAACTTCCAAGATCCCAAAAATGATCAAAATAGACAAACGTCAAAAATAGACTAAAGACCATACATATAATAAAAGTAATTCCTCCTAAGGTCTAGCCTAAACACATGGCATAGCTCCGGTGGCTTGAGCCAAAGGCTGACCTCGGACCCACAGTCCCCTGATCCGCTTAGCCACTTTCTTTATCAGTAGCCTCCGATGACTTCTTCCCTGCATCCTCTGTTCTTTCGCTGCTTGACATTCGACTAAATCCAACTCTTCCTCCTTGTCTTCAATCAGCACATCCACCTTCTCAGCATCCTCCTTTCCGCACGCTTTATCATCCACATTCTGCTTATCCAATGCCTCCAAAGACATCTGCATCTTTGCCTCTTGCTTTGCTGCTTCTACTTGCATCTACAACTCTGCAACCTTTTCCTTCAATTCTGCATTCCTCCATCCGCATCCAATCCACATTCTACTGCAACTCTGCAGCATATGTCATCATTTTTGCCTTGACAAACAGTCACATCCGCTGAATCTTCCACTAGAACTTCTGGCACAACATCCACCCATTTGACTGCTATGTCCTCAGCTTTATTCACCATCCAATGAGGGATTTCAAGGACCTTTCCATAGAACTTCTTCAGTCGGAATCCATTTACTGGTTTCAGAACCAGAGTCGCAAACACATCCTTCAGCTTGAAACTACCTTGCCCCAATTCTTCAACAATCTGATAAGGCCCAAAATACCTCAGCTTCAGCTTACTTGGATGTGGTCCCAGCTTTGAGTTGTATAGCATCACCCAGTCGCCTTTCTGAAATATCTTGAATTTCACCTGCCTTGAAATCCATGCTTGTCTTCTGTTCTCACTTATTTCCACTGCATAAGCACTCTGAATCCGATCTTCTTCCAACTTTAGCAACTCTCTTTGTCTATGCAAAACTGAATCCTCTGGGCTTAGCCTATGCTGTACTACTAACCTCAAGCTTGGAACTACATATTCCATTGGAACAACTGCTTCAATCCCATAAACTAGCTTGAAAGGTGTCATTCTTGTTGCAACTTTGTATGCTGTACGGAATGACCACAATGCTGAATCCAACTTGTCATCCCAATCAGACCTATTCTCTGCCACTATCTTTTTCAGGATCCTTATCAACACTTTGTTGGTACTCTCTGCTTGCCCATTCGCTTGTGGATGATAGGGGGTTGACTTCTTATGCATGATCATATGCTTGCTTGTCAATTCTTCAATGACTGAATTCAGAAAATGCACACCCTAATCTGACACTAATTCAATTGGACATCCAAATCTTGTCATAATGTGCTTGTACAAGAATCTGGGCACACTTTCTGCTTTGTTGTCCCTCAAAGGTATTGCTTCTACCCACTTTGTGGCATAATCTATTGCAACTAGAATGTATCTTGCTCCTGTCTTGCTAGCTTTTGGCTTTATGGGACCAACAAAATCTAATCCCCACTTTTGGAATGGCTCAAGTGGCAATACAGGGTGATCCTGCATCCTATCCATTGAACTTGCTTGTCTCATCTTCTGACATTGCAAACATTCCCTAGCAAACTGTTGTGCATCCTTAAGCAACGATGGCCACCACAAACCTGCTTGCATAATTTTTCTTCCTGTAATCTCTCCTGAAAAATGTCCTCCAGCTGTTCCATGATGTGCCTCCTGCAAAATCACCTTTTGCTCCTCATCCGGAACACATCTTCTAATGATCTGATCTGCTCCTTTCCTATACAATGCTCCAGCAATAATTAAGTATGGCCTACTCTGCAAAGCAAACTTCTTCCTTTGCTCTGTTGACATAATAGAAGGCAACAATCCATCTGTCAAAAACTGTACCATTTGGTCATACCAGTTGTCAAAAGCTTGCCCCTGTATTTGAAACAATTCTGCATCTGGAAGCTGATCTGATACTCCAGGAGTCTCCTGCACATGCTCCAATCTGCTAAGATAATCCGCCACTGCATGTTTGTTTCCTGGTGTATGCAACACTGTATAATCAAATTCCTGTAGCAAAAGCATCCATCTGGCAAGTCTGCCTCTTCCAGCTTTGGCTTCTTCACCAAGAAAATGAGCACTTGATGATCCACATGAAAGATCACTTTATTCGCTAGCAAATAATGCCTGAATTTTTCCAATGCATAAATCATCCCCAAAGCTTCTTGCTTAGTGACCGTGTAATTCTTTTCAGCCGGTTTCAGCATCCTACTGGCATAATACACTGGTCTGAACCATCCTCGGATCTTCTCCTGCATCAAAACTGCTCCGACTGCCACTTCCGATGCATCCACGAAAACATGAAATGGTAGCTGCCAATGTGGATAGGGGAAACCACAAGCATCTTTTTCATGACCTGAAATGCCTTCTCCCTAAGCATCTCCCCATACAAACTCAACATCTTTCTTTTATTAGATGCATCAAAGGTGCACTAACATCCGCCAAATACTACAAATACCGGTTATGCCACTTAATCTGCCCCATGAATCTTGACACTGCCTTCAAGTGGTCAAGTGCTACTGCCTTCTGAATTGCACTTATCTTGTCAGAATCAATTGACATACCTTCCTGTGAGATGATGTGACCCAGCAATTTCCCTCTCTGCACTGTAATTACACACTTGTAAGGATTTAAAGACATCCAAAATTGTCGGCATCTCTCCAAACATTTCCTAAGATACTCTAGATGCTTTGCCTTCTCTCCAAACACAGAAAAGTCATCCATGAAAATCCGCATGAATTCTGTCAGGTATGGCTCAAAGGTTTTGAAAGCTGCTTTTGAAAATGATGGTGGCCCATTTTTCAATCCAAAGCTCATCACTGTATATGCAAATGCTCCCCATTCAATTATAAATGCCGTCTTGGCAACATCCTCCTCAGCCATTTGGATCTGATTGTACCCTGAAAATCCATGAAGAAAGCTATACATCTCATGCCTTGCTACATCATCCAGAATTGAATCCACAAATGGCAATGGAAATGGATCTGCAATTGTTGCTACATTCAGCTTCCTATAATCCACACACACCTGAATTTTGCTTGACTTCTTTGGAACAACCACTATTGGTGACAGCCATTCTGCCTGATCTATTGGGACAATGAAACCCACTTGCAAAAGCTTATCTAACTCCTCCTTCACCTACTTTGCATAATTCAAATTCATCCTGTAGCGCTGCTGAATTACTGGCACTGCATCTTCCTTCAAATTAATCTGATGCTTATACACTCATGGATCCATGCCTTTCAAGTCAGAATAATCCCAAGAAAATACATCCATAAACTCCTGCAACAACTTCCTAATATCCTCCTTGAATTTGTCATCCAAGTGGACACTGACTTTGACAATTTTTGGACTGACTTCAGATCCCAAATTCAAATCTTGCAAATCATCCTCTTTTACCCTTGAAACCTTTTCCATCAGCTTATCATACAAGAACTCTGCTCTGGTTATTGCCTCCTTTGGTGCAACCTCCCCTTATGAACATTCCAAATCCTCCTTCAACTTTAGCTGATGAGAAACTGTTGACTCCTGAATCGGATTATGCTCTACATCCAAATTCTCTGACTTACTAGATGACTCCTTGGCTGACTTCTTAGATTCCTCCTGACAAACATACTTTTGCACAATCCTTTCCACATCAACTTCAAACACTGGTACCACTCTGGGATTAGCTTCCAAAAAACATGCTTCCTCCTCATCTTAAACTTCCTCAGCCAAATTAAGAGTCTGAGCCATCATTGGCCTTAATAATGTTGACAATCTTTTCTTAGAAGCCATTGGAATCCTTATTGAATTTCTTCCTTTCTTCAAAACCACTTCATTCTTTTCCCAATCCTGCTTAAGCTTTGCTGTCTTGAACCAGGGTCTTCCTAACAGCATTGAGTAAGCATTACCTGCATCCTACATTTTTAAAACAACAAAATTTGCTTGAAATGGCAACCCATGCACTTTGAGGGTTTGTCCTCTCAGCATCCCAATCGGCTGCACTCTTCGTTGATCCACCATCCTTACTTGAAATGGTGCAGATTCAAGCTTCACATCTATCATCCTTGAAAATTTAGTTTCTGACAAAATGTTTACTCCAGATCTGCCATCTAGTAGAACATCTGGAAATATGCGACCATCAAACTCAAGCTTAACAGTTGGGATGGTAAAATCAACATCATCACGACTGATCTGATAACTTCCAACACTCTCTTTTAATGCACTCTGAATCTCTGGAACAGTTGACTTCCTTGTGGCCTATCCCTGAAAATTGGAATCAATGAGAGCAACTGATCTAATGTAAAATGCATAGGAGTATTCAACAATTCTTCAAACAGTGCTCCTAATGTCAATTCAGAATTCTGCACTTCCTTCATCTGCTTTTTCTTCCGCTTGGATGTCATCTCTTCTCCTCCTGACTTCTCCACTTCTTCAACTACCTCATTTCTAACTTCTTTTTGTTCCTCCCAATACAAAGGTGGTTTTAGCTTTGCTTTAGAGCGTGTGACTGCAAATACTTCTGTTTCACCTATCTTGCATTGCGAACAATCACACTCCTGCTGCTAACACTTGATTTGCCCCATGATCCTGAGAAATTTCAACATCAATTAAATTGCTTTGAGGTGCTTTCTCTACTTCCCTCTGCTGCACAGGTGGTGCAGGTAACTGTGGTAAACTGCTCATTTGGTGGTTGCTGATTCCATCCTTGTGGATTCCACCCTTGCTGATTCCAATTTTGCTGACTCCAATTTGGTGGCTGTTGCCATCCTTGCTGCTGCCAACCTTGCTGGCTGATTCCAATTTCCTCCCCATGGTCTAGAATTCTGAAATCCACCAAATCTTGGTCGGAACCCTTGATTTAAATTTCCTCTAAATGGCCTATTTTGATTAAAAGGTTGTCTCCATCCAGAAAATTGTTGTTGCTGCCTTTGCCATCCCGAATTGTTAAATGGCCTCTGCTGTCCTACAGCATCTAGAAACACTCCACTTGCCTGGGCCAAATTCTGTTGAATCTTTTGCTGAACCCGCTCCGAAATTTATCCTCTGAAGTTTGAGTTGTACCAGTAGTTAGTTGTCAAATGACCATCCTTGTCACTCACAAATATCACATTGCTACCTGACTCCTGCTTGACCCCCATTTCCTTCAACTTCTTCTCCACCATCTTCTAAACTACACTCCCCTTGGACTTTTCTTTACCCTTCTTCTTATGCTTCCTCTTCTTATCTCCTTTATTTGAACCAGAATCTGAGTTTGAATCGGAATCGAAATCTAAACTGCTACTTGCTTCTGAATCAGAATCCGAATCTGTATCTGAATCAGAACCATCATCACTGCTGTCATCCAAATATTTCTTCTTCTTCTTCCCCTTCTTTCTCTTCCTTTTCACCCTAGAACTCTTCTTTGAGGAACTCGGATTTATTACTCCAATCCTCTTCTCTGCTCTTGTTGCAGTATCCACCAAAGCATTAAAACCAACTTTGACATCTACTCCTGCTACTATGTTCCGTAATTCTTTCCTCAACCCCTGCATGTAATATCTAGCCAACATTTCATTTGTAGGCCTCTCTGCATTTGTAAGCCTCTTCAAATACTGATTAAACTTCTGAGTGTAATCCTCCACAAACATTTTCCTTTGCTTAATCTCTTTGATTTTTGTAAGCACATCATTCAGAGTTTTCTCCTTCCGAAATCTATTCAAAAATGCATTTCTCAAATCTACATAATCAGCAAAATACCCCACATTGAAATTACTCAACCACTGCATGGCTTTTCCCTCAAGTGTCGCTTGGAATTGTCGCATCTTGGCTTGCGCGTCATACACTCTGTCAAATCCTCTGACCTGCCACCTTGTCTCGAATTGAGCTACGTGGCAATCGGGGTCTTGTTTAGACTTCCCGAAATAGGTCCTGAACTTGACGCGTAAATCTGCTCTAGCCGTTGCTGCCATATTCCTTAGCGTATTTGGGGTTAAATGCCCTGCTGATGATGATGTTGATGCTGTATGTAATGAAGGGCGTATTGGTACACCTCTTTGAATATCCAAAGGGTCAAACTGCAATTGTCTTCTCACCAAGAATGCTTGCTGCAACACCACGCCTCCAACAAAAGTCAGATCCAATTGCCTAACTTCTCTAGGTTCATTGAAGAGTTCTCCATAACTTTCTATATCCTCCAATTCCTCTGCACCCAAGTCTGACTCATCCTTCGAATTGTCACTTTGCATCCCACTATCTTCACCACCGTCATGCCCTTTTGCACTCTGGTCATTGCTGCTGCACACCTCGCTGCCTCACTGCTAATCTTGTGAAATACGGATGAGCAGGCTACTGTGAATTCTCCAGAATGAACACTCATTCAATATCTGACTTCCAAAAACCATAACTGTCAGCGTAACTATTACCAAAACCACTACTCAACATCATTTTTGGCACTCGTCCTTCTCACAGAAGAGAGCAAACTTGACCATGAACACCCTTCATAAGCATCATGATCGCCAATGTACAATGGCTACACAGCCAAGCAGCAGTTACATAGTTTGACATTTCAAATGACACTCTATCTGACAATTGAGATAATCCGAATTTACACACAACTTCATTCACACATCACAGACATTTCTCTATCTACATCACTGCATATCTACTGCACTCAAATACGAATTACACAGAAGATCTGAAACACAGAATAAGACAAACAGATTGACAAACTGCATCTTGCATTCAGAAATCCGCCATAGCTACACAGAAAATCCGCCTAGAACCATCTTCGTCTTCTTCTTCTTGTCTAACCACCAAGAACTACCCCATACATAAAGACTCCCACGACTTCTAACTTCCAAGATCCCAAAAGTCATCAAAATAGACAAACGTCAAAAATAGACTAAAGACCATACATATAATAAAAGTAATTCCTCCTAAGGTCTAGCCTAAACAAGCTAGTTAATGAATAAAGAGGTTAATGGTGTATTGGGAATTCCTAATGGGGTGGGGGAATTTTTATATTTGTGTAAGCCATTTTTTTTTGGCAATCATCGGCAAGGTTACATGTGATTTTTGTTAGTGGGGACACTAAGATATGTTAATAATGGGAGAGAAGAGAGAGAAGGATCTAGAGGAATGTAGACGTAATCATCAGTGTACGAGATAGTGATTCTCTATAAGATTCTTCCCTCCATATTTTGAGGTGTGAAGGTATAAGAACCTCCCCTTCTGCTCTTATAATTATTTCCCTCTCTGAAATAAAAGAAAGATCCTGTTTTACCCTATTTTGGCCTGGAGAGAGAAAATGTCTAGAGGGAGGTAATTCAAAATTGAGATATTTTTGGATATAAAAATCCTCCTAGTGTCTAAAATGGTTTCCTCTAAAACAAAAATTCAAAAAGAGCTTTCCAATGTGCAATTGGAATTAATTGAAAATAGGTATAAAGGACCTTAGCCTAAGGGTCTAGATTTTTAAAAAAATTTAGATTATGGTCCAATTAAGGTTCCTATGGACCAATAAGATTAATCCAAATTTAGGGAGGAGATAAATTGAAGAATAAAAGAAAAAACCCCCCAAAAATGAGTAAATGCTCACATAAGATGAAGAGTGGACTAAGGACCAAAGAAAAGAATTAAAAAATTAAATTTTGACACCTCTCAAAGAGTGGGGATCTCCCCTCATGAAGTAGGCACCTTTTCCTCATCATTATCCCCAATTCTTAATCAATAAAATGAGATATTTTCATCGCTCCTCTCTCCTGTTTCAAAACTAGATCCAAAAAGTAAGCTGAACTGACCCAAAAATGGTCAAAAATTGACCAAACTAATCTGGAAAATTCTAGAATCAGTTTGCTTGGTAGAGGCTCACTTTTTCTTATAAATAGAAGCCTCCCCCTTTGTAAAATCTTAATGGTGTTTATGCGCTATTACTCTACCCCTATCGTCCTGAGCCATCATTGAATTTTTAATAATTCAATTACTTTTTGCCTAATCCTCTCTAAAGTGAATTGGTGGCCACTATTGCTTCAAACAATAGTAGAACCCTAAATCCCTCAAGCCAAAGGAGAGCTTACAAGCTCCATGTAAGCTAATTTTTTTACTTTGTTTACAAATTTTAATGAAAAATCTATGGTTTTCTTTATTTTTATGAATTATAGATGATTGGATTAAATTCAAATGCTATGCCTTTGATGAAAAGGCCACCCCCTTCTCTTCTTTACATTCCAACCTTTCTTAATCCTAGAAAGATTAACTAAGTGATTAATTAAACTCTTCTTATTGTTTACTCTCTTGAATTTAGAAAGTTGTGTGGATTAGAGTTTTATAATTCTAAATTGGGTTAATTAAGTTAAGTGTAGATAGATAAAAATGAGAAATGGTCAGCCATACAAAAAGGAGGTTATGGTGGTAAAATTTTCTAAAACTTTGTGAAAAAGAAAGTTTGTTTTTATATTCCAAAAGAGTAATTCCCACCATTTTTGCATCTAAAAGAAATATTCTAATTACTCCATGTACATATTCACCTATGAAAATGCATGGATATCACTGATATTAACTATTAAATTTGATTTTTATGCATAGAAAGATGCATGAAGGAAATTTTTTTATTACAAAAGTGTTATTCTTATTAAATTTGATTTTTAAGCATAGAAAGATGCATAAGGAAATTTTTTTATTATAAAAGTATTATTCTTATTAAATTTGATTTTTATGCATAGAAAGATGCATAAAGGAAATTTTTATTATAAAAGTGTTATTCTTATTAAATTTGATTTTTATGCATAGAAAGATGCATAAAGGGATTTTTTTATTACAAAAGTGTTATTCTTATTAAATTTGATTTTTATGCATAGAAAGATGCATAAAGGGATTTTTTTAATTTACAAAAGTGTTATTCTTATTAAATTTGATTTTTATGCATAGAAATATGCATAAAGGAAATTTTTTAGTACAAAAGTGTTGTTCTTATTAAATTTGATTTTTTTATGCATAGAAAGATGCATAAAGGAATTTGTTTTATTACAAAAGTGTTATTCTTATTAAATTTGATTTTTATGCATATAAAGATGCATAAAGGAATTTTTGTATTATAAAAGTGTTATTCTTATTAAATTTGACTTTTATGCATAGAAAGATGCATAAAGGAATTTGTTTTATTATAAAAGTGTTATTCTTATTAACTTTGATTTTTATGCATAGAAAGATGCATAAAGAAATTTTTTATTATAAAAGCGTTATTCTTATAAAAATTGATTTTTATGCATAAATAGATGCATAAAGAAGTTATTTTTTTAAAAGTGTTATTCTTTTTAAATTTGATTTTATCCATAAATAGATGCATAAAAGGATTTTTTTTATAAAAGTGTTATTCCCATTGAAGTTGATTTTTATGCATAAATAGATACATAAAGAATTTTTATATCAAAATTAGAATTCTCTTAAATTCTATGTTTAAATTCTATGAGTATTTGATAAATGAACAATTAAATACTCTAAGAGAGAAATTTCTATTGTTTTATATTCACATGGATTGTAAAAAGAAAATTCAGGAAATCTATCGAGATCGAAATATTCAGATAAATGATTAATTTATTCCTCATTGGAATTGGTAACTAATTTAGAAATTAGTTAAGTGAATATTTAAAGAAAGAAATTCAATAAAATAGTAATTGAATTATCAAACCTTTTCGAGAAAGATAGTTCAGGAAAAATCTTATCCGACTCGAACCTAATCAGACTATGACCAAGACCAAACTCTTTCGTTAGTTTTGAGGAAAGAAGGTGTGACCAGTTTAGAAAAATACACTCAAAACTCCCGCCAAATCTGAAACTAAGTTTGAGACCCTTCGAATTAATCTGTAGATCAAGGTTATAGAATTCGATGAATTTTGGTATGAAATTCCAAATTCCGATCAAGAAGTTTTGGGGATACTGATTCAAGAAATACTCCTTGTATTCAAAAGAAAATCAAACTGAAAACTTGCATAGAAACCCTGTTTTCCTAAAGGATTGTCTTATGCCAGAATGCTGGTGGAGGGAGCATCTGGTATATGTTTTTCTAAGGGAAGTTAGGTTGCAATCAGCTCTGGCAGGGCAGAGTGTTCAAAGGACGGCTCGTGCGGCAAAGCCTGCCCAGGTCTTGACCAACCTCGGTATGGTTGAAAAATGGTGCACTTTTGGTATGATGAGCGGGGGCCGACAAAACGGTCCCTGAGTGTTTTAGATGTGATGACATGCAAAGCAGATAGATGTGAATGAATGGATGAGATGTGATTCCATGTGAATCGGGATGTAAATGAATGATATGAGATGTGAATGGATGATATGTGATGAAAATGGATGTGAATGTGTATGTGAAGAATGGATGTGGATGTGTATGTGAAAGAATGGATGTGGATGTATGTGAAAGAATGGATGTGGATGTGTATGTGAAAGAATGTGATGTGATGTAAAGAGATGATGTGACATGAATATATGTGGATGTGCAGATGTTGGTAGTCGTACATGTGAACGATTGGATGGATGTGGATGAATGAGATGAGATGTGTATGAATGCGATATGATGTGGATAGATGTGATGTGATGTTATGCAGATATAATGTATGTGATGGGATGTTATGTGGATAGAATGTATGTGATGGGATGGTGATGAGAATGAATGTGATGGATATGAATGAATGTGATGTGATGGATGTGAATGGATGGAGGTGATGTGATGTGAAATGGATAGATGTGCGTGAATGAGATGTGATGTGAATCGGGATGTGAATGAATGTGATGTGATGTGATGTGATGTGAAGCGGGATAGATGTGAATGAATGAGATGTGATGTGAATGGATGAGATGTGATGGGATGTGAATCGGGATAAATGTGAATGAATGAGATGTGAGGTGAAATGGATGTGATGTGATGTGGATCGGGGTAGATATGAATGGATGATATGTGAATGAATGTGATGTAATGAGATGTGGATATGGGTAGATGCGAGTGGATGAGATGTGAATGATGTGATGAGATGTGGATATGGGTAGATCATCATTTCCCATTCTCATCCAATCACATCCAATCACATCATTTCCAATCTCATCCAATTCTCATCCAATCACATCATTTCCAATCACATCCAATCTCATCCAATTCTCATCCAATCACATCATTTCCAATCACATCCAATCACATCATTTCCAATCTCATCCAATCACATCCAATCACATCATCACTTCTTTCCTCATTTATCCTCATCAAATCTCATCCACTCGTATCTACCCATATCCTCATCAAATCTCATCCACTCGCATCTACCCATATCCTCATCAAATCTCATCCACTTGTATCTACCCATATCCTCATCAGATCTCATCCACTCGCATCTACCCATATCCTCATCAGATCTCATCCACTCGCATCTACCCATATCCACATCACATTCATTCACACTCATCCATTCATATCTACCCGGATCCACATCACATCCATTTCACCTCACATCTCATTTATTAACATTTATCCACATCACATCAGATCTCATCCACTCGCATCTACCCATATCCACATCACATTCATTCACACTCATCCATTCATATCTACCCGGATCCACATCACATCCATTTCACCTCACATCTCATTTATTAACATTTATCCCGATTCACATCCCATCACAGCTCATCCATTCACATCTATCCCATTTCACATCACATCACATGGCATTCATTCACATCACACATCATCCATTCACACCTATCCCAATTTACATCACATCCATTTCATATCACATCTCATTCATTCACATCCCGATTCACATCTCATCCATTCACATCCCGATTCACATCCCATATCACATCACATCACATCTCATCCATTCACATCCCATATCATTCATTCACATCACATTACATCACATCTCATTCACTCACATCTATCCATTTCACATCACATCACCTCCATCCATTCACATCCATCACATCACATTCATTCATATCCATCACATTCATTCTCATCACCATCCCATCACATACATTCTATCCACATTACATCACATCACATCTATCCACATCATATCCCATTCATCCCATCCACATTACATCACATCACATCTATCCACATCATATCCCATTCATCCCATCCACCACATTACATCACATCACATCTATCCACATCATATCCCATTCATCCCATCTACATTACATCACATCCACATCATGTCTCATACACACCTCATCTCATTAATCCACATCCATCTAATCGTTCACATGTACGACTACCCACATCTATCCATACATTCATACCTATCACTTCACATCCACATATATTCATGTCACATCACATCACATTCTTTCACATACATATCCACATCCATTCTTTCACATACATACACATCCATGCTCTCACATACACATCCACATCCATTCTTTCACATACACATCACCCATTCTTTCACATACATCCACATCCATTCTTCACATACACATCCACATCCATTCTTCACATACACATTCACATCCATTTTCATCACATACATATCCACATCCATTTTCATCACATACATATCCACATCCATTTTTTCACATACATCCACATCCATTCTTTTATATACACATCCACATCCATTCTTCACATACAAATCCACATCCATTCTTCACATACACATTCACATCCATTCTTCACATCATTTTCATCACATACACATCCGCATCCATTTACTTCCCGTCTCACCCAAGTTTCACATATCCTCTCTTCTCATTCTCATCTCATCATTCACATCCATATCCATTTACTTCACATCTCATCCACATTCATTTTCATTACACCACATCCTATCACTTCCCATTTACATCTTATCACATCTCATTTACATCTTATCACATCCCATTTACATCTTATCACATCTATTCACATCCTATTGCATCCCGTTTACATCTTATCACATCCATTCCATATCCTATTCCCATTTAGTAAGTTTTTCTACTTTGATACCAATAAAGGGACTTTTTCTAAATTTCTACCAGTTACTTGGCTTAGATATTCTTTTTCTCGACAACTATTTTCATATTCTTTCTCAATTCCTCAATTGAATTATATTCAATATTCCTCTTTTGAATAAAAGAATTCATGGGATTTACAAATATCAATTTTACCTATATTTTCACTTTTAATGAATAATCATAATTGAATTATACTAAAAATTCCTCTTCTTCCCATTTGATTTCATGGATCTCAAATACCATGGGAATTCCTCTTTTTGCATTTAATTATTTGCATTCCAATGTCATGGGAATTCCTCTTTTATCATCAAATTTTTCTCATAAAATAAATTCATCTAAATTAAAATAGCCATTAATTCATCTAAATTAAAATAAATTCATCTAAATTAAAATAGCCATTAATTCAATATGCTAGGAATTTCTCTTTTCCCATCTAAATGATTGAATTCCAATTGTCATAGGAATTCCTCTTTTACCATTTAAATATTTCTCATAGATAAAATAAATTTATCTAAAATTCATCTTTACAAATAAAATATCTAATAATTCCAATATGCTAGGAATTTCTCTTTTCCCATCTAAATGATTGAATTCCAATTGTCATAGGAACTCCTCTTTTACCATTTAAATATTTCTCATAGATAAAATAAATTTATCTAAAATTCATCTTTGAACTTAAATAAAATATCCAATAATTCCAATATGCTAGGAATTTCTCTTTTCCCATCTAAATGATTGAATTCCAATTGACATAGGAATTGTGAGGTCCCTATCCCCACCACGCAATGAATTCAGTGGTTCTAGTAGCGGAAGTAGCACTTCTTGCGCGGGGGGCAGGTCTCACACTCGGGGCCTCGCCCACACGGATATCCGGACAAGAGACTAATCCATCGGTTCTTCCAAAATCGATCCTGAAAAAACTTCCCTTGCCCGGAAAGCACGGGCGATTCCTCTAGGATAACTTTTCTCTAACGTAGTCAAAAACCTTAACTAATTGAACTGATTTGACCAAACCCGTAA
Organism: Cibotium barometz; assembly: GCF_041138505.1. NCBI lineage: Eukaryota > Viridiplantae > Streptophyta > Polypodiopsida > Cyatheales > Cibotiaceae > Cibotium > Cibotium barometz. The sequence continues at coordinate 1,704,099 of NC_141058.1, forward strand.
GTCCCAAGTCAAATAAGGAAAAAGATTGCACTTGGATCATAGAGACCAACGATTTTTTCGTCATTGAGAGGCACAGCCGTTGATTCTTTTCCATAGAACAATTTTTGTCCGGGATTTACTTCATCTATCGTGCCATAATAGAATTGAGTCTCAATTTAAGGATCCATCAATCCAACCCCATCCATTCCCGTGGGTTAGCCAACCACTGTAGTGATGGAATCCAATTAAGAATTTGGTTAGGTTTTGTCCCAGGTACCAGGGAAAAGAGTTCCCAGGCCCCCTAGCCAGATATTCATGCAAACTTAAAACTAGTCACACCACTTACATGCCCAATATGAAATTGCCTTTTTCTCAGCATCAGCTATCTTTAAAACAATCATTTAATGAAACCATTGTGTCACTGATCACAATCCTTAAAATCTCCGATTGAATCCTTATTTCCAATCATTCCTTCATCGGTGTACCTATGGCATCATTGACAACCAGAACGCTCACCACCTGTTCACTCAGAGGCCTTTTCGATAGTTCCTAGCTCATGGCAACCAGCAATATATTCACATAACAAAATGGAGTCTCCATTGAAGATCAGCAAGATCAACCAACGGATCCATATCAAAGAGCCATGGACTCATCCGTTGAGGACCAGCAAGGTTAACCAACCAGATCCATGCCCGAATTCAGAAAACAACTCTTACTCCTTGTTCCAATATCTTCCCCGACGTATGTGTGGGTATCTTTGGCGGCAACCTAGAGCCCGAGCACCGTATGGTCAGCACCCTCTAGGATCCTTCGCAGGTCACCTAGCGCTTCACTCTCATAGGCCGCTTCCTTGGTCCCTCATCAAATGTACCTGAAGCTCACCATTTAAATCAAACCGAGACTGGTCAAGACCTCGGTCGACCTTGCTACGCGAGATGATGTCCTCCGTTGACTCTCCATCAGCAGTTTCAGCTTTACCAGATAGGTCTCCACGACCTCATTCACAAGACAGTCAAAATGCTTCCCCAGCATTCTTAACATAAAACAATCCTTTAAAAACAGATTTCACATACAAATACAGTTCCAACAATATTTCCATTTTTTTCTCATCACTGCACATCCTTTCACATGTCCACATCTTTTCTGATCTTCCCATAATTTTTTTTTCTTCATCGATCCCTATTACATCATATCATTCCCACATCAAATCACATCCAATCGCATCATCCACACATCAATCCACATCATCCATACATCCATCCACACCAATCCACATCATCCATACATCCATCCACATCAATCCACATTATCCACACATCCATCCACATCTTCCATACATCCATCCACATCAATCCATACGTTAATCCACATCATCCATACATCTATTCACATCAATCCACATTATCCACACATCAATCCACATTATCCATACATCGATTCACGTCAATCCACATTACCCACACATCAAACCATATCATCCATACATCCATCCACATCATCCACACCAATCCACATCATCCATACGTCCATCCACACCAATCCACATCATCCACTCATCCATCCACATCAATCCACACGTCAATCCACATTAGCCACACATCAATCCACATCATCCATACATCCATCCACATCATTCACATCAATCCACATTCCCAACCATCAATCCACCTCATCCATATTACCCACACATCAATCCATATCATCCATACATCCATCCTCCACATCAATCCACATTATCCACTCATCCATCCACATCAATCCACACGTCAATCCACATTACCCACACATCAATCCACATCATCCATATATCCATCCACATCATCCATATCAATCCACATTATCCACTCATCCATCCACATCAATCCACACGTCAATCCACATTACCCACACATCAATCCACATCATCCATACATCCATCCACATCAATCCACATTACCCACACATCAATCCACATCATCCATCCACATCATCCACATCAATCCACATTACCCACACATCAATCCACATCATCCATACATCCATTCACATCAATCCATATTACCCACACATCAATCCATATCATCCATACATCCATCCACATCATCCACATCAATCCACATTATCCACTCATCCATCCACATCAATGCACACGACAATCCACATTACCCACACATCAATCCACATCATTTTATAAGTATTCCCATTCTCATCTAATCACATCATTTCATAAGTATTCCCATTCTCATCAATCCACATCATTTCATAAGTATTCCCATTCTCATCTAATCACATCTTTTTCTAACTCATCAGTTATTTCCTCATTTATCCTCATCAGATCACATCTACTTGCATCTATCCATACATCTCATCACTTCACATATATTAACATCTATCCAGTTTACATCGCATCTTATCACATCCATTTTACATCACATCTCATTTATTCATATCCCGATTCACATGCTAACACATTCATTCATGTTCCTTATCGTTCATTCCCATTCCGATTCACATGTTATCACATTCATTCACATCCTATAGCATTCATTTACATCCTGATTCACATGACATCACATCTCATCTATTCATTCACATTTATTTGATTCGCATCACATATCATCACATCTATTTACCTTTCATTCTTATCACTTCTATTCTCATCACATCCATCCATCCATTCCTTTCCATCTATCTGATTTGCATGACATCTCATCACATCTATTCACCTCACATTCTTGTCACTCCTATTCTCATTGCATCCATCCATCTATTCATTCCCATCTATCTGATTCGCATCACATATCATCACATCTATTTACCTCTCATTGTCATCACTTCTATTCTCATCACATCCATCCATCCATTCTTTCCCATCTATCTGATTCGCATCCCACCTCATCACATCTATTTACCTTTCATTCTCATCACTTCTATTCTCATCACATCCATCCATCCATTCATTCCCATCTATCTGATTCGCATCACATATCATCACATCTATTTGCCTTTCATTCTCATCACTTCTATTCTCATCACATCCATCCGCTATTCATTCTCATCTATCTGATTCATATCACATCTTATCACATCTATTTATAGAATGTAAGAGAATTCTTATTCTTGATATAAAGATTCTTACGCATCTATTTATGCATAAGGGAAATAACACTTTTATAAAAATCTGTTTATGCATCTATTTATGCATAAATTCAATTTCAAGGAGAATAATACTTTCAAAATAAAAATAAATCTTTTATGCATCTTTCTATGCATAAATTCAATTTCAAGGAGAATAACACTTTCAAAATAAAAATAAATCTTTTATGCATCTTTTATGCATCTTTCTATGCATAAATTCAATTTTATTGAGAATAACTCTTTTGAAATAAAAATACATTTCTTTATGCATCTTTCTATGCATAAAATCAAAATTGATGAGAATAACTCTTGTGAAATAGAAATAAATTTCTTTATGCATCTTTCTATGCATAAAATCAAAATTGATGAGAATAACTCTTTTGAAATAAAAATAAATTTCTTTATGCATCTTTCTATGCATAAAATCAAAATTCATGAGAATAACTCTTTTGAAGTAAAAATAAATTTCTCTATGCATCTTTCTATGCATAAAATCAAAATTTGATGAAAGTAATGCTTTTATAAAAAAAATTCTTTTATGCATAAATTCAATTTTAATGAAAGTAACACTTTTATAATCAAAAAATTTCTTTTATGCATCTATTTATGCATAAAAATCAATTTTGATGAAAGTATCACTTTTATAATCAAAATATTACCAATATGCATCTTTCTATGCATAGAAATTAATTTTAATGAAAATAACACTTTTATTATAAAATATTTCTAATATGCATTTTTCTATGCATAGAATAAAAATAACACTTTTAGAATACACAAGAGGTGGGGATTACTCTTTTTGAATAATAAAAAAATAAAACTTATTTCAAAAAATTTAAGAGAATTTTGCCATAACCTCCTTTGTATGGCTAATCATTTTTCAATTTTTTTCATTTTCAAGTTACTTAGAAATTATCCCAAATGGTTTAAAGCATTCTAAACTAATCAAATTTTACTTTTTTAAAGAGAAATAATATGAAAAGTTTAATTCTAACAATTTGATTACATATCTAGGATAAAGAAAGGCTGAATTCAAGAATGAAGAGAGGGGAAAAGCCTTTCCAACAAGGCATAGCATCATTTCTCATTTTAAAGAAAATAAAAATTAGAAAACCATTAAATGGAATAAAGAAAAAGTAGGATTTCTAGCTTACATGAATTTTTGTGAGCTTTCCTTTGGCTTGATAGTTTGAGGGATCTACTCTTGTTTGCAACAAGAGTGGCCACCAATTCTTTTGAAGAGGAAATGGTCAAAAACTAATGAATTATCAATAAATTTATTGTTTTTGGCTCTGGGAAGGAGTAGAGTAACAGTGCATAAAACACTATTAACCATTTACAAAGGGGGAGGCTTCATTTATAGGAAAAAGTGAGCCTCTAACCAAGCAAACTGATTCTAGAATTTTCCAGATCAGTTTGGTCAATTTTGACCATTTTTAGATCAGTTTAGCTTACTTTTTGGATCTAGTTGAAGCAGGAGAGAGGAGAGATGAAAATATCTCATTATTTGTGAGTTTAAAATTCAACCACACATGTGAAATAGGCACCTCCTTCATGAGGGGAATTCCCCCACACTGAGGTGTCAAAAATGCATCATTTCTTCTAAATATCTCTTCTTTTTTTAACTAATAACCCTTAGTAAACTCTTCATCTTATGTGAGTATTTACTCATTTTTGGAGGGATTTCCTTTTATTCTTCAATTTATCTCCTCCCTACATTCGGATTAATCTAATTGGTCCATAGGAACCTGCATTCAAAAATTTCAAAAAATCTGGACCCTTAGGCTAAGGTCCTTTTTACCTGATTTCAATTTATTCCAATTGCACATTGAAAAATTTCTTTTTGAATATCTATTTCAAGGGAAACCATTTTAGACACTAGGAGGATTTTTATATCCAAAAATATCTGAATTTTGAATTACCTCCCTCTAGACATTTTCTCTCTCTAGGCCAAAACAGGGTAAAACAAGATCTTTCTTTTATTTCAGAGAGGGGAATAATTATAAGATCAGAAGGGGAGGTTTTTACACCTGCACACCTTAAAAGCCGGAGGGAGGTTTTGACACCTGCACACCTCAAAAGCCGGAGGGAGGTTTTGACACCTGCACACCTCAAAAGCCGGAGGGAGGAATCTTACATCCTACCCCACTTAAAAAACGTGAGATGTCCTCATCTCGCAAACTTAGAGGAGAACTCTTTTCCTTAAGATCCAACTGATTCTGAGGTTTCTTATAGTCTGGTGAGCCCAACAAAATCCTGGGATAAAGATCCCTTATATAAAACTCATCATCAGATAATAATTCACGCAGATCGTATGATTCAAATCCTTATCACAATAATGGTCCATTAGACCGAATTTTTATCTGAACAGTCCTTCATGGAAATTTTCAATTATACAGATTTTTAATTTGACATCCCTTAACTTGATCCACTGGGTCAAGTGTTAACAGCATCAATCTGCCACAGCACAATTATACAGATTTTTAATTTGACATCCCTTAACTTGATCCACTGGGTCGTCAAGTGTTAACAGCAGTAATCTGCCCAACACAATCCACTAATCTCATAGTGATTTGCTGAAGTCATTAACGTCATTCTAGCTGCGAACATCATCATAGGGACTCGTCCCATTCATCCTCATTGTGGTTTTACTTAGTTTATTACATTTCAACCAAAATTCAGGAATCTTCATTTTTCAATCAGAATCTCATATCAACCACATTCGAATTCATCATCTGGATAGTATTAATGCTTATAATTTCAAGTCTTAGATTTATTCGTATATACTGCCAATAAAGAGCTGTAGTTATACCCTCGGTATATACGGGTAGTCACGGTCCTTGGAACTATAAGGTAAATACCATCATGTCTAGGCCTCAAGAAAGTCATGCATTCCATACAATTGCGGTACTTCCATCTGAAGACCCAACTTAGCCAATTCGCTTTGATACTAGCTGTGAGGTCCCTATCCCCACCGCACAACGAATTCAGGGTTCTAGCAGCGAAAGTAGCACTTCTTGCGTGGGGCACGTCTCACACTCGGGGCCTCGCCCCCACGGATATCCGGACAAGAGACTAATCCATCGGTTCTTCCAAAACCGATCCCGGAAAAACTTCCCTTGCCTAGAAAGCACGGGTGATTCCTCCATGATAACCTTTCTCTAACGTAGTCAAAAACCTTAACTAACTAAACTAATCTGACCAAGCCCGTAGGTTCCAAGTCAGATCAGGGAAAAGATTGCACTTGGATCATAGAGACCAATGCTTTTTTCCTCATTGAGAGGCACAGCTGTTGATTCTTTTCCATAGAACAATTTTTGTCCGAGATTTACTTCATCTATCGTGCCATAACAGAATTGAGTCTCAATTTAAGGATCCATCAGTCCAGCCTAACCCCATCCAGTCCCGTGGGTTAGCCAATCGCACAGCCAACCGCCCAACCACTGTAGTGATGGGATCCAATTAAGAATTTGGTTAGGTTTTGTCCCGGGTACCAGGGAAAAGAGTTCCCAAGCCCCCTAGCCGGATATTCATGCAAACTTACACGCCCAATATGAAATTGCCTTTTTCTCAGAATCAGCTATCTTTAAAACAATCATTTAATGAAACCATTGTGTCACTGATCACAATCCTCAAAATCTCCGGTTGAATCCTTATTTCCAATCATTCCTTCATCGGTGTACCTATGGCATCATTGACAACTAGAATGCTCACCACCTGTTCACTTAGGGGCCTTTTCGATAGTTCCTAGCTCATGGTAACCGGCAATATATTCACATAACAAAATGGAGTCTCCATTGAAGACCAGTAAGATCAACCAACAGATCTATAAAAAAATGCCTGATGTACGTGTGGGTATCTTCGCTGACCCAGAGCCCGAGCACTGTATGGTCAGCACCCTCTAGGATCCTTTGCAGGAGGTCACCTAGCGCTTCACTCATAGGCCGCTTCCTTGGTCCCTCATCCACTGTACCGGAAGCTCACCATTTAAATCAAACCAAGGGTGGTCAAGACCTCGGTCAAGCTTGTTATGCGAGACGTTCTCCGTTGACTCTCCGTCACAGCAGTTGTAACTTTAACAGGTAGGTCTCCACGACCTCATTCGCAAGCCGGTCAAAATGCTTCCCCATTATTCTTGACATAAAATAGTCATTTAGAAATAGATTTCACATACAAATACAATTCCAACAATATTTCCATTTTTTCTCATCACTCCACATCCTTTCACATTAGTCTCCATCTTTTCTCATCTTCCCATAAATTTTTTTTCTTCATCCATCCCTATCACATCATATCATTCCCACATCAAATCACATCCAATCGCATCATCCACACATCAATCCACATCATCCATACATCCATGCCTATCATCCACACTAATCCACATCATCCATACATCCATCCACATCAATCCACATTATCCACACATCAATCCACATCTTCCATACATCCATCCACATCAATCCACATTATCCACACATCCATCCACACCATACATCCATCCACATCCATCCACACGTCAATCCACATTACCCACACATCAATCCACATCATCCTTACATCCATCCACATCAATCCACATTACCCACACATCAATCCACATCATCCATACATCCATTCACGTCAATCCACATTACCCACACATCAATCCATATCATCTATACATCCATCCACATCATCCACATGAATCCACATTATCCACTCATCCATCCACATCAATCCACATTACCCACGCATCAATCCACATCATCCACATCAATCAATATTATCCACTCATCCATCCACATCAATCCACACGTCAATCCACATTACCCACACATACATCCATCCACATCAATCCTTACATCAATCCACATTACCCACACATCAATCCACATCATCTATACATCCATCCACATCATCCACATCAATCCACATTACCCACACATCAATCCACATCATCCATACATCCATTCACATCAATCCACATTACCCACACATCAATCCAAATCATCCATACATCCATCCACATCATCCACATCAATCCACATTATCCACTCATCCATCCACATCAATCCACATGTTAATCCACATTACCCACACATCAATCCACATTCATTTCATAAGTATTTCCATCCTCATCTAATTACATCTTTTTCTAACTCATCACTTATTTCCTCATTTATCCTCATCAGATCACATCTACTTGCATCTACCCATACATCTCATCACTTCACATACATAAACATCTATCCAGTTTACATTGCATCTTATCAAATCCATTTCACATCACATCTCATTCATTCACATCCCGATTCACATGCTAACAAATTCATTCACGTCCCTTATCGTTCATTCACATCCCGATTCACATGTTATCATATTCATTCACATCCTATATCATTCATTCATGTTATCACATTCATTCACATCCCGATTCACATGTTATCACATTCATTCACATCCTATATCATTCATTTACATCCTGATTCACATGACATCACATCTGATCTATTCATTCACATTTATCTGATTTGCATCACATATCATCACATCTATTTTCCTTTCATTCTCATCACTTCTATTCTCATCACATCCATCCATCCATTCTTTCCCATCTATCTGATTCGCATCCCATCTCATCACATCTATTCACCTCACATTCTCGTCACATCTATTCACCTCACATTCTCGTCACTCCTATTCTCATTGCATCCATCCAACCATTCATTCCCATCTATCTGATTCGCATCACACATCATCACATCTATTTACCTCTCATTATCATCACTTCTATTCTCATCACATCCATCCATCCATTCTTTCCCATCACATCCCATCTCATCACATCTACTTACCTTTCATCTTCATCACTTCTATTCTCATCACATCCATCTACCATTCATTCCCATCTATCTGATTCGCATCCCATCTCATCACATCTATTTACCTCTCATTCTCATCCCTTCTATTCTCATCCATCCATCCATTCATTCCTATCTATCTGATTCGCATCCCATCTCATCACATCTATTTACCTCTCATTCTCATCACTTCTATTCTCATCACATCTATCCATCCATTCTTTCCCATCTATCTGATTCGCATCACATATCATCACATCTATTTACCTTTCATTCTCATCACTTCTATTCTCATCATATCCATCCTCGATTCATTCTCATCTATCTGATTCATATCACATCTTATCACATCTATTTATAGAATGTAAGAGAATTTTTATTTTTGATATAAAGATTCTTTATGCATCTATTTATGCATAAGAACAAATTCAGTGGAAAATAACACTTTTATAAAAATCCGTTTATGTATCTATTTATGCATAAATTCAATTTTAAGGAGAATAACACTTTAGAAATAAAAATAAATCTTTTATGCATCTTTCTATGCATAAATTCAATTTTATTGAGAATAACTCTTTTGAAATAAAAATAAATTTCTTTATGCATCTTTCTATGCATAAAATCAAAATTGCTGAGAATAACTCAAATAAAAATAAATTTCTTTATGCATCTTTCTATAGGCATAAAATCAAAATTGATGAGAATAACTCTTTTGAAATAAAAATAAATTTCTTTATGCATCTTTCTATGCATAAAATCAAAATTTGATGAAAGTAATGCTTTTATAAAAAAAATTCTTTTATGCATCTATTTATGATAAATTCAATTTTCATGAAAGTAATACTTTTATGATAAAAAAAATTCTTTTATGCATCTATTTATGCATAAAAATCAATTTTCATGAAAGTAACACTTTTATAATCAAAATCATCCCAACATGCATCTTTCTATGCATAGAAATTAATTCTAATGAAAATAACACTTATTAAAAAAATATTTTTAATATGCATAGAATAAAAATAACATAAATCATTTAGAGATTAAGAAAAAGACCATAAATCACACTTTACCTCTTATTTTGCTTGATTCTTTAGTCTAAGGAGAGGCCCCCAACCAATCAATTGGTTTAGTATGTTGATGAAGACTCCAAAGAAGGTTGAAGAAGAGAGAGAGAAACTCCATTCTCTCCAAATTTTAGGGGATAATAGAAAATATCATTATTTTCAATATAATACTAGCATGGTATAGTTCACACATTTTTTTACAAAGGGCTAAGGGTCTATTTATAGATGAGGGAGGCCTCTAACCAAGTCCAACTAGTTTCTAGCATTTTCTAGGTTTAGTTTGGTTGAATTTGGACAAGATTTAGACCAGTTTGGCTCCCTTTTTTATTTGGTTTGCTCTAGGAGATAGGAGAGATAAAAATATCTTATTATTTTTGAGTTTAAAACTCCTCCACACATGTGAAATAGGCGCCTCCTTGAAGATCCCCCTTCTCCTTACCAAGGTGTCAAAAATGTATCATCATACCCAAAATATCTCATTTTTTTAGTAATGTTCATAGTTTTTTACTAATAAACCTTGTACTGAGTCAACTCTTCATCTTATACGGGCATTTATTTATTTTTGGGTATTTTTCTTTTCTAAATTGGATTTATCTACTCCCCACACTTGGATTGATCCTATTGGCCCATAAGAACCATAAGAACCTTAATTGGACCACCATAATCTAAAAATTTCTGAAAATCTAGACCCTTAGGCTAAGGTCCTTTATACCTATTTTTAATTAATTCCAATTGCACATTGAAAAGTTCTTTTTGAATTTCTGTTTCAAGGGAAACCATTTTAGACACTAAGAAGATTTTTATATCTAAAAATATCTCATTTTTGGATTATCTCTCTCTAGATATTTTCTCTCTCCAAGCCAAAACAGGGTAAAACAGGATCTTTCTTTTATTTCAGAGGGGGGAATAATTATAAGATCAGAAGGGGAGGTTCTTACACCTGTACATCTCAAAATCTGGAGGGAGAAATCTTACATCTTGGTGGCTAGCCCGACAGATAGAGACATGATGCCACATAATCCAATCCTTCCTCTGGAACCATTCCAAAAATGGAGCCTCGACTTCGTGGGCCCATTTAAGCCGCCATCTCGCTTCATAGGTAATAAGTATATCCTGGTGGCCACATATTACAGCACCAAGTAGGTAGAGGCCCACGCTCTTAGGGATAGCATAGCCAAGTCAACTGCCAGATTTCTCTATGAGATAATAATCAATCAGTTCAGATGCCTGATCAAGCACTTTGTAAATGATGTTATCTAGAGAACTGGTCACTCAACATCTCATCATCCATAAGCAATCACAGTGTATTATCCACAGGCCAATGGTCAGGCCGAGTCGACCAACAAAATCCTCAAGCAGATCCACAAAAAGTTGATCAATGAAAATTGCATTGATTGGGATGAAAATCTATACTCAGCTTTATGGGCCTTCCGCATAGCATACAAGGTCTCAACAGGAATGACCCCATTCAAACTAGTATACGGCACAGAGGAAGTTGTGCCAATGGAATTCCTAGTGTCGAGCCTTCAGATTACCATAGCCATGAAACTGATCCTCGAAGAATCCTTGTAGTATCTTCTGCATGAATAACACTTCAAGAGCTTCTTCGTCACCATCGCATTGATTGGAATGACCCCATTCAAACTAGTATACGACACAGAGGAAGTTGTGCCAATGGAATTCCTAGTGTCGAGCCTTCAGATTACCATAGCCATGAAAGTGATCCTCGAAGAATCCTTGTAGTATCTTCTGCATGAATAACACTTCAAGAGCTTCTTCGTCACCATCGCATTGATTGGGATGAAAATCTATACTGAGCTTTATGGGCCTTCCGCATAGCATACAAGGTCTCAACAGGAATGACCCCATTCAAACTAGTATACGGCACAGAGGAAGTTGTGCCAATGGAATTCCTAGTGTCGAGCCTTCAGATTACCATAGCCATGAAACTGATCCTCGAAGAATCCTTGTAGTATCTTCTGCATGAATAACACTTCAAGAGCTTCTTCGTCACCATCGCAGTCATCCAAAAGAGGAGGAAGAAGTGGGTCGACCACTACTCCAAGTTCCTCTTGTTCAAGTAAAAAGATCCGGTCCTATTGTTCCAATCTCGGATGTATCCGCATCTGGGAAAGGTGAAGCTCCGACGGAGAGGACCATTCTAGGTGGTGGAAAATTTCTACGGTAGAACCTTCCTCGGCATGGTAGTCATCCATATCCTATGGGCTATGTCTATGTTGCATTTTCTCCATATCCGCCTAGTGTATGTTGCAGGCCTAAAATTGGGTTCAAAAGTCTGGGCACTAAGGTTACCGAGGCAGAGTCACTAGCAAAGCCTCTACTGACTGTCATCACAACTCCCCCAGACGAGTAAGATGCTAAGGAGCATCTAACATGGTGCTAAGCTCTAGGAAACTGCCATCAACAAAATAATGCTACGAAGCATCTAACATTCTAGAAGACTACCAGTTTCCAAGTTCGAGTTGTCGGATTGGGAATCTGACCCATTGAGAGTGCCAAGTTTTGGTCCTGCACCCCAACCAGACTGTCGTGCACCTAGACCACCACCATGCCATTGAGCCAGGTGTCAGTGCTGCGTGCCGAATGTCAGAGCCCACTAGATGCCAACTAGTGCCAATTATCATGGAACCAGAGCTTCTATAACACCCAATCAATGCACTTTATTACTGGGGAATCTAAGTACCAACAGATATTGCAAGCAATAGTATAAAAGGATGTAATCTGAACTTTACAAGGCTGGCTACCATCCTTTTATACTATTGCAAGCAATAGTATAAAAGGATGTAATCTGAACTTTACAAGGCTGGCTACCATTTTTATCATAGGTTCTACCAGTTTTGGCCTAGAGAGAGAAAATTTCTAGAGAGTGGTACTTCAATTTTTAAATATTTTTGGATAGAAAAATACCTCATCTTATTAAAATAAGTTCCCCTGAAACAGAAGTTCAAAAAAATTTCAGAAGGTGCATTAGAAATTAAGTATAATCTGTTCAAGAGGCATTATCCTGGGGGCCAAGATTTTTTTCAAAATTTTAAATTAAGGTTCCTATAGACCAATAAGATTCATCCAAATGTAGGGAGGAGATAAATAGAAGAATAAAAGGAAAATCTCCCCAAAATGAGTAAATACTCACATAAGATGAAGAGTTGACTAAGGACAAGGTTAATAGTTAAAAAAGAGAGATTTAGATGAAATGATGCATTTTTGACACCTCAGTATGGGGGAATTCCCCTCATGAAGGAGGCGCCTATTTCACATGTGTGTGAGAGTTTTAAACTCTCCCAAATAATGAGATATTTTTATCTCTCCTCTCTCCTGTTTCAACTAGATCCAAAAAGTGGACTAAATTGACCCAAAAATGGTCAAAAATTGACCAAACTGATCTGGAAAATTTTAGAATCAGTTGGCTTGGTTAGAGGCTCACTTTTTCCTATAAATAGAAGCCTTCCCCTTTGTTGAAGAATAATAGTGTTTTTGCATAGTTACCCTACTTCTCCCAAGAGCCAGAAAACTGTGAATTTACTCATAATTCATTAGTTTTTTTGACCTTTCCTCTTCTAAAGATTGGTGGCCACTCTTGTTTCAAACAAGAGTAGAACCCTCAAACCATCAAGCCAAAGGAAAGCTCTCAAATTCCTTCGTAAGTTGGAGATTCTTCTCTTTTCTATTCATTTTATGGTTTTTTTTATGATTTTTGTCTTCTCTAAATTGAATATGATGTTATGCCTCATTGAAAAAAGGCATTCCCCTCTCTTCTTTAGTAAATCCAACCATTCTTATCCTAGATGAATGATTAATGGATAAAATTAAGTTTTTCATAATGTTTCTCTTTGATAAAGTAGAAAATGTTTACATTAGAATGATTTAAATACTCTTTGTGAACTTCTAATTAATTTTAGAGAGTTAAAAAATTTGAAAAAAGGTCAGCCATACAAAGGAGGTTATGGCAAATTTTTTCTAAAATTGGGAAAAATAAGTTTTACTTTTTTATTCAAAAAGAGTAATTCCCATCATATATGTATTCATAAAGTGTTATTTCTCATCCTAGGTATAGAAAAATGCATACTAAAAATATTTCATTAAACAAATATTACTCTCTTTAGAATTAAATTCTATGTATAGAAAAAAGCATATAGAAATTTTTATTTTGATTATAAAAGAGTGATTTTTATCATAAATGATTTGTATGCATAAACATAGGCATAAAAGATATTTTTTTATATTAAAAGTGTGATTTTCATCATAAATGATTTTTATGCATAAATGCATAAAAGAAATTCTTTTATATAAAAAGAGTGATTTTTATCATAAATGATTTGTATGCAAAAACATATGCATAAAAGATATTTTTTTATATTAAAAGTGTGATTTTCATCATAAATGATTTTTATGCATAAAAGAAATTCTTTTATATTAAAAGAGTGATTTTTATCATAAATGATTTGTATGCATAAATATATGCATAAAAGATAAATTTTTATGTATTAAAAGTGTGATTTTCATCATAAATGATTTTTATGCATAGATGGATGCATAAAAGAAATTCTTTTATATTAAAAGAGTGATTTTATTATAAATGATTTGTATGCATAAACATATGCATAAAAGATATTTTTATATTAAAAGTGTGATTTGCATCATAAATGATTTTTATGCATAAATGGATGCATAAAAGAAATTCTTTCATATTAAAAGAGTGATTTTCATCATAAATGATTTTTATGATGATAAAAGTGTGACTTTCATCAGAATTAGATTTTATGCATAAATAGGTGCATATAGAATGATTATTTAAATAAGGGTTCTCTTAATCCTCTGTTTAATTTTCGTAAAAGTTGGAAAAATGAATAAGTAGATAATCTGTGAGAAGAAATGCTACCGTTTCATATTCACTAAGATGGTAATGAGAAAATTCAATTAAGATCGAGATAAATGATTATTTTATTCCTCATAAGAAATTCATGTTTTAGAAATCTGTAAGCAAATATTCGTCGAACAAAATTTAGAAAAATAGAAATTGAAATAGTATCTTTCGAGAAAGATAGTTTAGGAAGAACCTTTCCAGACCCAAAATCTGATTCAGACTATTGACCAAGACCTAATTCCTTCGTCAATTTCAATCAATGATGATGTGCCCAGTTTAGAAAAAATGTACTCAAATCCCCCGCCGAATCTCAAACTAAGTTAAGACTTTTGATTTTGATCTGAGGATCAAGTTAACAGAATTCGAGGAATTTTGTTTAGAATTCAGACCTGGATTTAGAAGTATTGAGATACGGATTTAAGATTATTCATGGTTTTCAAACAAAATCAAAACTGAAAACTTGCATAGAAACCCTATTTTCTTAAAGGATTGTCTTACGCCAGAATGCTAGAGGGAGCATTTGGCATATATGTTTATCTAAGGGAAGTTCGGTTGCAACAGCTGGCGGGGAGTGTTTGATGGACAGCTCACGCGGCAAAAACTTGCCCAGGTCTTGACCAGCCTGGGTATGGTGAAAAATGGTGTGCTTCCGGTACGATGGGCGAGGGCCAACAAAGCGGTCCCTGAGTGAAGTACCAAGACACCTAAGGAGGATCCTGGAGGGTTCTGACCAGGTGATGCATGGGCTCGCGGTGCTTGGGACACCCATACGTATGTCGAGGAAGATATATATATGTATGTTGACAAAATGATTATTGTAATCTGTTTACTGGAATCTCGTTTTGCTGACCAGCTAGTCCCAACGGAGAGTCCAGAGTGGTACTGTTTTTGTGAAACAAGGGATTGAATGAAAATTTTGAGTTATGAAATTTGTGATCATATCTGTTTTGTTAATGGATTATTTTTTATATTAAAGTTTTAAAGAGGAGTGTGTGCGTATTTGTTTTCTAAAGCTAAAGTTAAGAAAGGCATTTCAATTATGGGTGGGTGAGTACTTGTTTGGTTCTACCGATTCCAATGGTAGGGTGGTGGCTAACCCATGGGCCAGATGGGGTTAGGCTGGAGTCAGTGGAGTTTTAATAATCAAACTAAAAAATCTTAGGATTATGTTAGGATTCGAGTAGCTAATTAATTCCCTGATAAATTTCTCAATTGAGTGGATCAACGGCTGTGCCTGATCTTGATTAGGAAAAAAGCGTTGAAATTACTTCGATGATCAAATTATATCAGTGATAGTTTCCTCCTATTTGGTTTATTCAGGTGAAGGATAGTTTAGAATTGATCTCGTTAGAAAAATTCATTACGAAAATTCAAAAAGGTGGTATCATCCCCGCTTTCTGGGCATGGAAAATTTTCCTGGTTTCGGTTTTTGGAGTGACCACCAGCCTAGTCTCATGCCCGGACATTCGTGGACGAGGCCCCGAGTGAGAAACCCTGCCCCGCGCATGAGGGTGCTGCTTTTGCTGCCTGTCTCAGCAAAACCGAGAGTTCCGATGCACGGAGGGGCAGAGGGATCTCAGAGCAGAAATCGCCTAAATTTTTAATAGAAATCTGGAAAAGAAATGTTTTTCACTTGTTAATACTATGTGAATGAACTTCAAAAATTGAAAACTTATAAATTGAATTGGAAATTTATAGATGGACACCCCGAACCTATCTAGAATTCCCGGACTCTCTCAGAGTCAGGATATGATAGCTTTTGCATTTGATCACCTTATCAACTCTGCTACGACCCGAATGAGCAGAGTGAGACTCGCTCGCCATTTTGAGAGTCTTTACTTTCCTGATCCTCTTGAGCAATGTCAGTATATGTGGTTCTGTGGAGGACGGTGTATTAATATCAGTACCAGTCAGCATCAGAGGCTCAGGCAAAATATTTCCTTGGCCATGATTCTGATAAGACTAGGACTTGTTCAGCATGTTCAACTCTGTGATCATTCACCCAAGAACTTCAAAACTTCATGCCGATTTTTTAGACTTCTTAGCTGCTTTATCCTGAGAAATAGAATTACAGCACCTCTTTGTGTAATAAAGCTGTGGAGAAATGGGTGGAAGCCATGGAAGAATATTTTGATGTCACAGGCTACAATGATGTCAAAATGGCTCTTGCCCGACTAAAAATAGTGAAAACAGCCAGGGTAGTATGGAGGAACCACTGTGACACCAACCGTCTTGACAGAAATACTCAGTCTTGGAACGACCTAAAAACCTATCTAAGAAAGAGATTTTGTCTCTCTAGATTTTTGGAAATCAAAATAAACGAATTCTTAGAGCTAAAGAAGGAGAGCAAAACCATCGAGGAATATCACCAGGCCTTTGCTCTTCTACTCAAATATTCACCACCTCTAGATGAAGAACAACTCATGGCCAGGTTCATTCGGGGAATGAACGAACCCTTGGACACACTGGTCAAAAATGCCAAGCCAGTGTCCATGGCTAAAGCTGTAAGAATGGCAAAGGATTTTGCCAAAGCCTTTGTAGTAAAGGTCCCGCCAAAGCCTGCACCCTCTAACTTTAAAAGATTCCAAGCCTAGGGAAGTACTTCAAACTTTCCACCCCTGAAGAGGCAGCAAGGCCCGAATCAGAATCAGGATGCAGGAATATTCCGAAATGAAGGAAGACCCTTCCCTCAGTATACTTTCTAAGGAGCCCCACCTCTTTCAAGAAATCATAGGGATGAGCTCAGAAGTGAAAACCGATGTTTTGGATGCCAAGGTTTCAGTCACCAACTAAAAGACTGCCCGACTCCTGCCATGTCAAGGGGACAGGGAAGTCAAGGATCCCGAGTTCAGAGACCAACCCCTTCATACCGGTCTAATCAGGGTCCGTCTCGCCCAAGCCAGGGAAACCCCAGAAGAACTCCAGCTCAACCAAGTGCCTCTGTCCAGAGTAACCTCAGAACTCCTTCCCAGAACTCGGGCAACCAAAGAGAAAGAGTTCCACCTCAGACTGCAGTAGCCAGAGTAGTCACAATTTCAGATGTAGTAGAAGAGGAAAGAGGGCAGATCTTTACTGCAATTGAAAACCAAGGACATAATCGTGAGTTCTTAGTCATCCATACTCCAGTAGAATATCAGGGTAAGCCTTTTAAGCTTTTGATTGATTCAAGTAGTTCTCATTCATTCATTTCCCCTGGATGCTTGCGTAAGCTAGTCTTAGAACAAAAATCAGGGAAACCTATGCAAGTTGAATTGGCCAGTGGGAAGACTCTTTTCACTCACCATGAAACAGATCTTATCCAGTTCAATCTAGATGGTAATGTAACCGTCTGTCAGTTCAAAGTCTTACCTCTGGGAGTTTTTTACGGGATCCTTGGAATGGATTGGCTCCACAAAAATCAAGCTGACATACACTGTCACAATGGAACCATTTCCTTCCATGACCCTCACACGGGAACAAAGTCCAAGGAACTGGAGTTTTCGGATCCCCAGACCTTTAGTTAGTAAAAGCTTCCAGGTTGCTGAAAGGACTTAGGAAGAAGCAGCAAATTTATGTTATCAAAATGAGCCCAGTAGACTCAAAGCTTAAGGCTAAAGAGCCAGAATGGTTAAGTGAATTTGATGATCTATTCCCATCAGAACTAACTGAAATGCCTCCAATTCGGGAAGTAGATCATAAGATTGAATTGACCCCCGGAGCTCAGCCAGTAGCCCTGCGCACGTACAAAATGCCAGTTCCTGAAGCCATCAAACTCAAGGAACAGCTTAGGCAGCTGTTAGAACAAGGGTTTGTAAGACCCAGTGTTTCACCTTGGGGAGCGCCAGTTCTCTTTCAGAAAAAGAAAGATGGAACACTAAGACTCTATGTGGACTACAGAGGTCTCAATCAGCTGACAGTTAAGAATAAATATCCTATTCCTAGAATTGATGAGCTTCTAGATAGGCTAAGTGGAGCCCAGATCTCTCGGGGGGGTCACTCTATGTAGAATATCCCTATCGCGTGTGTTTAAGACCTATATTTTAAATCCCTTATTTGTGAATTTTTTAATCCATATAATATCCCCTTTTCTTTATGAATCTTTAATTTTTTTAAAAAAAAATTTAAATCATATCCTTATGTAAATATATTTCTATAAGTTTCATAAATTAAAAATATGCTTCTGTTGAACTCACGTGATATTCACATTTTTTTGTGAGCGACCCCCCCCGAGCCAGATCTTCACAAAGATAGATCTCAAATCAGGGTATTACCAGATCATGATTAATAAGCAAGATATCTCGAAGACAGCCATCATCAATACTCAGGATGGACATTATAAATTCAGTGTCATGCCGTTCGGATTAACTAATGCCCTAGCTACATTCAATCGCCTAATGCAGGATATCCTCAGAGAATACTTGGATGATTTTGTTCTAGTTTTCTTTGATGACATTCTGATTTACTCAAGGAATGCAGCTGACCACCATGAGACTCATGTCTGAAAAGTTCTTGAGATTCTAAGGAAGCACCAAGTCTTTGCCAAAAACAGCAAATGCACTTTCTCTGCCGACCACGTTGAATACTTGGGCTTTCTGGTATCCAAAGATGGAATTTCTCCAGATTTTGCAAAAGTCCAAGCAATCATAGATTGGCCTGAACCAAAGACAGTGAAAGAAGTCAGAGGATTCTTGGGATTGACTGGTTGGTATAGAATTTTTATACCAAAGTATGCTCTTATAGCTTCCCCCTGACTAACCTTCTCAAAAAGAATACCCCATTTTAGTGGTCTGCTAGGTGCCACAGTGCTTTTGATAAGCTAAAGACAGCTTTGGTAACCAGTCCCATTCTGAAACTGTCAGATTTCTCTCTACCCTTTGAGGTAGTAACTGATGCAAGTGGTTTTTCCCTGGGAGGTGCACTCATGCAGGAAGGTCATGCAGGAAAGTCATGCAGTGGCCTATGAATCCCGAAAGCTCAGAACACATGAGAGGAATTATGCTGTTCACCACGTGGAATTACTTTCAGTAGTCTATGCCTTAAAGTTGTGGAGACATTACCTACTAGGAAAAACATTCACTTTGATGATAGACCATTAGAGCTTAAAGTGGATCTTCACTCAGAAGGACCTCAACATGCGCCAAAGAAGGTGGATGCAGACCCTGCACGAATTTGATTTTGAAATCAAGTACTGCCTAGGCAAAGAAAATGTGGTAGCAGATGCCCTCAGCAGAAAAGCCTCCTTGCTTGCAATTACTGTAGTATCAAATCCTTTGGTTATTGAAGCAAGAGAGAAGATCATGCAGGATAGATTCTTTGGCCCTATTGCTACCCTACTTATGCAGGAAAGCAAAACTCCACAGGAATTGAATAGAGTTCAAGGGTACAGCCTAGATGATGGCATTATGTATTATAATCGCAGGCTATGCATTCCCAATGATGAGGAAACCAAGGATCAAATTCTGAATGAAGCCCATGATAGCCTTATATAGCAAGACATCCAGGTTTCATCAAAACCTACATGTCTATAAAGAAAAGCTTCTTTTGGCCTGGTCTGAAAAAGGATGTACTGAATCATGTACGTCAATGTCTGACATGCCAGAAAGTCAAAGCTGAAAGAGTAAAAATGCCTCGGAAGTTACATCCATTGGACATCCCCCAGATGAAGTGGGAATGTATCAGTATGGATTTTATTACTGGATTACCTTCAGTGCAATCAGGTTACAACTCCATTTTTGTGGTAGTTAACAGAGTAACCAAAGTTGCCCATCTGATCCCAATAAAAGAAACCTACAGTGCAGTGGATGTGGCCAGAGTGTTCCTCAGAGAAATCTTCAGATTGCATGGCCTACCCACCAAGAGAATAGTAAGTGATCGAGATCCCAAGTTTACTTCAAGGTTTGGGATTGCATTTTTCAAAGTAGTGGGAACTTTCTTGGATCTCAGCATAGCTTATCACCCTGAGACCGATGGCCAAATTGAAAGGGTAAACCAAGTAATCGAAGATATACTTCGGTCATGCTGTGGCAGGGAACCCAAGAAGTAGCTAAGCTATCTGCACCTAGTCGAGTTCGCCTACAATGCTTCTTATCACCGAAGTATCGGGATGAGCCCTTTTAAAGCTCTGTATGGACAAGATTGCTTAACTCCATTAACTTGGTCTGACCCATTGATTAGGGTCGAGATGTTCAGATAGATGCTTGACGACATGGAGCAACAAATGCAGTCAATTCGTAAAGATATTAAAGCTTCCCAAGATCGACAAAAGCAGTATGCAAATAAGAAGACGACAGACAGAAAGTTTGAAGAAGCAGATATGGTCTTCATTAGAGTACGGCCCAAAAGAAGTTCTCTATCTCTTGGGAAGTACAAGAAGTTATGCCCTAGATATTATGGACCATATTTGATTACAAAGAAAGTAGGTGAGTTAGCCTACGAGCTTCTTTTGCCTCCTCATCTCAAAGTTCATAATGTGTTTCATGTAAGCCTTCTAAAGAAATATGTGCCAAGCCCAAATAATGTGCTTGATGAGATGAAATCCTAACCTCTTCAACCCAAGGGCAGATGGAATTCCAACCTGAAAAAATTCTTGATGTTCGTGAAAAGGTTCTCAGGAACAGAATTCTCAGAGAATTATTGGTAAAATGGAAGTTCTATCCTTTTGAAGATGCCACCTGGGAGAATGAAGCCGATCTGTTTTGCAGGATTACCCCCAGTTTGCAAGATGAGGGCATCTCGCGTTTTTCAAGTGGGAGAGAATGTAAGATTCCTCCCCAGCCTCTCAAGATGTCTAGCATCTTCCCCTGTAAATCAAATCCCTCTTCAAAAATATAAAAGATCTTGTTTCTACCAGTTTTGGCCTAGAGAGAGAAAATCTTCTAGAGAGTGGTAATTCAATTTTTAAATAATTTTGGATAGAAAAATATCTCATCTTATTAAAATAAGTTCCCCTGAAACAGAAGTTCAAAAAGATTTTCAGAAGGTGCATTAGAAATTAAGTATAATCTGTTCAACAGGCATTATCCTAGGGGTCCAGATTTTCAAAAAATTTTAAATTAAGGTTCCTATGGACCAATAAGATTCATCCAAATGAAGAAAGGGATAAATAGAAGAATAAAAGGAAAATCCCCCAAAAATGAGTAAATACTCACATAAGATGAAGAGTTGACTAAGGACAAGGTTAATAGTTAAAAAAGAGAGATATTTAGGTGAAATGATGCATTTTTGACACCTTAGTATGGGGGAATTCCCCTCATGAAGGAGGGACCTATTTCACATGTGTGGGAGAGTTTTAAACTCCCAAATAATGAGATATTTTTATCTCTCTTCTCTCCTGTTTCAACAACTAGATCCAAAAAGTAGACTAAACTAACCCAAAAATGGTAAAAAATTGACCAAACTGATCTGGAAAATTCTAGAATCAGTTGGCTTGGTTAGTAGCTCACTTTTTCCTATAAATAGAATCCTTCCCCTTTGTTGAAACTTAATAGTGTTTTTGCACTATTACCCTGCTTCTCCCAAGTGTCAAAAACTGTGAATTTTACTCATAATTCATTAGTTTTTGACCTTCCCTCTTCTAGAAGATTGGTGGCCACTCTTGTCTCAAGCAAAAGTAGAACCCTCAAACCATCAAGCCAAAGGAAAGCTCTCAAATTATCCATGTAAGTTGGAGATTCTTATCTTTTCTATTCCTTTTATGGTTTTTTATGATTTTTGTCTTCTCTAAAATTAAAATGATGTTATGCCTCATTGAAAAAAGGCATTCCCCTCTCTTCTTTAGTAAATCCAACCATTCTTTATCCTAGATGAATGTTTAATGGATAAAATCAAGTTTTTCATAATGTTTCTCTTAAATAAGTAGAAAATGTTTACTTTAGAATGATTTAAATACTCTTGGTGAACTTCTAATTAATTTTAGAGAATTAAAAATTGAGAAATGGTCAGCCATACAAAGGAGGTTATGGCAAAATTTTTCAAAAATTTGGAAATAAGTATTATCTTTTATTATTCTAAAATGGTAATCCTTATGGTTTTTCTATTCTAAAAGTGTCATTTTCCTACATAGAAGATGCTTTTTGATTATTTATATAAAAGAAATTTTTTTATTTTAAAACTGTTACTGTTATCATATTGATTTTTATGCATAAAATAATGCATAAAAGATTATTATTTTTATTTTAAAAGAGTTACTTTCATCATATTGATTTTCATGCATAAAAGTATGCATAAAGGAATATTTTTTATTATTATAAAAGTGCTACTTTCATCATTATTTATTTTTATGCATAAAAGATATTTTTTTATACTAAAAGTATTACTTTTATCATTATTGATTTTTATGCATAAAAGTATACATAAAAGATATGTTTTTATACTAAAAGTGTGTTTTTCATCATAAATGATTTTTACGCATAAACATATGCATAAAAGATATTTTTAATATTAAAAGTGTGATTTTTATCATAAATGATTTTTATGCATAAAAGATATTTTTTATATTAAAAGTGTGATTTTCATCATAAATGATTTTTATGCATAAAAGATATTTTTTATATTAAAAGTGTGATTTTCATCATAAATGATTTTTATGCATAAACATATGCATAAAAGATGTTTTTTTATATTAAAAGTGTGATTTTCATCATAAAAATGATTTTTATGCATAAACATATGCATAAAAGATATTTTTTATATATTAAAAGTGTGATTTTTATCATAAATGATTTTTATGCATAAATGCGTGCATAAAAGATATATTTTTTTAACAGTGATTTTCATCATAAATGATTTGTATGCATAAAAGAAATTCTTTCATGTTAAAAGAGTGATTTTCATCATAAATGATTTTTATGATGATAAAAGTGTGACTTTCATCAGAATTGAATTTTATGCATAACTAGATGCATATAGAATCTTTATAATTAAATAAGGATTCTCTTTAATCCTCTGTTAATTTTCATAAAAATTGGAAAAATGAATAAGTAGATAATATGTGAGAGGAAATTCTATTGTTTCATATTCACTAAGATGGGATTGAGAAAATTCAAATAAACTATCAAAGTCGAAGATTGAGATAAATGATTATTTTATTCCTCCTAGGAATTCATGATTAATTTAGAAATCTGTAAGCAAATATTCAATGAACGAAATTTAGAAAAAGAGAAATTGAAATATTACCTTTCGAGAAAGATAGTTTAGGAAGAACCTTTCCAGACCCAAACTCTGATTCAGACTATTGACCAGACTATTGACCAAGACCTAATTCCTTCGTCAGTTTCAATCAAAGACGATGTGCCTAGTTTAGGAAAAATGCACTCAAAACACCCACCGAATCTGAAACTAAGTTAAGACTTTTGATTTTGATCTCAGGATCAAGTTATCAAAATTTGAGAAATTCTGTCTAAAATTTAGACCCGGATCTAGAAATATTGGGATACGCATTTAAGATTTATTCATGGTATTCAAACAAAATCAAAACTGTAAACTTGCATAGAAACTCTGTTTTCTTAAAGGACTACCTCTTACGCCAGAATGCTGGAGGGAGAATTTGGCATATATGTTTATCTAAGGGAAGTTCAGTTGCAACAACTGGTAGGGAGTGTTCGAGGGACAGCTCACGCAGCAAAAACCTGCCCAGGTCTTCACCAGCCTGGGTATGGTGAAAAATGGTATGCTTCCGGTACGATGGGCAAGTGCGGATGAAGCAGTCCCTGAGTGAAGTACCAGGACACCTAAGATGGATCCTGGAGGGTTCTGACCAGGCGATGCACGGGTTCGCGGTGCTTAGGACACCCATACGTATGTCGAGGAAGATATATATATGTATGTTGACGAAGTGATTATTGTAATCTGTTATTACTGGATCTCATTGTGCTGACCAGCTGGTCCCAACGGAGAGTCCAGAGTGGTACTGTTTTTGTGAAACAAGGGATTGAATGGAAATTTTGAAGTATGAAATCTGTGATCATATCTGTTTTGTCAATGGATTATTTTTATATTAAAGTTTTAAAGAGGAGTGTGTGCATATCTATTTTCTAAAGCTAAAGTTAAGAAAGGCATTTCAATTATGGGTGGGTGAGTACTTGTTTGGTTCTACCGATTTGCGTGGTAGGGTGGTGGCTAACCCATGGGCCGGATAGGCTGGAATCAGTGGAGTTTTAATAAACAAACTGAAAAATCTTAGGATTACACTAGGATTCGAGTAGCTAGTTAATTCCCTGATAAATTTTTCAATTGAGTGGATCAATGGCTATGCCTGATCTTGATTAGGAAAAAAGCATTGAAATCACTCAGATGATCAAATTATATCAGTGATAGTTTCCTTCTATCTGGTTTATTCAGGTGACGGATAGTTTAGAGTGACCACCAGCCTAGTCTTATGCTCAGACATTCAAGGGCGAGTCCTCCTGGATATCAGTGTAAAGCGCATTGGGAAGTGGAGGGATTACAAGATTCATACTTGCACAATGCTTATTTTGGAGAGTAAAACATTGAAATCATTTTATTTCCAAATATTTACAAGGATGAGTTTTATTACAAAGATCTGAGACTAATATAAGTAGTCTTATTTTCCATCAAGGAAAATTCCTAAGCTTGACCATGACATAAGGGTAGAGCGGTCCACATAGGTGAAATATGGGGGTTACATTGTAGTTTCTAAGACTCTAAAAACTGATGGTAAGGGTGGTAGACTCTGGATTGGGGTAGGTCCTAACACAGCTACTCTATGAGCAGGTAAGACCTGCATCACTTGGTCATACACCCAGCAATCCTAAGGTATGCGAATCCCATCTATAGTCACAGAGGTGTCGGCCCTGGGGGTATCGACGAACCAAAATAAACGGATCATCTTCAACTTTTCAATCCAACGAATCTGCTTTAGGTCGGTGGTAAGGTTCCCAATTCGATTTGCTCGGATGAAGAAATATCTCGGCCCACGACTTCAGAAATCTCTACCCCATCCTCTTTCAATACGAGAGAAATGAAGGAGGGATATCTTCTGTAGTATCTGCACCATGGTGTCACGGAACTTGAAATTTGAGAAGTGACTAGCAGTCTCGCCGAGATGCATTGGAAAACTAGAAACTTCGAGTAGGCATCTTCCTCTTCCTACAATCATTCAAACATTAAATCAACTTGTTTTTTTAGTAGGATGTTTTTATTAATTAGCATTATGTTAGGTAAAACATTCATTGTAAAACAGTCCTTAAATGGCAATTCCTAGGAGCTAAGATTGGCTCTGATACCAATTGTAAGGTTTCCCCCTTCTAAAATAGGGAAAACACTTAAGATAGTCCACTAAGTCTTAACTTGGAAAAAATCTCCTATTTATCGACACCTTGACCGTGTAGATATTCAAGGATATGATTCATAGGTAAGACCTAGTCCTATCCCGCAGAGGGGGAGCGTGATCTTTTAAAAATCAAATCACCTATAGGGTAATTGATCATAAATTGGGCAACTACTAGACTTGATTTCTAGAGGCAATGCTTTTTTCCTCATCCACGCAAGGCACAGCCCACTGGCCTAGTCTTCTAGTGTAAGATTCCTCCCCACCCCCTTTTTGATGTCTAGTATCTTTCCCTGTAATCAATCCCTCTTCAGAAATATAAAGACCTTGTTTCTATTTGTTTTAGCCTAGAGAGAGAAAAATATTCTAGAGAGAGAATATTTAGATTTTGAATATTTTTGGATAGAAAAATATCTCTTCTAATTCAGATGAGTTCCCCTGAATCAGAAATTCAAAAAGAATTTTCCAATGTGCAATTGGAATTAATTGAAAATAGCTATAAAGAACCTTAGCCTAAGGGTCTAGATTTTCAGAAATCTTTAGACTATGGTCCAATTAAGGTTCCTATGGACCAATAGTATCAATCCATGTGTAGGGAGGAGATAAATCCAACTTGTAAAAAGAAAATACCCAAAAATGAGTAAATGCTCACATGAGGTGAAGAGTTGAAAATGTACAAGGTTTATTAGTAAAAAACTATGAGCAATATTAAAAATATGACATATGTAAGGAAGGGGAATTCTTTAAAGTATTAGTAAAAAACTATGAGCAATATTAAAAATATGACATATGTAAGGAAGGGGAATTCTTTAAAGGAGGTGCATATTTCACATAAGATGAAGAGTTGAAAATGTACAAGGATTATTAGTAAAAAACTATGAGCAATATTAAAAATATGACATATGTAAGGAAGGGTAATTCTTTAAAGGAGGTGCATATTTCACATAAGATGAAGAGTTGAAAATGTACAAGGTTTATTAGTAAAAAAACTATGAGCAATATTAAAATGATTCCATTATGACACATATGTAAGGAAGGGGAGTTCTTTAAAGGAGGTGCATATTTCACATGCTTGAATGAGTTTTAAACTCATAAAAATTGAGATATTTCATCTCTCCTCTCTCCTCATTCAAGTCTAGTTCCAAAAAGTTAGCTTAACTGACCTAAAAATGGTCAAATATTGACCAAACTGATTTAGAAAATTCTAGAATCAGTTTGTTTGATTAGGAGCTCAATTTTTCCTATAAATAGAAGCCTCCCCCTTGTTGAAAAATATATAGTGTTTATGCATCGTTACTCTACTCCACCTAAGCCAAGAACTATGAATTCATTTAATAATTCACTAGTTTTTGGAGCTTCCCTCTTTCTTCAATCCCCATTAGTGACTCCATCAACATACTTAACCAATTGATTGGTTGGGGGCCTCTACCGTGAACAAAGAATCAAGCAAGTTGTAAGGTAATTAGTGAATATTGATCTTTCTATAATTTCTCAATGTTTCTCTCTTCTCAACCCCTCTCAAGCTTGAGAAGTTTAATTGGTATGGTTTTTTTTTAATGCTATTGAAGTTTGAATAGTAGTGAAGAGTTACATAATGCTATTGAAGTTAATTTTCATTTATCTTTAAATTCTAATGATTTTTATGTAAATTCTCTCTCTCACTCAAGAAATGGTCATACTCATGAACCGTTCTCAATCCAAATCAAGCTTTTCATAAAGCTTTTCCTTAACCCAAGATTAAGCTATGCTTGAGGCCAAATTAATGGCTTTTTTCTATGCTTTTAGTTTATGTATATTAATGATTCAATCCATTATGGATTGATAATCCAATTAGAGATTGTTTTAATTATTTTCTTAATGATAAGCATTATCCCTTAGAAAAATTAAGATTTATCAGTCATAGCAGCGGAGCTATGGCAAAATTTTTATAAAAATTATGCATAAAATAATCTCATTCAAAGCATAAAAAGAGGACTTCCTACCATATTCTAGGAATTATCATCCTAGATTAATTGAAAGAATTTCATTACAATCATGGAGAAATTGAATTTTAATATTAGGCATAATGGATAAATTTTTATATCAAAAGTGTTTTTTTTACCATTTTTATTTCATGCATAGAAGTATGCATAATAAATAAATTTTTATATCAAAAGTGTTATTTTTACCATTTTTATTTCATGCATAGAAGTATGCATAATGGAAAAATTTTTATATCAAAAGTGTTACTTTTATCATATTGGATTTCATGCATAGAGGTATGCATAAAAGTTGATTATTTTATTATAAAAGTGTGACTTTTATCATAATTGAATTTCATGCATATAGGTATGCATAAAATATATTCTTTTTATACTAAAAGTGTGATTTTCCTCATAAATGGATTTTATGCTTAACTTAGATGCATAAGAGAAATTTTTTTATTCTAAAAGTGTAATTCCTACCAAATTGAATTTATGCATAAGAAGATGCATAAAAGATTGATTTTTTAATTCAAAAGTGTCATTCTCATCTAAATTGAATTTATGTATAGAAAAATGCATAAAAGATTAAAATTTAATTCAAAAGTGTCATTTTCATTAAAAATGAATTTATGCATAGGAAGATGCATAAAAGATTGATTTTTACTTTGAAAGTATTAATCTCCTTAAATAGAATTTATTCATAAATAAATGTGTAAAGAAATCTTATATCAAATGTAAGAATTCTCTTGTATTCTATAAATAGATAAGAGATGTGATAGGATGTGATAAGAGGTGTGATAAGATGCTTATGAAATAAGTTAGGAGGTGATAAGAGATGTGATAAGAGGTGTGATAAGAGGTGATAAGATGCTTATGAAATAAGTTAGGAGGTGATAAGATGAATTAAGATGTGTATGGGGGGATGAGGTAAGAAGTGTATGTGATAGGATAAGATGTATATGGGTTGTGATAGGGCGAGAATGGATGTGATGTAAAAGATTAGATGTGAAGGTATATGGGGTTATATAAATGGGAATGTGGAAATGGATGTATGTATGTGGATGTGTGGATGTGGAGATGGGAGTGTGGATGTATGAACGTGAAAATGGATATATGCATGAAGATATATATGCATAGATGTGAATGTGGATGTAGATGTGGATGTATAGATGTGAATGGATGTGGATGTATAGATGTGAATGGGAATGTGGATGTGGATGCATGTGAATGTGGATGTAGATGTGGATGTATAGATGTGAATGTGGAATGTGGATGTGGATGTATGTGAATGTGAATGTAGATGTGGATGTATGTGAATGTGAATGTAGATGTGGATGTATAGATGTGAATGTGGAATGTGGATGTATAGATGTGGATGTATGGGAATGTGGATGTGGATGTATGTGAATGTGAATGTGGATGTGGATGTATGTATGTATGTGGATGTAGATGTGGATGTATGGATGTGTATGTATGAATGTGGATATGGGAGTGTGGATGTATGAACGTGAAAATGGATATATGCATGAAGATATATATGCATAGATGTGAATGTGGATGTAGATGTGGATGTATAGATGTGAATGGATGTGGATGTGGATGTGGATGTATGTATGTATGTGGATGTAGATGTGGATGTATAGATGTGAATGAGAATGGGGATGTGGATGTATGTGAATGTGAATGTAGATGTGGATGTATAGATGTGAATGTGGAATGTGGATGTATAGATGTGGATGTATGGGAATGTGGATGTGGATGTATGTGAATGTGAATGTGGATGTGGATGTATGTATGTATGTGGATGTAGATGTGGATGTATGGATGTGTATGTATGAATGTGGATATGGGATGTGGATGTATAAATGAGGATGTGAAAATGGAGGTAAGCATGTAGATGTGGATGTATGGATGTGAATGTGGATGTAGATGTGGATGTGGATGTAGATATGGATGTGAATATATGATATGTGATGTGAAGGAATTTGAAGTGAAGAGATGGAAAATGAGGTGATTGGATGAGTACACATATAAATGGAATGTGGAATAAGTAATGTGGATTAATGAGGAACAATGTGGAAAAATGAGAGTTAATATAGAAACTGTATTTGTAAACTGTTTGTAAATGCTGTTTGTAAATGGCTGTTTTATGTCAAGAATGCTGGGGAAGCATTTTGACCGTCTTGTGATTAAGGTCGTGGAGACCTAACTGATAAAGTTGCAACTGCTGACGGAGAGTCAATGGAGGACGTCTCGCGTAGCAAGGTCGACCGAGGTCTTGACCAGCCTCGGTTCGATTAAAATGGTGAGCTTCCGGTACGGTGGATGAGGGACCAAGGAAGCGGCCTATGAGTGAAGCGCTAGGTCACCTGCGAAGGATCCTAGAGGGTGCTGACCATACGGTGCTCGGGCTCTGGGTCGCCTAGGATACCCACGCGTGCGTCGAGGAAGATATTGGAACAAGGAGTAAGAGTTGTTTTGTGAAACCGGGCATGGATCTGGTTGACTGACCTTGCTGGTCCTCAACGGATGAGTCCATGGCTCTTTTATATGGATCTGTTGGTTGATCTTGCTGATCTTCAACGAGAGTCCATCTTGATAAATGATTATATTGCCGAGTATTATGGGCTAGGAACTATGGAAACGGCCTCTGAGTGGACAGGTGGTGAGCGTTCTAGTTGCCAATGATGCCATAGATACTCTGATGATGAAGGAATGATGGGAAATTTGAGAATCAACCGGATAATTTGGAAGACTGTGATCAGTGGTACTATGGTTTCATTAAAGGATTGTTTTAAAGTTAGCTGATGCTAAGAATAAGGCAATTTCATATTGGGTGTGTAAGTGGTGTGCCTAATTTTATGTTTGCATGAACTTCCGGCTAGGGGGCCTTGGAACTCTTTTCCTTGGTACCCGGGACAAAACCTAACCAAATTCCAAATTGGATCCCATCACTACAGTGGTTGGGCGGTTGGCTAACCCATGGGATTGGATGGGGTTAGGCTGGACTGATGGATCCGTAAATCGAGACTCAACTTTTGTTAATACGATAGATAAAGTAAATCCCGGACAAAAATTGTTCTATGGATAGGAATCAACGGCTGTGCCTCTTGAATGGGGAAAAAAGCGTTGATCCCAATGATCCAAGTGCAAGTTTCTTCCTTGATCTGATCTAGTATCTTGAAGATACAATTGGATCAGCTTGATCAGAAATGATCTTGTCTTCGTTAGAGAAAAAAATTATCCTGGTGGAATCGCCCGTGCTTTCCGGTAAGGGAAGTTTTTTCCGGGTTCGGTTTTGGAAAAACCGACGGATTAGTCTCTTGTCCGGATATCCGTGGACGAGGCCCCGAATGTGGGACCCCTGTCCCGCGCGAGAAGTGCTACTTCCGCTGCTAGTACCCGAATCCATTGCTCGGTGGGAACAGGGGGACCTTACAGTTGGTATCAGAGCATTTGGCTAATAAAGATCAACTGAGAAACCAAATATGTCAAAAATTTATCAAGAAGCACAAAAAAGGTTGTAATTGTGTGATATAATTCATACAATTTGATATTCAAACTGAAATTCGTAAATTGGTAATTGGGTCTTCAGATGGAAGTACCGCAATTATATAGAATCCCTGACTTGCTTGAGGCCTAGACATGATGGTATTTACCTTATAATTCCAAGGGCCGTGACTACCGTATATACCGAGAGTATAACTGCAGCTCTTTACTGACAGTATATACGAGTAAATCTAAGACTTGAAATTATAAGCGTTAATGCTATCCAGATGATGATTTCGAATGTGGTTGATATGATTTTTAGTTCTGTTTGGAAACCGATGAATTGATTTGGATTCTGATTGAAAAATGATGATCCCTGAAAATGGATTGAAATGTAATAAGCTGAGCGAAACCACAAGGTGGATGATTGGGACGAGTCCCTTAAATGATGAAAATGATTCAGCAAATCACTATGAGATTAGTGGATTGTGCTGTCAAATTGCTACTGTTAACACTTGACCGTTAGATCAAGTTAAGGGATGACTAATTGAGAACTTACTTGACTGAAATTCCCGTGGAGGAATGCTCAGAAGGAAATTTTTCGGTCTAATGAACCTTTATCATGTTAAAGATATGAATGATATAATCTGAATGAATTGTTATTTAATGATGAGTTCTAAGGGATATTTATCCCAGTATTCTGTTGGGTTGACCAGAATATAAGGAACCCCAGAATAAAATTGGATCTTAAGAAAAAGAGTTGTCCTCTACTTTATGAGATGAGGACATCTCGCACTTTTTAAGTGGGGTAGAATGTAAGATTCTCCCCCAGCCTTCGAGGTATACAGGAGTAAGAATCTCCCTTTTTGATCTTATAATTATTCCCTCTCTAAAATAAAAGAAAGATTCTGTTTAAAAAAGGAAGAACCTTTTTCCTGAATACTTCTCAAGAGTCCCACCTGTTTTAAGGATTCAGAACAACGAGTTCAGAAGTGAGAATCGATGTTTTGGATATCAAGGTTTTGGTCTCGAGTACGACCCAAAAGAAGTTCTTTATCTCTTGGGAAGTATAAGAAGTTATCTCCCAGATATTGTGGACCAAAGAAAGTAGGTGATTTAACTTACGAACTTCTTTTATCTCCTCATCTCAAAGTTCTTAATGCCTTCTATAGAAAATTGTGCCAAACCCAAATCATGGAAAGACGGTAAAACTTCAGTGGCAAGCTACCGTTGGCTTCTAAGTTACGCTAGCTCCTTCCTTTATATAAGTCGTAACTTTTACTTGTCGCTCACAGTAATCTTACTCCCATCGATCTCCTTTCTTCCTAATCTCCTTCATGGCTTGGCAACAAGAATTAGTTTTATCCATAATGATTCCTCACCTTCAAGATGCAAGTGAGTCTGTGAAGAAGGATTTTATAGAACAGTATGAGCGCTCACTTTTCCCTCACTTGGGAACTTCTGTAGCGCAGACCAAATGGCGGACCTATCAAGACATAACTAGGGTAACACCCTGGGATCAGCAGCACTTTCGCAACAATGTCCGCTTGGCCATGGTTATTGAAGCCTTGGGTTTGGGTCCCCGATACTACTGCGTCATGAGATCAAGGCATCCTGGGTTTTCTGAGCGGGTCTTCTTATTGGCATGTTTTCTTCCTCATGAGAAGATATGCCTTTACCCCGTTTTTGGCTTGCCTCTCAGAGGTCCTTTTGTTAGATCACCTCATACCACTGAGATAGGTGCGGCAATAACCAGCAGAATCATTCCCATAGATGAGTTACCCTATACTTGTGCAGCTTGTGAGTGCTGCTTTTGTGATCATATGATGGACGGGCTTATGGAAGTGTAAAGAGTTCTTCTATCTTTACTGTATAAGTTCCGAGAATGAATAGAGTTTAAATCTTGTTCTTATCTTGAATCTTGCTCTCTTTGAGACTTTTTCTTGGTGGTTAAATCCTGATTTAAATTTTTCTCTAAGTCTCATAATTCGTGCATCTTGCGAAATTATCCCAGTTTGCGAGATGAGGACATCTCGCGTTTTTTAAGTGGGGTAGAATGTAAGATTCCTCCCCACCCCCTTTTTGATGTCTAGTATCTTTCCCTGTAATCAATCCCTCTTCAGAAATATAAAGACCTTGTTTCTATTTGTTTTAGCCTAGAGAGAGAAAAATATTCTAGAGAGAGAATATTTAGATTTTGAATATTTTTGGATAGAAAAATATCTCTTCTAATTCAGATGAGTTCCCCTGAATCAGAAATTCAAAAAGAATTTTCCAATGTGCAATTGGAATTAATTGAAAATAGCTATAAAGAACCTTAGCCTAAGGGTCTAGATTTTCAGAAATCTTTAGACTATGGTCCAATTAAGGTTCCTATGGACCAATAGCATCAATCCATGTGTAGGGAGGAGATAAATCCAACTTGTAAAAAGAAAATACCCAAAAATGAGTAAATGCTCACATGAGGTGAAGAGTTGAAAATGTACAAGGTTTATTAGTAAAAAACTATGAGCAATATTAAAAATATGACATATGTAAGGAAGGGGAATTCTTTAAAGGAGGTGCATATTTCACATAAGATGAAGAGTTGAAAATGTACAAGGATTATTAGTAAAAAACTATGAGCAATATTAAAAATATGACATATGTAAGGAAGGGGAATTCTTTAAAGGAGGTGCATATTTCACATAAGATGAAGAGTTGAAAATGTACAAGGATTATTAGTAAAAAAACTATGAGCAATATTAAAAATATGACATATGTAAGGAAGGGTAATTCTTTAAAGGAGGTGCATATTTCACATAAGATGAAGAGTTGAAAATGTACAAGGTTTATTAGTAAAAAAACTATGAGCAATATTAAAATGATTCCATTATGACACATATGTAAGGAAGGGGAGTTCTTTAAAGGAGGTGCATATTTCACATGCTTGAATGAGTTTTAAACTCATAAAAATTGAGATATTTCATCTCTCCTCTCTCCTCATTCAAGTCTAGTTCCAAAAAGTTAGCTTAACTGACCTAAAAATGGTCAAATATTGACCAAACTGATTTAGAAAATTCTAGAATCAGTTTGTTTGATTAGGAGCTCAATTTTTCCTATAAATAGAAGCCTCCCCCTTGTTGAAAAATATATAGTGTTTATGCATCGTTACTCTACTCCACCTAAGCCAAGAACTATGAATTCATTTAATAATTCACTAGTTTTTGGAGCTTCCCTCTTTCTTCAATCCCCATTAGTGACTCCATCAACATACTTAACCAATTGATTGGTTGGGGGCCTCTACCGTGAACAAAGAATCAAGCAAGTTGTAAGGTAATTAGTGAATATTGATCTTTCTATAATTTCTCAATGTTTCTCTCTTCTCAACCCCTCTCAAGCTTGAGAAGTTTAATTGGTATGGTTTTTTTTTTAATGCTATTGAAGTTTGAATAGTAGTGAAGAGTTACATAATGCTATTGAAGTTAATTTTCATTTATCTTTAAATTCTAATGATTTTTATGTAAATTCTCTCTCTCACTCAAGAAATGGTCATACTCATGAACCGTTCTCAATCCAAATCAAGCTTTTCATAAAGCTTTTCCTTAACCCAAGATTAAGCTATGCTTGAGGCCAAATTAATGGCTTTTTTCTATGCTTTTAGTTTATGTATATTAATGATTCAATCCATTATGGATTGATAATCCAATTAGAGATTGTTTTAATTATTTTCTTAATGATAAGCATTATCCCTTAGAAAAATTGAGATTTATCAGTCATAGCAGCGGAGCTATGGCAAAATTTTTATAAAAATTATGCATAAAATAATCTCATTCAAAGCATAAAAAGAGGACTTCCTACCATATTCTAGGAATTATCATCCTAGATTAATTGAAAGAATTTCATTACAATCATGGAGAAATTGAATTTTAATATTAGGCATAATGGATAAATTTTTATATCAAAAGTGTTATTTTTACCATTTTTATTTCATGCATAGAAGTATGCATAATAAATAAATTTTTATATCAAAAGTGTTATTTTTACCATTTTTATTTCATGCATAGAAGTATGCATAATGGAAAAATTTTTATATCAAAAGTGTTACTTTTATCATATTGGATTTCATGCATAGAGGTATGCATAAAAGTTGATTATTTTATTATAAAAGTGTGACTTTTATCATAATTGAATTTCATGCATATAGGTATGCATAAAAGATATTCTTTTTATACTAAAAGTGTGATTTTCCTCATAAATGGATTTTATGCTTAACTTAGATGCATAAGAGAAATTTTTTTATTCTAAAAGTGTAATTCCTACCAAATTGAATTTATGCATAAGAAGATGCATAAAAGATTGATTTTTTAATTCAAAAGTGTCATTCTCATCTAAATTGAATTTATGTATAGAAAAATGCATAAAAGATTAAAATTTAATTCAAAAGTGTCATTTTCATTAAAAATGAATTTATGCATAGGAAGATGCATAAAAGATTGATTTTTACTTTGAAAGTATTAATCTCCTTAAATAGAATTTATTCATAAATAAATGTGTAAAGAAATCTTATATCAAATGTAAGAATTCTCTTGTATTCTATAAATAGATAAGAGATGTGATAGGATGTGATAAGAGGTGTGATAAGATGCTTATGAAATAAGTTAGGAGGTGATAAGAGATGTGATAAGAGGTGTGATAAGAGGTGATAAGATGCTTATGAAATAAGTTAGGAGGTGATAAGATGAATTAAGATGTGTATGGGGGGATGAGGTAAGAAGTGTATGTGATAGGATAAGATGTATATGGGTTGTGATAGGGCGAGAATGGATGTGATGTAAAAGATTAGATGTGAAGGTATATGGGGTTATATAAATGGGAATGTGGAAATGGATGTATGTATGTGGATGTGTGGATGTGGAGATGGGAGTGTGGATGTATGAACGTGAAAATGGATATATGCATGAAGATATATATGCATAGATGTGAATGTGGATGTAGATGTGGATGTATAGATGTGAATGGATGTGGATGTATAGATGTGAATGGGAATGTGGATGTGGATGCATGTGAATGTGGATGTAGATGTGGATGTATAGATGTGAATGTGGAATGTGGATGTGGATGTATGTGAATGTGAATGTAGATGTGGATGTATGTGAATGTGAATGTAGATGTGGATGTATGTGAATGTGAATGTAGATGTGGATGTATAGATGTGAATGTGGAATGTGGATGTATAGATGTGGATGTATGGGAATGTGGATGTGGATGTATGTGAATGTGAATGTGGATGTGGATGTATGTATGTATGTGGATGTAGATGTGGATGTATGGATGTGTATGTATGAATGTGGATATGGGAGTGTGGATGTATGAACGTGAAAATGGATATATGCATGAAGATATATATGCATAGATGTGAATGTGGATGTAGATGTGGATGTATAGATGTGAATGGATGTGGATGTGGATGTATGTATGTATGTGGATGTAGATGTGGATGTATAGATGTGAATGAGAATGGGGATGTGGATGTATGTGAATGTGAATGTAGATGTGGATGTATAGATGTGAATGTGGAATGTGGATGTATAGATGTGGATGTATGGGAATGTGGATGTGGATGTATGTGAATGTGAATGTGGATGTGGATGTATGTATGTATGTGGATGTAGATGTGGATGTATGGATGTGTATGTATGAATGTGGATATGGGATGTGGATGTATAAATGAGGATGTGAAAATGGAGGTAAGCATGTAGATGTGGATGTATGGATGTGAATGTGGATGTAGATGTGGATGTGGATGTAGATATGGATGTGAATATATGATATGTGATGTGAAGGAATTTGAAGTGAAGAGATGGAAAATGAGGTGATTGGATGAGTACACATATAAATGGAATGTGGAATAAGTAATGTGGATTAATGAGGAACAATGTGGAAAAATGAGAGTTAATATAGAAACTGTATTTGTAAACTGTTTGTAAATGCTGTTTGTAAATGGCTGTTTTATGTCAAGAATGCTGGGGAAGCATTTTGACCGTCTTGTGATTAAGGTCGTGGAGACCTAACTGATAAAGTTGCAACTGCTGACGGAGAGTCAATGGAGGACGTCTCGCGTAGCAAGGTCGACCGAGGTCTTGACCAGCCTCGGTTCGATTAAAATGGTGAGCTTCCGGTACGGTGGATGAGGGACCAAGGAAGCGGCCTATGAGTGAAGCGCTAGGTCACCTGCGAAGGATCCTAGAGGGTGCTGACCATACGGTGCTCGGGCTCTGGGTCGCCTAGGATACCCACGCGTGCATCGAGGAAGATATTGGAACAAGGAGTAAGAGTTGTTTTGTGAAACCGGGCATGGATCTGGTTGACTGACCTTGCTGGTCCTCAACGGATGAGTCCATGGCTCTTTTATATGGATCTGTTGGTTGATCTTGCTGATCTTCAACGAGAGTCCATCTTGATAAATGATTATATTGCCGAGTATTATGGGCTAGGAACTATGGAAACGGCCTCTGAGTGGACAGGTGGTGAGCGTTCTAGTTGCCAATGATGCCATAGATACTCTGATGATGAAGGAATGATGGGAAATTTGAGAATCAACCGGATAATTTGGAAGACTGTGATCAGTGGTACTATGGTTTCATTAAAGGATTGTTTTAAAGTTAGCTGATGCTAAGAATAAGGCAATTTCATATTGGGTGTGTAAGTGGTGTGCCTAATTTTATGTTTGCATGAACTTCCGGCTAGGGGGCCTTGGAACTCTTTTCCTTGGTACCCGGGACAAAACCTAACCAAATTCCAAATTGGATCCCATCACTACAGTGGTTGGGCGGTTGGCTAACCCATGGGATTGGATGGGGTTAGGCTGGACTGATGGATCCGTAAATCGAGACTCAACTTTTGTTAATACGATAGATAAAGTAAATCCCGGACAAAAATTGTTCTATGGATAGGAATCAACGGCTGTGCCTCTTGAATGGGGAAAAAAGCGTTGATCCCAATGATCCAAGTGCAAGTTTCTTCCTTGATCTGATCTAGTATCTTGAAGATACAATTGGATCAGCTTGATCAGAAATGATCTTGTCTTCGTTAGAGAAAAAAATTATCCTGGTGGAATCGCCCGTGCTTTCCGGTAAGGGAAGTTTTTTCCGGGTTCGGTTTTGGAAAAACCGACGGATTAGTCTCTTGTCCGGATATCCGTGGACGAGGCCCCGAATGTGGGACCCCTGTCCCGCGCGAGAAGTGCTACTTTCGCTGCTAGTACCCGAATCCATTGCTCGGTGGGAACAGGGGGACCTTACATCTAGAAAGAGTTGCCCAAGAACCTATTTATCTAGTGTAGGGCTTTCACTTAATCTGTTGGAAAGCTACCCAACTAATCGGGTCCACCCGTCCGTAGGATGGTGCTGTCGGGGCATTCCATCCTTCCACTTTCCACCCTACTCACGCGTCAATTTGTTTTCTAATTAATCCTACCACAGTGTTTGACATGAATAAACATGTTCCTTAATTAAGGCCCTTTTCACAAGGTTTGTTAAAACAGTCTTTTTCCACAATACAATAATGCCAAAGACAAGATTTATAAAAAAAGTTTATACATGAATCAATTCCATACAAGCCAAACCAGCTCTCTTATTCTTTTCCTTTATACTACCGATGATCTAGAATTCGGCCTTCCAGTCTCTACATGCTGGGCAAAACCCTACGGGACCATACACCTCATCTCGTCCATCGACCGTTGGGGCGAGAATGCAAGCCGGCCTGTCGTCCTCTCAGGCTCCATCACTTGATCCTCTCCCCCCTCAGAGGGATGTCTGCACACTAGGGTGGGCTTATTTACCGCACTAGCCTGGGCCTTTAGAACTAGATAGCATCATAATCTCTCGCCTCAATCGGCAAACCTTATTCTCCCAATGGTATGAGGGATACCTTGGGCCATTCCCGGGCTTTGCTAACGATGCCGCCCGGCTACACAAGCACGGAACGGAGTTAGCGTCAAAGCCAGAAAAAACTTGCACTCTTTAAAGATAACCATTTCAATGCAATTCATTGAACACATCATCACTCAATTCGTAACTTCATACAATTTTATGTCACTATTTTAAAAGGAAAAGATACACATTTATTAACACTAATATTTAAAATTGTTGGAATTAGGGTTGCAGGAATGCACACACAACTTCAAGAAGATAAGGAAGCTTGAGCACAACACAGTAGTGTATTATGAGTGCCAAAAATGAAAGATAACAAGCCCTAGAAGATAATGGGCGTATATACAATGCACGGGGGAAAAAACCTCCTAGTGAGGGAAAAAGTGCCCCGGCGGTCCTAAGTGTGTTCACACACATCACTACTATAATATGGTAACAAATCCCCCCTGGAGTGATGCGGTGAACAAGAGCTAGCACTCATGTATAGGGAAGTGTCTAGCTATGTGGACGAATCCACAAAAGGGAGTAAGCCCAAAGCTTTGCGAAAAGCTTCGAACTTCTCACGAGGCAGAGCCTTTGTGAAAAGGTCTGCAAGGTTATCCTGTGTTGGCACATAAGCCAAACTGATCTCTCCTGCAGAGAGTCTCTCCCTGACATAATGGTAGTGCACCTCAATGTGCTTCGTACGAGCATGGAACACTGGGTTCCGCGCAACTGCCAATGCGCTCTGACTGTCAGTGAAGATGGTGGTGGCAGATGGCTGCCCAACACCCAAATCAGCCATAAGGCGTCTGAGCCACACACACTCAACCGTAGCTGTGAAAGCTGCCCTGTACTCAGCTTCACAACTAGAAGTGGCCACAGTAGGCTGCTTCTTGCTTAACCATGATATGCATGAGCTTCCAAGCATGAAGCAAAAACCACTCGTGGACACGCGTGTGTCATAACAACCAGCCCAGTCAGAATCTGAAAAAGCATGTAAATCTGGCGGCAATGATCCCCCCTTGGGATAAAACAACCCAAGATGCCGAGTACCACTCAAATAGCGAAAGATACGCTTCACTGCCTGCCAATGCTTAATGCCTGGGCTATGCATAAATCTGCTCACCTGTGAGACTGCAAACTGAATGTCTGGCCTCGTAATGCATACATAAATGAGGCAACCAACAGCTGTCTGATAGAGTGTGACATCAAAGTGATCTCCAGCATCATGAAGACTCAACTTCAAACCTGTCTCCATTGGAGTAGCAATAGGTTTGCAGTCTTCAAGGCCAAATCTCCGCAACAATGTCTCAATATACTTTGTCTGACACAAAGCAATACCTCCATCACACTGCTTAAATTGTATTCCCAAATAATGATGCAAATGCCCCAAATCTGACATCTCAAAAGAGGCATTCAAATCAGCCTTAAAATCAGCAATATGACTCTCATTTGGTCCTGTGAGCAGCATGTCATCGACATAGAGAGCAATGATTAGATGTACACCATCCACACGTTTAACATACAAAGTGCTTTCTGTTGGACTATTCTGAAACCCATGTGCAGTCAAATATGCATGTATCTTTTCATACCAAGCTCGTGGAGCTTGCTTTAAACCATATAAAGCCTTTTTCAACCTGCACACTTTGTTTTCCTGCCCTCTTTGAACAAAACCACGAGGCTGCGATACATACACTTCCTCATGCAAATCTCCATTCAAGAACGCAGTCTTTATGTCCAACTGATGTACATTCCAACCATTATGAGCTGCCAATGCACAAATGCTACGAATGGTAGTCATACGACAAGTGGGAGCAAAGGTCTCATCAAAATCAATGTCCTTCTCTTGAGCATAACCTTTTGCAACAAGCCTAGCCTTATGGCGATCCACTGTGCCATCAGGCTTACGCTTCAATTTGTATACCCACTTAGTGCCAATGGCCTTCTTGCCAAGGGGCAAGTCACATAAAGACCATGTACCATTCTTCATAATAGCATCGTATTCTGCTTGCATAGCAGCCATCCAATTTTCTGAACTTTGTGCCTCATCAAATGAAACAGGCTCACTTTCATCGCACATACTAGAAACAGCCAATGCATAACAATCTGACGCATAAGAGGCACCATGAGAGCCAGAACGAGTGCGACTAGACAAAGGGGCATCCAACTTGCTGTCACGCAAAGTCTGCACCAGCCATCTAGGCATGTTCCTAGAGCCCTCAATCTCTTGTCTCTCATCCTCAAGTGCATCATGCACATCTGCATCAGATATAGGCTGATCTGTGCCATCATTTAAAACCTGCATAGGCTGAAAAACTGCCTCATGAGGTATTGCACTTGACTGTGCACCACTGAAAAGAGGCAACAATGTATCATAGACATCACGTGAGCTGATATCTGTCTCCTTAGTACATGAAACCAAGGGCTGAACTGCATCTTCCACAAATACAACATCACGGCTAACCAAAATGCGCTTTGTCTGTGGATGATACAAACGATAGCCTTTGCTCTCAGCACTATATCCAACAAAAATACATTTGACAGCTTTGTCATCCAATTTTCTGCGATGTTGCACAGGCACTAATGCATATGCCAGGCAACCAAAAACACGTAAATGGCCAACAGATGGCTTGCGGCTATGCCAAGCCTCATATGGAGTGACAACCTGTAATGCTTTGGTGGGACACCTGTTTAGTACATAAGTGGCACACATGACAGCCTCAAGCCAAAAACCATGTGGCAGACTTTGACTCTTAACCATACATCTTGCCATTTCCATGAGAGACCTGTTTTTTCTCTCAGCCACACCATTTTGTTGTGGTGTATACGGCACTGTACATTGGTGTTTTATCCCACGCTCAGCCAGAAATGCATTAAATTCTGAAGACATATACTCCCCCCCTCGATCTGAACGGAGGGTGCCCATCTTACTTTCTGACACATTTTCAGCCATAACCAAAAACTGTTTGAAGCACAAAAACACTTCGGACTTTGCCTTCAAAGGATATACCCATGCATGCCTGGTAAAATCATCAATGAAAGTCACGAAGTAAAGGTAGTTTCCAAATGATGGAGTTTGCATGGGACCACAAACATCACTGTGAACAAGCTGCAATCTGCGTTCAGCTCTCACTGATCCATCTTTGGGAAAGGAAGCACGCTGCATTTTACCCAATATGCAGCCCTCACAAACATGCTTGACAGGTGCCTCAAGCTTAGGCAAAGAAGACACCATTTCAGATTTCTGCAGGCGCAGCAAACTTGCAAAATTCAGATGACCAAAACGTGCATGCCACAGTTTTGCATTTGAAATAGCCTGCGTATCCATAATAGCACATGCTGAATCCTCTACACATTTGCCATCCATATTGAGCTTATACAGCCCTCGACATAGTGAACCAGATGCTACAATGATGTCACCACAAGAGAGATCATGAACAGTACATCTGTCATCCACAAATTTTACAACCAAACCTGTTTTGGCAAATGCGGAGACTGACAGCAGATTCTTTTTGATCCCTGGCACATACAATGCATCAAAAAGTGTAAAGGTGTTGCAATTTGCAACATTCAGCACAATCTGTCCAACTCCTTTAACGGGATAAGAGGAGTTATTGGCACAAGTGACAGTATTCCCTGTGGGAGCAGACTCAAGGAAAGTGAATAAACTGCGCTGCGAGGTGATATGCTTAGTGGCACCACTGTCAAAGTACCATACATCTGAATCTACTGCAGACATACATGTGTCATGCAAAGATGGGTCATAACTGCACTGCGCATTGAATGCCCATTCTGTATCTTGAACAACATTAGCAGATTCATTGTTAGAAGGAGAGGCATCTGCAACAGCCATACCAGCCTCTTTCTTCTTAGCCTCTTTCGCAGCCAGCTTAGGACACGCTTTGATGACATGATCATTTCCCTTACAGTACTTGCAAAATGTCTTCTGTTTGTCACCCTTCTTCTCATCTTTGTCTTCCTTCTTT
Source organism: Cibotium barometz (assembly GCF_041138505.1). Classification (NCBI taxonomy): domain Eukaryota; kingdom Viridiplantae; phylum Streptophyta; class Polypodiopsida; order Cyatheales; family Cibotiaceae; genus Cibotium; species Cibotium barometz. The sequence goes on from NC_141058.1 coordinate 1,747,587, forward strand.
GGTTGCGCAGCATTTGCAGATTTCTGCTTACTAGAAGAAAAGCCAGCTTTACCTTTCCCGCTTCTCTGACTAGCAACGAAAGCTTGATCTGCGACACGCATAATATTCCTGTTTTGCCTTGACTGGTCTTCTTGCAGCAAAACAGAAACTAACTCCTCAAATGATAAGGCATTGGGATTGCCTTTCATCATCAAGCGAAGAGTGGAAGCAAAACCCTGATAAGAATCTGGTAGACCATTCAAAACAGTCTGCACAAGTGAACTGTCTGACAGGATTTCATCTGCAGAAATGAGCTGCTCTTTGAAATCCTTGATCTTTGTCAAAAAGCTATCCATAGAATCACCTTCGTTCATATGCTCACTCTCCAACTGTTTTCGGAGGTAAGCAACACGAGCCTCATTTCTTGCCTGATACAATGTGGCAAGTACATCCCAAGCATCCTTAGAAGTCCTGCAAGAGCGAATATGTGGGATAATGGTACGTTTGACAGACAGCGCAATTAAGGCATGAGCCTGCGCATCTCTACCATCCCAACGAATCTGCTCTGCTGAAAGTGGTGGTTCTCGAACAGCTGCTACAGCACTTGTGCCTGCACCATCATCAACAGTACCTGTTTCTGATGTGTTTGCAGCATTCCCAGCCACAATAGGACGTGCATCAATACCCTGCACAATGTTCCATAACCCCTTTGCTACCAATACATGTCGCATCATATATGCCCACAATGGATAGTTGGTGCCATCCAACTTATCCTCAGCAGCCAACATGCGGAATACATCATTGTTGTCAGCCATGGCCAATGACTGTACTACTAGATGTAAATGCTGTCTGTAAGAGGTAAACCTGTATAAAATCGACCTGTGCTATGTAGCACAGCCCAAAACAGACGAATGGGCACCTGTCCTGCAGATTTTAATCTTGACAGAAAATCTGCACAGTAGGACGATTTTGCCTGCGCAGTACTTGGAATGCAAAAACGGAGGGCGAAATGACTTCAGATCAAAATTCTGAAACGAACAAGCCCTACGGGCTTGCCCACGGCATATACTAACCTGCAAACGCTCGTGAAACCTCGTCGCAATCGGAGGAGATGAAGCGGCAGGTGCCGGTGATGCTGCCCGGGAGGAGGAAGCCTGCTCTGATACCAATTGTTGGAATTAGGGTTGCAGGAATGCACACACAACTTCAAGAAGATAAGGAAGCTTGAGCACAACACAGTAGTGTATTATGAGTGCCAAAAATGAAAGATAACAAGCCCTAGAAGATAATGGGCGTATATACAATGCACGGGGGAAAAAACCTCCTAGTGAGGGAAAAAGTGCCCCGGCGGTCCTAAGTGTGTTCACACACATCACTACTATAATATGGTAACAAAAATAAAACTCTTCTTTAAAAGATAACCAAGCTAATCTGGCCACCATTTCCTTGAGGAGCTTGTAATAAAGGGAGGGTTGGAGCATCTTCTCTAATCTCGTTGTTGTGCGTTCCTCCCGAGGCAATATTCTGACGTTTTTGGGAAGGGGCCATCTTGGACATCGTCTTGTAGGGCTCGCTGTCGTGGTCGAAACGCTCCAATTCTGAGATCGTTTGCTCAACCGTATTAGCAAAAGACCACAGCGCATGAATCCTCTCTTAAGGCTAAAACCTCTTACTAAAGTCCACGCAAATGGGGGGGATTTGTGAGATGTCCTTAACACAAAAACGTTTTTCCGAAGGGGAGAAGGGCTGCTGTAAGTCTCTTCACACGAGGGGGAGGGAGAGAGAAAAGAGTTAAGGACACTACCTCCTGGCGGATAGAGAAAAATTGCCTTATCTGAAAAGTGGCAAATGAGGGGGTGTGGAGAGGGGTGGCTGTACTTTAGCAAGTACACTGCACTGGGATAGACGGCAGTACGAACGGCGGCACAGCAGAGCATAAGCTACGCAGAAATGCGTGTTGCCCACGGAGCATCCCAAGGAGTTTATATAACTGTGGGGTACGGGTATGGGCACTACATAAAGCAAGGACGAAAGGATGGTGTACCAGCAAAGGCTATAGATCAGTGACCTATATGGCTTAGGGGGAAAGGTACGGTGTTGGTTAACAGGGAAAGAAATGGTACGCATGTACCTTATCTGGTCATCAGGGGGTAGCATGGGTGTCCATGTAGTGGTGCGTGTGGACCACACACAGTGGGTGGCCATCCTTTGGTTCTTGTGCGGCCATCGACGAACGGGCACCCTGGTAAGTGTGTATGGTCCAAATTTTTGGAGCGGGGTTCCCAAATTTGGGGCACTGGCCTCGATTTGCGTGCCGGACCACCGGCCACCCTGGGGGCAAACTTTTTTCTTTTGTCCGGATGTTCTCTTGGTCATTGGAGTGCAAACCGTTCGTCAATCGGACGCCCAGTCATGCATTTATTAAGGTTTAAAGGTCGTTGCTTTTTAACTAAAAATGACTGAAATTTACGTATAAGCTTGATCCGGTGTCTGTTTTGGATGCTATAAAATCCTATATTAGGGTAAAAATCACGTGCAAATTCTAAATTTGGGCTCAAAATTTGAAGATTCTAAGTAGAAATGACTCATTTAATAAAATCATTGATTTTTATACCATAAAAACTCATAAATTTATCTATTACATGGACATTTCTTTATTAGTGAAGATGGGTATGTTACACTTCCGCATCTACACCACTGGCATGGTTGGTGAGATTGTGGGTGATATGCGGCCAGTGGGATGACACGCTTTGTGACAGCCATTTTGGATTACTAGAGACTAGCATAGTTATAGCGCCATTTAATCGGGTTCACATTATGGACCGACCCTTGTATGTTGTAGTAGTTGAGTAGTTGAGTACTAACCCATATAGTGTGTACTCTTATCTTTATGTTATGTTGGTTGAGTAGAGAAGAAGAAGATTAAAGAAAATTCAGCCATCCATCTCTCTCTTGTGTGTCTATGTGTTTGCTTGCTAGGGTTTGAAGCTCTCCCTCTCCCTCACATTCTCCTTATGGTATCAGAGCCTGGTTCGTGTGAGAGCTAAGGAGGCAAGAACAAGCAAGGAAGGAAGTGCTACTACATGGGTAAGAGCACCATCATCTATTTTCCCTTCTAGGTTTAGGTACAACACCCCCTCATTAGCTCTAGGAGCTACACACCTCCGATTGAGGAGCTATCTTTGCGGGAGTGGAGCTACAGGGCAGGTATAATGTCTTATCAAACAAAGTTTTTTCGGCCAGATTTGCCTTTCGGACACGTTACGGGTCCCATTTCGTCACTAGAGGGTATTTTCAGTAGTTTTCTAGAAGTTCTGGTAGAGAATTGTTTTTGCTCGAAATCTGGTTATTGCAGGTGTAGCGGTGCATTTTGGAAGTGCAGATAGGGTTTGCACATTTATTGTTGATACTGGGTGTATGTACATGTACTCTGGTCACATTTGGTGACACACAAGCTGTGTTGAAGTACCGCTGTTGTAGCAGTTACAGGAGATACTATTGTATTACAGGTTGTATACAGAAGTTGTCTATTTTGCAGGCTATTTGATTTACTGTAAGAAAACATGTCTAACGAAACTAATCAAATCGTTTGTTAGAAGCTGGATAAGAAAAACTTCCATGCCTGGAAGTTCAAAATGACCAATTTTCTAATGGGTAAAGGATTTTGGGATTATGTAGGAGACAATGAGGAGTCTCCAGAGTTATCTAAGGAGAATGCCACTCCTTCTCTCTGTAGATATAAAGGCATTCAAGGATTGGAATCAAGGTGCAAGAAAAGTCATGTACTGGCTTTCAATTAGTGTCACAGAAACTATGCTAAGACACATACAAGATGCAAACACTCTAGTAGTTGCATGGCAAAATCTGGTTCATATTTTCTAGACTAACACAAAGGCAAGGAAGTTGCAGTTAAAGCAAGAGTTGCATACTATGGAAAAGAAAAGCATGTCCATCAATGAATATGACTTAAAGATCAGGGGCATTGTTGAATCTCTTGGGTTTATCAATGTATCAGTGGAGGATGATGATTTGGTGAGTGTCTATCTGAATGGGATTGGCAAAGAATGCAAGCCATTCAAGACCTCCATTGTAGTTAGGGGGAATATTCCCAGCTTTCGTATAAGATTCCTCCCCAGCCTCTTAGGAAGTCCAGTATCTTCCCTTGTAATCAAATCCCTCTTCAGAAATATAAAAGATCTTGTTTCTACCTGTTTTGGCCTAGAGAGAGAAAATATTCTAGAGAGAGATGATTCAGTTTTTAAATATTTTTGGATGGAAAAATATCTCATCTTATTAAAATAAATTCCCCCGAAATAGAAGTTCAAAAATAATTTCAGAAGGTGCATTAGAAATAAATTATAATATGTTCAAAAGGCCTTCTCCTAAGGGTCCAGATTTTTTGAAAATTTTAAATTAAAGTTCTTATGGACCAATAAGATTAATCCAAATGTAGGGAGGTAAATTGAAGAAATAAAGAAAGTCTCCTCAAAAATGAGTAAATACTCACATAACATGAAGAGTGGACTAAGGACCAAAGGAAATACTAAAAAAATAAATTTTTGACACCTCAGAGTGGGGATTCCCCCTCATGAAGTAGGTGCCTTTCTCCCATCATTGCTTTCAAATTTTAAATCAATAAAATTAGACATTTCATCTCTCCTCTCTCCTAATTCAAAACTAGATCCAAAAAGTGAACTAAACTAACCCAAAAATGGTCAAAAGTTGACCAAACTGATCTGGAAAATTCTAGAATCGTTTTTCTTGGTTAGAAGCTCACTTTTTCCTATAAATAGAAGCCTCCCCCTTTGTAGAATCTTAATAGTGTTTTATGCACTGTTACTCTACTCCTCCCCAAAGCCAAAAATAGTGAATTTATTGATAATTCATTAGTTTTTGACCATTTCCTCTTCAAACGAATTGGTGGCCACTCTTGTTGCAAACAAGAGTAGATCCCTCAAACCATCAAGATAAAGGAAAGCTCACAAAAATTCATGTAAGCTAGAAATCTTACTTTTTCTTTATTCCATTTAATGGTTTTCTAATTTTTGTTTTCTTTAAAATGAAAAATGATGTTATGCATTGTTGGAAAGGCTTTCCCCCTCTCTTCATTCTTGAATTCAACCTTCCTTTATCCTACATATGTAATCAAATTCTTAGAATTAAACTTTTCATATTGTTTCTCTTTAAAAAGTGGAATTTGATTAGTTTAGAATGCTTTAAACCATTTGGGATAATTTCTAAGTATCTTGAGAATGAAAAAAAATTAAAAAATGGTCAGCCATACAAAGGAGGTTATGGTAAATTTTCTTAAATTTTGTGAAATAAGTTTTATCTTTTATTATTCAAAAAGAGTAATCCCCACCGTTTGTGTATTCTAAAAGTGTTATTTTCATTCTATGAATAGAAAAATGCATATTAGAAATATTTTTATTATAAAAATATTATTTCCATTAGAATTAATTTCTATGCATAGAAAGATTTATATTGGAGAGATGTTTTTAATTCTAAAAGTGTTACTTTCATCTAAATTAAATTTTATGCATAAATAGATGCATAAAAGAATTTTTTTTAAATTATAAAAGTTTTACTTTAATCAAAATTGATTTTTATGCATAAATAGATGCATAAAAGAATTTTTTATTATTATAAAAGTGTTACTTTCATCAAAATGGATTTTTAGGTATAAATAGATGCATAAAAGAATTTTTTTATTATAAAAGTGTTACTTTCATAAAAATTGATTTTTATGCATAAATAGATATATAAAAGAAAATTTTTTAATTATAAAAGTGTTACTTTCATCAAAATTGATTTTTATGCATAAATAGATGCATAGAAGAATTTGTTTTTATTATAAAACTGTTACTTTCATCAAAATGGATTTTTATGCATAAATAGATGCATAAAAGATTTTTTTTATTATAAAAGTGTTACTTTCATCAAAATTGATTTTTATGCATAAATAGATGCATAAAAGAATTTTTTTAATTATAAAAGTGTTACTTTCATCAAAATTGATTTTTATGCATAAATAGATGCATAAAAGAATTTTTTTAATCAAATTGTTACTTTCATCAAAATTGATTTTTATGCATAAATAGATGCATAAAAGAAATATTTTTATTATAAAAGTGTTACTTTCATCAAAATTGATTTTTATGCATAAATAGATGCATAAAAGAATTTTTTTATTATAAAAGTGTTACTTTCATCAAAATTGATTTTTATGCATAAATAGATGCATTAAAGATTTTTTTTTAATTATAAAAGTGTTACCTTCATCAAAATTGATTTTTATGCATAAATAGATGCATAAAAGAATTTTTTTATTATAAAAGTGTTAATTTCATCAAAATTGATTTTTATGCATAAATAGATGCATAAAAGGATTTTCTTTTATATAAAAGTGTTATTTCCATAGAAGTTGGATTCTATGCATAAATAGATGCATACAAAATTTTTACATCAAAATAAGAGTTCTCTTAAATCCTATGTTTAAATCCCATGAATATTGGTAAATGAATAAGTAAATGCTCTGTGAGAGAAAATTATACCGTTCCATATTCTCTAGGATGGTAATGAGAAAACTCAGAAAAACTATCGAAGTCGGAATGTTAGATAAATGATTAATTTATTCCTCATAGGAATTAGTTTTGAATTCAGATAAGCAAATACTTAATGAATGAAATTCAGTAAAATAATAATTGAAATATTACCCTTCGAGAAAGATAGTTCAAGGAGAACCTTTCCAGACTCAAACCTTGAATCAAACTTTGACCAAGACATAACTCCTTTGTCAGTTTCAAGAAAAGACGATGTGACTAGTTCAGGAAAATACACTCAAATCACCCATCGAATCTGAAACTAAGTTGAGACCCTTTGATTCCGATCTGAGGATCAAGGTTACAGAATTCATGAAATTCTATTGGAAATCAGACTTGTGATCTAGAAGTATTGGGATATGGATTTAAGATATACTCATTGTATTCAAAAGAAACTCAAAACTGAAAACTTGCATAGAAACCCTGTTTTCTTAAAGGACTGTCTTACGCCAGAATACTAGAGGGAGCATAATTTTGGTATATGTGTTTTTCTAAGGGAAGTTCGGTTGCAACAGCTGGCGGGGAGTGTTCAAAGGATGGCTCACACGGCAAAAACCTACCCAAGTCTTGACCAGCCTTGGTATGGTGAAAAATGGTGTGCTTCCGCCGGTACGATGGGCAAGGGCCGACGAAGCGGTCCCTGAGTGAAGTGCCAAGACACCTAAGGAGGATCCTAGAGGGTTCTAACCAGGCGATGCACGGGCTCACCGTGCTTAGGACACCCATCCGTATGTCGTGGAAGATATATATGTATGATGACAAAAAATTATTGTAATCTGTTACTGGATCTCGTTGTTGCTGACCAGCTGGTCTCGATGGAGAGTCCAGAGTGATACCTGTTTTTGAGAAACAAGGAACTAGATGGAAATTTTGAGTTATGATATTTGTAGCCAAAAATTGTTTGTCGATGGATTGTTTTATAAGTTAAAGTTTAAAGAGGAGTGTGTGCGTATCTTTATTCTAAAGCAAAAGTTAAGAAAGGCATTCAATTATGGGTGGGTGGGTAATTGTCTGGCTCTACCAATTCTCGTGGTTGGGCGGTGGCTAACCCATGGGCCGGATGGGGTAGGCTGGAATCAGTAAAATTGATTAATATGAATACGCTTAGAACTCGAATAGTTAAATAATAACCTGAAGACTTCTCAAATGAATAGATCAACGGCTGTGCCTGATTCAATTAGGAAAAAAGCATTAATTCCTTCAAGATAAGTCTGTAATAGTTTCCCTTCTATCTGGTTTATTCAAATGAAGGTTAGTTCAGTATCTTGACCTCGTAAGAAAATTTGTTTAAGAAATTCAAAATGGTGGAATCGTCCCCATTTTTTGGGCATGGAAAATTTTCCCGGTTTCGGTTTTTGAAATGACCACAAGCTTAGTCTCAAGCCCAGACATTTGAGGTGGAGGCCCCGAGTGGGAAACCCTGCCCCACGCATGAGGGAGCTGCTTCCGCTGTGCCAGCTACCGAGAATTCGGTGTGCGGAGGGGGTAGTGGGGTCTCACAGTTGGTATCAGAGCGCTGTTGTAAATTTACGTAACAGCAACAGAAATTGCTTAAAATTTTAAAGTAAATCTGGGAAATAATGTTTTCGCTTGTTAATATTATGATGATGAACTTCAAAAATTGAAAACTCATAAATTGAATTGGAAATTTATAGATGGATACCCCGAAACTATCAAGAATGGATGGATGGATGTGATGAGAATAGAAGCCTGATGAGAATGAGAGGTAAATAGATGTGATGAGATAGGATGTGAATCAGATAGATGTGATGAGATAGGATGCGAATCAGATAGATGGGAATGAATGGATGGATGGATGTGATGAGAATAGAAGTGATGAGAATGAGAGGTAAATAGATGTGATGAGATGGGATGCAAATCAGATAGATGGGAATGAATGGATGGATGGATGTGATGAGAATAGAAGTGATGAGAATGAAAGGTAAATAGATGTGATGAGATGGAATGCGAATCAGATAGATGGGAAAGAATGGATGTGATGAGAATAGAAGAGATGAGAATGAGAGGTAAATAGATGTGATGATATGTGATGCGAATCAGAGATGGGAATGAATGGATGGATGGATGCAATGAGAATAGGAGTAACGAGAATGTGAGGTGAATAGATGTGATGAGATGTAATGCGAATCAGATAGATGGGAAAGAATGGATGGATGGATGATGTGATGAGAATAAAGGTGATGAGAATGAAAGGCAAATAGATGTGATGATATGTGATGCGAATCAGATAAATGTGAATGAATAGATGAGATGTGATGTCATGTGAATCAGGATGTAAATGAATGATATAGGATGTGAATGAATGTGATAACTTGTGAATTGGGATGTGAATGAACGATAAGGGACGTGAATGAATGTGTTAGCATGTGAATCGAGATGTGAATGAATGAGATGTGATGTGAAATGGATGTGATAAGATGCGATGTAAACTGGATAGATGTTAATGTATGTGAAGTGATGAGATGTATGGGTAGATGCAAGTAGATGTGATCTTGATGAGGATAAATGAGGAAATAAGTGATGAGTTAGAAAAAGATGTGATTGGATGAGAATGGGAATACTTAAGAAATGAATGTGGATTGATGTGTGGGTAGAATGGGAATACTTAAGAAATGAATGTGGATTGATGTGTGGGTAGAATGGGAATACTTAAGAAATGAATGTGGATTGATGTGTGGGTAATGTGGATTGACATGTGGATTGATGTGGATGGATGAGTGGATAATGTGGATTGATGTGGATGGATGTATGGATGATATGGATTGATGTGTGGGTAATGTGGATTGACGTGAATGGATGTATGGATGATGTGGATTGATGTGTGGGTAATGTGGATTGATGTGGATGGATGTATGGATGATGTGGATTGATGAGTAAGTAATGTGGATTGACGTGTGGATTGATGTGGATGGATGTATGGAAGATATGGATGGATGTGTGGATAATGTGGATTGATGTGGATGGATGTATGGATGATGTGGATTGATGTGTGGGTAATGTGGATTGACGTGTGGACTGATGTGGATGGATGAGTGGATAATGTGGATTGATGTGGATGGATGTATGGATGATGTGGATTGATGTGTGGGTAATGTGGATTGACGTGTGGATTGATGTGGATGGATGAGTGGATAATGTGGATTGATGTGGATGATGTGGATAGATGTATGGATGATATGGATTGATGTGTGGGTAATGTGGATTGATGTGAATGGATGTATGGATGAGGTGGATTGATGTGATGATAAGGAGATGGTTATATGGATGATGTGTGGGTAATGTGGATTGACGTGAATGGATGTATGGATGATGTGGATTGATGTGTGGGTAATGTGGATTGACGTGTGGATTGATGTGGATGGATGAGTGGATAATGTGAAGTGATGTGGATGAAAGTATGGATGATGTGGATTGGTGTGGATGATGTGGATGTATGTATGGATGATATGGTTTGATGTGTGGGTAGTGTGGATTGACGTGAATGGATGTATTGATGATGTGGATTGACGTGAATGGATGTATTGATGATGTGGATTGATGTGTGGATAATGTGGCTTGATGTGGATGGATGTATGGATGATGGGGATTGACGTGTGGATTGATATGGATGGATGTATGGGAGATGTGGATGGATGTGTGGATAATGTGGATTGATGTGGATGGATGTATGGATGATGTGGATTGGTGTGGATGATGTGGATGGATGTATGGATGATGTGGATTGATGTGTGGATGATGCGATTGGATGTGATTTCATATGGGAATGATATGATGTGATAGGGATAGATAAAATTGTGGGAAGATGAGAAAAGATGGGGACTAATGTGTGAAAGGATGTGGAATGATGAGAAAAAATGGAAATATTGTTAGAACTGTATTTGTATGTGAAATTTGTTTTTAAATGACTGTTTTATGTCAAGAATGCTGGGGAAGCATTTTGACCGTCTTGTGAATGAGGTCGTGGAGACCTATCTGTTAAAGTTGCAACTGTTGAGACGCAGAGTCAATGGAGGACGTCTCGCGTAGCAAGGTCGACCGAGGTCTTGACCAGCCTCGGTTTGATTTAAATGGTGAGCTTCCGGTATAGTGGATGAGGGACCAAGGAAGCGGCCTATGAGTGAAGCGCTAGGTAACTTGTGAAGGATCCTAGAGGGTGCTGACCATATGGTGCTCGGGCTCTGGTTGCCGAAGATATCCACACGTACGTCGGGGAAGATATTGGAACAAGTAGTAAGAGTTGTTTTCTGAATTCGGGCATGGATCTGGTTGGTTGACCTTGCTGGTCCTCAACGGATGAGTCCATGGCTCTTTTATATGGATCCGTTGGTTGATCTTGCTGATCTTCAATGGAGACTCCAGTTTGTTATGTGAATATATTGCCGGCTACCACCATGAGCTAGGAACTATCGAAAAGGCCCCTGAGTGAACAGGTGGTGTGAGCGTTCTAATTGCCAATGATGCCATATGTACACCGATGAAGGAGTGATTAGAAATAAGGATTCAACTAGAGATTTTGAGGATTGTGATCAGTGACACAATGGTTTCATTAAATGATTGTTTTAAAGATAGCTAATGCTGAGAAAAAGGCAATTTCATATTGGGCGTGTAAGTGGTGTGACTAGTTTTAAGTTTGCATGAATATCTGGCTAGGGGGCTTGGGAACTCTTTTCCATGTTACTCGGGACAAAACCTAACCAAATTCTTAATTGGATCCCATCACTACAGTGCTTGGGTAGTTGGCTAACCCATGGGACTGGATGGGGTTGGGCTGGATTGATGGATCCTTAAATTGAGACTCAATTCTATTATGGCACGATAGATGAAGTAAATCCGAGACAAGAATTGTTCTATGGAAAAGAATCAACGGCTGTGCCTCTCAATGAGGAAAAAAGCGTTGGTCTCTATGATCCAAGTGCAATCTTTTCCTTGATCTGACTTGGGACTTACGGGTTCGGTCAGATCAATTCAGTTAGTTAAGGTTTTTGACTACGTTAGAGAAAAGTTATCTTGGAAGAATCACCCATGCTTTCCGGGCAAGGGAAGTTTTTTCGGGATCGGTTTTGGAAGAACCGATGGATTAGTCTCTTGTCCAGATATCCGTGGGCGAGGCCCTGAGTGTAAGACCTGCCCCGTGCAAGAAGTGCTACTTCCACTGCTAGAACCCTTGAATTCGTTGCGCGGTGGGGATAGGGACCTCACAATTCCTATGACAATTGGAATTCAATCATTTAGATGGAAAAAGAGAAATTCCTAGCATATTGGAATTATTAGATATTTTATTTAAATTCAAAGATGAATTTTAGATAAATTTATTTTATCTATGAGAAATATTTAAATGGTAAAAGAGGAATTCATATGACAATTAGAATTCAATCATTTAGATGGGAAAAGAGAAATTCCTAGCATATTGGAATTATTAGATATTTTATTTTCAAAGATGAATTTTAGATAAATTTATTTTATCTATGAGAAATATTTAAATGGTAAAAGAGGAATTCCTATGACAATTGGAATTGAATCATTTAGATGGGAAAAGAGAAATTCCTAGCATATTGAATTAATGGGTATTTTAATCTAGATGAATTTATTTTATGAGAAATATTTGATGATAAAAGAAAGAGGAATTCCCATGACATTGGAATGCAAATAATAAAATGCAAAAAGAGGAATTCCCATGGTATTTGAGATCCATGAAATCAAATGGGAAGAAGAGGAATTTTTAGTATAATTCAATTTATGATTATTCATTAAAAGTAGAAATATGGGTAGAATTGATATAATGAGATATGATGTGGATAGATGTGATGTGATGTAATGTGGATAGAATTCATGTATGTGATGGGATGGTGATGAGAATGAATGTGATGGATATGAATGAATGTGATGTGATGGATGTGAATGGATGGAGGTGATGTGATGTGAAATGGATAGATGTGAGTGAATGATATGGGATGTAATTTGATGTGAATGAATGATATGGGATGTGAATGGATGAGATGTGATGTGATGTGATATGGGATGCGAATGGATGAGATGTGATGTGATGTGAATTTTGCAAGTCGAGAAATCAAAGCAATAATTTCCACGATGAGCGAAATGATAACACCTCCTTTGAGCCTAGCAGATCCTACTTTTGTATTATCACCCGGCTATATCATGGACCACCCACATTTTCTAACCCACAAGCCGTGTTGTAGTAACAAGAAGGGACTTAAGAGTACACTAGCATGAGCTTAGCCACATGCCCACGGCTACCATGGTATCTAACACCACTTCACATATGGAGCCCCTTGCGCCTGGCATATCTAGTATTACCATTCCTAGAGGGGTAGCCACATGCCCACGGCTACCATGGTATCTAACACCACTTCACATATGGAGCCCCTTGCGCCTGGCATATCTAGTATTACCATTCCTAGAGGGGTCACATCTCATTCTGGTGTACCCATGAAACATCCCTTCCCTAGAGTGACTGTGTTACCAACTCTTGTTTGATACCGGCTGCTACAGCTAATGCCCACATCCACATGACTAAAGCACCTATGGGGGTGCTAGTAGGACACCTACCTTATGTAGCACATCTACCCTATCCAGACTAATGAATCCTCATGTAGTGTCACGTGTTGCACGTCCACCTACTCCTATTATTTCTCCTATTATGTAAGCACTAGCTCTACCCACCACACAGACCCGTTGCTTTTGCACAAGCCCTAAAAGAAAGGGATTCAAGATCCCAAGAAACCAAATAAAGAGAAACTTGGTTCATATCCTGACCTTGCAAAAGAATTGGAACAACTTCATGAGCTCAGGGATATGGTCACACATATTGAGGAGGAGTTAGAACCAAGACCAAACCAAGTAAACATCTCTAACACTGTGCATCCAAAAAACCTAGGATCGTAACCCACAAACCCTTGGATATACCCACTGTCCTCCTTGAGGTCAGTGAGAACTCACATGTCCTAAGCATGGATTCTCAACTCTTTAGAAGAATGTTTAAGTATGAGAACCCTGAACCGGTAACGTGGAAATTCCATTATCACCAACACCCTCATATGGTAAAGAGTTTTGGGTACTCCCTTGAAAATCCGTTAATTGTTGGAGTTCATGTCACATGCTTGTGTGGGGTGTTGAGATTCAAGCTCGATGTCAGTGTGAGCCAGCTATGCTATGTGCTGGCAGATTAGGTAGGAACACGTGTGAGACATAAATGACCGCGTGTCCAGCTGGTCATAGTGTGTGTGGACATTACATTAGGTTTACCTTGTAGTGTGGACATAACACTAGGTTGTGTTCTCCTTTGTGTGTGTGAGAGAGATGGTGACTATGGCTTCTCTCCTTCTTTATGGTTGATGATTATGGATTAGGGTTTGCTTCTCTTGTGTGTGTTACATCCTGCTCCTGTTTTTTATCTTGGTATCAGAGCCAAGAGCTCATTAGCTGTGTTGTGAGAGTGAGTGAGAGAAGAGGGAAGAAGAAGAAAAAAGCTGTGAAGGAAGCCATTGGAGCTTGGAGCAAAGGAAAAGCTGTGGAGCACACACCGGCATCAGATCTGAGAGCTAAGGACCATTGGTGAGTGTAGCAAGACCCCCTCTGCGGATTGCAGGTACCAAAGAGCAAGTTAAGTGAAGATTGAAGGGCATAAAGCAAAGGAAAAATTCTGTTTTTTTCTCAAAGCTTCCATGGAAAGCTTGAAGTGAATGTATACTCTTGGCAAATGTATACACAAAGGCACATGTATTCGGGCTTGCAAATGTATTAACAAAGTGGACACAAACAACATACAGGATCTTGAAGCAGATTGATGCATACAGATTTGAGCAAAATCAAGTGAAAGTGAGTTTATGCAAAAATTTCTGGTTTTTCACAAAAACAGAAAACATACCCCCCGTGGAGGATCAATTGCAGGAGCTAGAGGCAAAATTGAGCTAAACCCTTCATACCCAAGGTAGATTAGGTCATTGCTAAGAGGCCTATCTATTCAATTGTGATTTCCCCTCTCTCTACAGCCCTCTGGAGCAGGCGGTGCATGAAGATGCAGAATTCTGGACAGTTTTCAAAGATTTCATCCTAATTCACTCATTTGGACACCAAATTGAATGCTTTAAAGCTTGGAGAGTTTAGCAAAGACATTGCTAAGGACTTGTGATGCTTGGTTGCAGCTCATTTCATGGATTTGGAGCTCATTGAAGTGATTTATCAGAGGTGTGCAGGTTTGCAGAAATTCTGTCCAGAAACAGAGCATTTTTAATCAAGGCATTAATATTTGTCTATATCAAATTGGCCAAATTCCTCTGGTACAAATAAAGTCCTATGAGTTGCTAAACTTTTGAATCAAAAAGTTTTGGATTTGGAGAAGATTTGAAGGAGATAGAGCAATTTTAGTGAGAGGTGGTACCTGACAGGTGCAGAAAAATTCAAACCAGAGGTTACAAAAATTGATGGTTCTCATTCCCCTTGAAGAATTGGATCAAACCCTTCTAGGATATGTTGGAGCAATGTGTTGGGAAGACATTGCAAGTTGAATCATTGAATTTGGACAAGATTTGAAAGATTTAGAGCATAATCTTGACTGGTGACTGGCGAGAATTTACTGGCGAAAAAAAAAACCAGAAAATTTTTTGTGAAGGAGTTTCATTTGATTTCAACTTTGATCGAGTGTACATTGTTGGTGAACCATTGTGGGATGTTAATGCACACAATTTGCAAGCATTTGATGTGATTTGGAGAGATTTGGAGCATTACAAATACTTCGTACATTGTAATCGAAAGGGTACATCTACTCTATTTTTTTGCAACAATGGGAGATGGTCCGATACAGATTGTTGGAGAGAAGCTTGATCGCACTAACTTTCAAGTGTGGAAGTTTCGAATGAAGAGTTTTTTGAAAGGCAAAGGTTTATGGAGTCTTGTCTCGGAGGAAGATCCGGAGCCATACTTACCTCCTCAACCAAATAATGCTCAGTTACTCGCTCACAAGCAATGGGTAGAGCGGTCTTCGAAGGTGTTGCATTATTTTTCAATATGTGTAACAGATGCCTTGCTTATTCACATCCAAGATGCAGATACACCGAAAGAAGCATGGGGTATCTTGTGCAGAATGTATGAGACAGACACTGGTGCCAGGAAGATACAACTAAAGCAACAGATTCACAGTGTAACACGAAGGAATCGGAGTATACATGAGTATGTTCAGGAAATCAAGGGTTATGCTGATTCCTTGTCATCAATCCATGCCCCAATGGATGATGATGATTTGGTTGCTCTCACATTGCGTGGTTTAGGCAAAGAATACAAATCTTTTGACACTTCCATCTCAGTAAGATTGGGAGGAATGCCAGACTTTAATGAGCTTGTGTCATTGCTCATTGTGGAAGAATTGAAGCTTGGCCTTGGTGGTATGAGTGTTACAGGTGGTGCATCCTCGTCAAGCAATGATGAACATGCAAGAAATCAAGCTTTTTACTCATCTAGAGGCTTTCGAGGCAGGGGGAGATTCGCATCACGTGGACGTGGTGGTAATGGTCGTGGATGGCAGGATAGGCCTCCACAGCAGAATTTTCAGCCTTCATATGGTGCTCGAGGTGGTCGTGGTTATGCACCTCAGCGAGGCAGAGGTAACCCCCGTGGACGAGGACGTTGGCAAGGCCAACAAAATTCTATGCAAGATGTGGAATGCCATTATTGTGGCAAATATGGTCATATGGCGAGAGATTGCTTTCGCAAACAGAATGATTTGAGAGGGGGAAGAGCACAACGTGGTGGTCATTATGGTGGAAACTATGCACAACATGGTGGCAACTATGCATCAAGTAGCAATGATGGAACTGCAAATCATTTGTTTGCCATGAAGCATGTTGTGGGTTCTATGACAACAAATGCTGAGAATGATGATACATGGTACATGGACTCAGGAGCATCAAACCATATGACATGTCATGGAGAATGGTTTGAGCACATGAAGCCAATGGATGTGAAGGGCTATGTGGAAACAGGTGATGATACCCAGCATGTCATTACACATGTTGGAAGTGTACCATTGGTCATGCATAATGGTCAGACAAAGTCTATGTCAGATGTGCTGTATGTGCCTTCGATCACTAAAAGCTTGGCCTCAGTTGGTCAAATGGTAGAACAGGGATTACAAGTTAGATTCAATGAGCATGGATGCTTCGTTGAAGACTTTAAACATGGATGTAGAGTGATTGCTAAAGGCAAGAAAGAAGGAAGACTGTTTAAGCTGGATGCTGGAATTCCTGAGCTAAAATCAGCCATGTTCTCAAAGAGCAGGAATGTGGTACAAGATATTGATATGTGGCACAAGAGGATTGGCCATGTAAATATACAGAGATTAAAGAACATGCAAACAAGAGGCATAGTCAATGGATTGCCTAGGTTCAAATATGATGGACATATGCATGTTTGTGAAGCCTGTCAGTTTGGGAAGCAGGCAAGATTGAGATTTCCTAGAGAAGGAAATATGAGTAACAGGCCACTTGAGATCGTACATAGTGATGTATGGGGTCCTGCACAAAACCCATCTATCAAAGGCAGTTTATACTATGTTACATTTATTGATGACTTTAGCAGGATGACATGGATATACTTTCTCAGGGAGAAGAGTGAAGTATTGGAAAAATTCATGGATTTCAAAGCTTTTGCAGAAAAGCAGTATGGCTGTTGGATTAAATGTCTGAGGACAGATGGAGGTGGTGAATACACCTCAAAGGCCTTTGAGCATTTCTTGAGGAAGCATGGAATAAGGAGACAATTGACATGCAGGTATACACCTCAGCAGAATGGTGTGGCTGAGAGGAAGAATAGAGTTATATGTGAAGTGGCAAGGGCGATGCTTAATGAAAAGAGCATGCCAGATTACTATTGGGCAGAAGCATGTGCTACTGCAGTTTATATATTGAACAAAACACCTACAGCAGCCATTCATGGAAGCACGCCAGAGATGCGGCTCACAGGTTATAGGCCAGACATTGGACATCTTAAAGTCTTTGGATGTGTAGCTTATGTTCATGTGCCTGATGAAAGAAGACGGAAATTGGATCCTAAGGCAGAGAAATGTGTATTTGTTGGATATGCACAGGATCGCAAAGCTTACAAATGCTATAACCCTCAAACTAGACAAGTAGTCATCTCACGAGATGTTGTATTCGATGAGCTTGCTAGTTGGTATAAAGCCAAAGATGAGGGAGTCATTGACACACTTGAGGCGAATGTGCCTGTGAACTTGCCATCACAAGCAAGTTCTAGTTCTACTACTATGTCTGGGCCAGCAGCAGAAGCTGAGAGTAGTAGCAGTGTACGTCCATGGTCAGGACGTCTGAGACATGAGAGTGTGAGCACTGGGAGTAGTGCTATGGATAAAGGCAAGAAGAAAGTCGAGGGAATTGGGATCACAGGTTATGAGTCCTCTAGCTCAGAGAGTTTGGATGAGGAGCTAGGGATACCTGTTGTACGCACACCTGGTGTTAGGCAGGACAGATATGTGCCACCACATGCTCGAGTTACAGGTGTACAGAGTGACCCGCATGCATTGCGGAGATCCCAGAGGGTCAGATATCCTGTTGATAGGTTGACATACAGAGATTTTGCTATGCACTATGCATACATGACATCTATGGTGAAGCATGTGGAACCTACATGCTATACAGAGGCTGTTGGAGAGCATGTATGGGAAAAAGCAATGGATGTGGAAATGGACGCATTGGTCCATAATGATACATGGGACTTGGTTGCTCTACCAAAGGATAAGAATGTTATTGGATGTAAATGGGTTTACAAAGTGAAGTGCAAAAAGGCATTGTATGGTCTGAAGCAAGCACCACGTGCTTGGAGTGATAAGATGAGCAGATATCTTATCTCACTTGGTTTTCAGACTTCTACAGCAGATTCTTCACTGTATGTGAAGAAGACACAGCATGGGATTGTTTTACTAGTCATCTATGTGGATGACTTGATTATTACAGGTGATCATAGTGCAGATGTGATGCATGTCAAGAAAGCTTTAAGTGGAAAATTTGACATGAAAGATCTTCGTGAGTTGAGATATTTCCTTGGCATTGAAGTGGTAAAAGATCATGCAGGTACTTGGTTAGTACAGCGCCAATATGCATTGGATATGTTGGCAAAGTATGGCATGACAGGGTGTAAGCCTATGAGTACACCATTGGAGCAAAATGTGAAGTTGCGGGCTGATTATGGCGAGGAATTGGATGATCCTTCCATGTACAGGAAGATGGTTGGTAGTCTCATATACATGACTATCACACGCCCAGATTTGAGTTATGCAGTGGGGCTAGTCAGCCAGTTTATGCAGAGCCCCAGGAAACCACATTTGGATGCAGTGAGACGCATCATGAGATATGTGAAGACCACAGCACATTATGGTTTATTCTATGAGAGTGGTAAAAGCTTGGACATACATGGCTACACAGATGCTGATTGGGCAGGTAGCGCATATGACAGGAGGTCTACTAGTGGATATGCTTTTACACTTGGCAGTGCTGTGGTGAGTTGGAGTAGCAAAAAGCAACCTACAGTTGCTTTATCCAGTACAGAGGCTGAGTACAGAGGTGCAGCCATTGCTACTTGTGAGGCTATATGGTTAAAGAGTCTCTTGACAGATTTATGTGAGCCTCTTGATGGCAAAGTTGTCATACATTGTGACAACATGAGCAGTATGCAGTTGGCAAAGAATCCAGTATTTCATGCGAGGACCAAACACATAGAGGTCCATTATCACTTTGTCAGAGAAAAGGTGCTGGATGGTACAGTTGATCTTCACTATGTGAAGACTGATGAGCAGGTGGCTGATATCTTCACGAAGCCACTTAGCAGGGAGAAGTTTGAGTACTTCCGGACTATGTTGGGAGTACATGGGATGAGCTTGAGGGGGAGTGTTGAGAGTGTTGATATCCCAAGCTCATCTACATCTTCATCGGCAGTACATCATGAGCTTGAGAGGGGCTGTTGAGATTCAAGCTCGATGTCAGTGTGAGCCAGCTATGCTATGTGCTGGCAGATTAGGTAGGAACATGTGTGAGACATAAATGACCGCGTGTCCAGCTGGTCATAGTGTGTGTGGACATTACATTAGGTTTACCTTGTAGTGTGGACATAACACTAGGTTGTGTTCTCCTTTGTGTGTGTGAGAGAGATGGTGACTATGGCTTCTCTCCTTCTTTATGGTTGATGATTATGGATTAGGGTTTGCTTCTCTTGTGTGTGTTACATCCTGCTCCTGTTTTTTATCATGGGGACCCCAAACTCTTTAGATCATTGAAAGATCTTTTATATGGAGAACGCAACATAGGACTACCACCATTTCTAGAAACCCACAAGACTCGACCCTACTATAGAATTTCACCAACTAAAGTCATAGAAGATCCAAGAACCTAAGTAGAGGATGAGTATATCAAATCAATGGTCAAATTACATTGAATAAATTGGGTCAATACTTTGAAGGTGATAAGTCCAATGTATTACTACCAATCATCGCGCCGCTAAGAGCATCACAGTAATGGGAGTCCTTGATGATGGTGCAGGAGTAAGTATAATCACCAAAAAATGCTGGGAAAAATGGCCAAACCCAGTTTTGAAGTCTCAAACATTGTGGTTAAAATGGCCAATGGTACTATTACCAAACCAATGGGGATGGTACGCAATATTAAGATCAAGATGTTGAAACATCAGGTGAGACATACGTTCATTATGGTGGACTTTTCCAAGCAACCCGATTCTTTATGAAATGATCTTAGGAAGACCATTTATGTGTGAAGCTAAAATGGTCCATTATTGGTCCAAAAACCATGTCTACATACAATTTGATGACTCAATCCTTAGAGTAGACTTGGTGACTGATCACGTACATCCAATGGGTAGTGGTGGACTATTCAACTAGAGATTTGAAACTACCATCCATTCACCCCTTTACAATACTACTATACTTACAGAGAAGAGACCAATGTAGGGAAGAACCCACCCTACAAATATGCTAAAAACAAGCTACTAAACCTAAAGATGATCTAAACTAGATACATATGATGGCTACAATTAATAGCTGAAGGCTAGAGGATCTACATGGGTTACACTTGATGGTGAGGAGCTCCCTAAGGTCATGCCACTACGAATGATTTGTGCTCTACCTTGTGATACCAAGCAGATTGGTTATAGTGAACTTGAGTCCACATGGGATGACTCAAGCTTAATTACCAATAGTGGTGAGTGGTTTGAAACAGAGACTGAAAGTGACACCAACTCCTTAGTCACCACCCACAAGAAAAATAGAGCCCATAACATTTAAAGATGCTTTGAATGTGATAAAGATTCCCAATTTGAATAAAGGGATGAAGTTTGTTAAGATTCCAAGGAGCATCACCAAAGATGGTAGAGACATTTATAAACACTATGAATCATCATAAAAGGCTACAAGAAAGAACAACGACTGTCCAATGGCTTTAGTACATGGGTACCATTGACATCAAAGGTTTATATACAATTGGGGAGAGGAGTTACAAAAGGTCAAGTATTGTAGACCACCCTCAATTGATATAGCTAAGGTAGAAGTCTCTAATGAGCAAAAATCAAGTTGCTCAGCTCTAGAAGGAAACAAAATTATGAACTCGTATAGAAGGAACGAAGGGCTGAGGCTGTTGCCTGAAGAAACTATGAAGGAAAGGAAAATGAGCTTGATTTACACCCCAACACCTCAGCATTAGAAGTCATACACCATAGGGAAATGCAAGTCAGTGTTTGATCCAAATGTAACCCCACAAGTGAGAGTGGAGAAGTCTATGATGAGCCTAGAGAAGTTAAGCAAGTAGACTTGGTTGAGAAGATCCTAAGCTTGTCCACATAGTATAGGGATTTCTTTGCCTGTACATACCATGATATGAATGGATCACTTTGCTTGTACATACCATGATATGAAGGGAGTTCCCACAAAGGCGGTACAACACATCATCACCATGGTACCCAAAGTTAAATCTATCTAACAGTGACCCTATACGATGAGTCCCAAATATACGCATTGTTAAGGAAGAGATTGATAAACTAATTGAGTGTGGATTCATCTATGAGATTGAACACTCATAATGGGTCTCACCCATTGTGGTTGTGCCCAAGAAGAATGGAAACTTAGAGTGTGTGTTAATATCAAGAAAGTGTGATTCCACGCCGCGCAGGGATCACTACCCCTTGCCATATTCAGAACATGTTCTCGACCGAGTTGCAAGCAAGGAGACTTATAGCTTTTGGATGGATACTCGGGCTATAATCAAATTTTGATCGCACCTAAGGACCAAGCCAAAATAGTCTTTGTCTGAGCATGGTGTATATGCTTATAGAGTTATGCCATCTAATGCACCAACCACATTCCAAAGACTTATGAAGTCTACTTTTAAGGACTTCTTAAGAAAGTTTCTCAAAGCATTCTTAGATCATTTGTGCATTCATTTGTCTTGGAAAGAGCACCTAGCATGCCTAAAAAGGGTGTTTGAAAGGTGTTGATTTTATTGCATATCCTTAACTCCTTATTACAAATGCTAATTATGGGTGAACATGGAGTTATTATTGGGCATATAGTGTCCAAAAATGTGATTTCCACCACTGATGAGAGAGAAATCAAGGTCATCTTAGAATTACCCCCACCAACAAACTATGAGAGAGTCCAAAGATTCATGGGCCATGTTGACTACCGTCAATTTATTCTTTTCTATGTAGAAATAGCTCATCCTTTGTACAAGTTATTATTGTATTTATATGAGCTGAGGAGTGTCAACAAGCTTATGATGCACTGAAGAAAGCTTTGGCT
The DNA here is from genome assembly GCF_041138505.1 of Cibotium barometz. Classification (NCBI taxonomy): domain Eukaryota; kingdom Viridiplantae; phylum Streptophyta; class Polypodiopsida; order Cyatheales; family Cibotiaceae; genus Cibotium; species Cibotium barometz. Next base: position 1,770,015 of record NC_141058.1, read on the forward strand.
AGTGATCCAATCTTGTAAACACCTAACTAGGATCTCATCTTTCATGTACACATTGATGCCTCTAATTTTGCAGTTGGATGTGTTCTAGCATAGCCAAGGGAGCACGAATTGGACTATCCTATTAGCTTTGTAAGTCGGTAACTAGATGAAGCTGAAATCAATTACACCACCATTGAGCGTGAAGAGTTAGCAATGGTTTATGTTGTAAAGAAATTTTGGGTTTACCAGCCCAAAAACGGGTAGTCTTCCGAAATGTTAGATGCTCCTTAGCATTATTTTGTTGATGGCAGATTCCCAGAGCTTGGCACCATGTTAGATGCTCCTTAGCATCTAACTCATCTCGGGGAGTTGTGATGATAGTTGGTAGAGGCTTTCCTAGACTCCACCTCGACAACCTTAGTGCCGAGACTTATGAACCCAGTTTCAGGCTTGCAACATACACCGTGCAGATATGGAGCAAACACAACATAGACATAGATACCACACGATATGGATGACTACTTGTTGAAGGATTCTATTGTGTAACACCGATTTACTCTTACAAGCAATCCCGACCACAAAAAAAAGAAGAAGAAGACACCAGAGACTTAACAGGTAAATCCACTAGACATAATGCATGAATAGAAATAAATATACAGAGACACAACGTAATGACGCATATACAGAGAGAACAAAAGAAAAGAAAGTCCTGCTTTATTCCAAGGAGAAACTATGATACAATTGGTAGCTAACCTTCTAAAGTTCAGATCACATCCTTTTATACTGTTTCTTGCAGTATCCGTTGTTGGTACTAAGATTCCCCACCAGTAATAACGTGCATTGATTGGGTGTTACGGGAGCGCCGGTTCTGTGATAATTGGCACTAGTTGGCATCTAGTGGGGTGACATTCGTTGGCGCGCTGACATCCGGCTCGGTGGCATGGTGGTGGTCTAGGTGCGTAGCAGTCTGGTTGGTCCATGACCAAAACTTGGCACTCTCAGTGGGTCGGATTCCCAATCCGACCACTTGAACCCAGAAACTTGCAGTCTTCCGGAATGTTAGATTCTCCTTAGCATTATTTTATTGATGGCAGTTTCCCAGAGCTTGGCACCATGTTAGATTCTCCTTAGCATCTAACTCATCTGGGGGAGTTGTGATGACAATCGGTAGAGGCTTTCCTAGTGCCTCGGCAATCTTAGTGCCGAGACTTATGAACCCAGTTTCAGGCACATTTGGGCCTTTGATGTGAAAGAATGGATCCAAAAGGCGAAAGATGAAGGATGACTTTTGCAAGATGAATTCTGGGAGATGACTTCCTCAAGAGGACTTTCAGGAGAAGAATTCCGAGGGATGACAGGGTTCTTCTATGCGCCATTGCCTTGATTTTCTTGATGTGAGTGAGCATCTCATCCTTGCATGTCTTGTCGCGCTACTGTTGATCTTGTAGGACATCTTCATCGTGACCATTCGATTATGCAGCTCTTCATAATTCTTCTGAAGAGCTATAGAATGATCATTTAGTAGAGCCATGGCCGATTCTTCTTAGAGGAGGAACTTCCGAAGTAAGGTACCATAGCTAGTTTGCAGGTTTCCCATATCGATAGTTGGGGCTCTAGTTTCAGCTGGTCCTGGATAGAACTTTTGCCTAAGATTTTGACCTTTTGTGTTTTATATCTGACAAGATCTTGCTCTAGCTCATCCATTTTTGCAAGGAGATTATCATGGGTGGCAGAGATGAGAGCTTGTGGAGTCTGATTTGGAGTGGGCGGGGCACCAGGAGCAGTGGAGGAAAGTGGGGCAGTTGTTCATTTGGCACACCAGACTGGTCATCGGCTTCATCATCCAAGTCATCACCCTTTGGCTAGTCATCTGGTTGCTTGCATTGGCTGATGAGAATTACACGGAGCTCATGCATGAGCGGGTCCCAGACATGGCTCAGCTCATCATGCAAGGCTTTGGGGAGGTCAGCCCAAACGTGAGTTGAGCGGGTGCCCCCTATTTTGGTCTTGAGGTGTGCCGTTTGTGCTGAGCTCACTGTGTCGATTGGCGACAGGTGTTGGTTGCTCTTACTGGAACTTTGGAGTGTTTTGTACTTCCTAGGTGTAGGTGCACATGGTGGCGGTACTTCAGCTTTGACAACTGAAGCTGGGTTTGTTACAAGCCTTATACCTCTGAGGAACAGTAGAGTTAGCAGCTGGGCTAGCTTCGTGTGTGTGTTGCTCTTCTGTAAGTGGTTGAACTCTTTGATGCCCAGCCATTGTTGCACATGGGCGGTATCGATGACGATGCTTGAGAAGGGCTCGAAGGTCACCATGGCTGGGAGTAGAGTAGGTGGTGCACGAGAGAGAAGGAAGAAGGAAGCAGCAGGCGAAAGGTTGTGGCTTTGAGTGAGAAGACGTGTTGCATGCAAATAGATATATACACAAGAGTTAACTATAATTTGCGGTATTCTAAAAGGAGTTACTATGCATGATTGCCACGCACCTGTCAAATAATCATGATGTGGGTGCATCACATTGCTCGGCACCCGAGATAAATCTTTGATGATTTTTCAGAGAGGGGTGTCATCACTCATTAAAGTGATGGATGCCCAAGGAGTGGGTTAGTGGCTCCACCTCATTAATGAATGGATTAGGTGGCATAATCATGTGCTATGGTCGCAGGCGGTAGCCGTTAATTGGCTTCTGGAATTTCTCTCCATAAAGCATGCCGAGGAAGGTTCTCTCATAGAAATTTTCCACCACCTAGAATGGTCCTGTCCGAGCTTCAGCTTTCCCAGATGCGGATACATCCAAGACTGGAACAATAGGACCGGATCTTTTTACTTGAATAGGAGAAACTTGGAGTGGTGGTCGACCCACTTCTTCCTCCTCTTTTGGATGACTGTGGTGGTGAGACGAAAAAGCTCTTCAAGTGTTATTCATCCAGCTTGAGGAGCTCGTCCAGGAGATACTGCAAGGATTCTTCGAGGATCAATTTCACGGCTATGGTAATCTGAACGCTTGACACTAGGAATTCCATTGGCACGACTTCCTTTGTGTGTCGTATACTAGTTTGAATGGGGTCATTCCTGTTGGGAACTTGTATGCTATGTAGAAGGCCCATAAAGCTGAGTATAGATTTTTATCCCAGTCAATGCAATTTTCATTGACCAACTTTTTGAGGATCCGCTTGAGGATTTTGTTGGTCGACTCGGCCTGACCATTGGCCTGTGATAATACACTGTGATCGCTTATGGTGGATGATGAGATATTGAGTGACCAGTTCTCTAGATAACATCATTTACAAAGTGCTTGATCAGGCATCTGAACTCATTGATTATTATCTCATAGAGAAATCTGGAAGTTGACTTGGCTATGCTATCCCTGAGAGCACGGGCCTCTACCTACTTGGTGCTGTAATATGTGGCCACCAAGATATACTTATTACCTGTGAAGCGAGATGGCGGCTTAAATGGGCCCACGAAGTCGAGGCTCCATTTTTGGAATGGTTCTAGAGGAAGGATTGGATTGTGTGGCATCATGTCTCTATGTGTCAGCTAGCCAAGATGTAAGATTCCCACCTCCAGATTTTGACTTGTACAGGTGTAAGAACCTCCCCTTCTGATCTTATAATTATTCCCCTCTATGAAATAAAAGAAAGATCCTGTTTTACCCTGTTTTGGCATAGAGAGAGAAAATGTCTAGAGGGAAGTAATCCAAAATTGAGATATTTTTGGATATAAAAATCCTCTTAGTGTCTAAAATGGTTTCCCTTGAAACAGAAATTCAAAAAGAACTTTCCAATGTGCAATTGAAATTAATTGAAAATAGGTATAAAGGACCTTAGCCTAAGGGTCTAGATTTTCAAAATTTTTTTGATTATGGTCCAATTAAGGTTCCTATGGGCCAATAGGATCAATCCAAGAGTGGGGAGGAGATAAATCCAATTTAGAAAAGAAAAATACCCAAAAATGAGTAAATGCCTGTGAGAAAGAAGAGATGAGAGAAGAGACAATGTACTCAAGAACTCATCAATGAACCACTAGCCAACTTGATTAGAAATGAACTACAATGCCTCCTATATACAGGAAAGTTCCTCCACCCTTTCCTCTACCCAAAAATGTGTGTAAATAGGAAAAAATGGAAATGAATGCTATAAATCCCAAAAATGCCTAGAGGCTAAAGAGTGTGCCACTAGCATGACACCATCTGGAGATGACACCTATCCAACACCTCCTCTTTAGGTCCAGATGGGAGGACCAACGCCAACGTGCTGAAGAAGATAATCGAAGGTAGGTCGAGGAAGAGGCTTAGTAAACAAATCAGCAGCATTATCTTTGGTAGGACAATACTCAAGATGAATGCGACCTTCAGAAATCCAATCACAAACAAAATGAAAATGAACATCAATGTGTTTGGATCATCCTCGAATAACTAGATTTTTGGCTAAAGCAATAGTACTCTGTGAATCTGAGTAGATGAGTGTCGGAGTAGATGAACATCCAAGGTGATTCAGAATTTGCTGAAGCCAAAGTGCTTCAGAAGTGTCATCAAGATATGATTTGTACTTTGCTTCTGTTGATGAAGAAGAAGTCATTCGCCGCTTTTGACATTTCCAAGAAACAAGTCCTTTACCAAGCATAAAACAATAGCCTGACATGGAATGCCTAGTATCAATACACCCTTCCCAATCAGAATCTGAGTAACCAATAAGTGTATCTCCACCTGCATAAGAAATGCCATACTCAAGAGTTCCATGAAGATATCGAAGAACCCTCAAAGCTGCCTGCCACCAATGAGATCGACGAGGCTGTGAAGAGAATTGGCTGAGAATACTCATAGCATAGGAGAGATCTGGCCGAGTGTTAACCAAATAAAGTAGAGAACCAATAAGTTGGCGATACTCTGTAGAATCAACCTTAGGAGAATCATCATCTTTGGATAATTTGGAATTAGGATCCATGGGACAAGTGAGTGATGCACAATCATGCATGCCATATTTCTCAAGCAACCTTAAAGTATATTTCTTTTGACAAAGAAAGATGCCAAAAGCGAATTGCCACACTTCTAAACCAAGAAAATAGCGGAGTAGTCCAAGATCAGTCATGGCAAATGATGTTGTGAGTTGAGTTTGAACCCATTTGAGTAGATCCAAATTAGAGCCAGTGAGTGTCAAATCATCCACATAAAGCACAAGAATGCATATATCATCATCCACAATAAGCACATAAAGATTAGGATCTGCATGAGTCCTCTCAAAATGTAGAGAAAGGAGAAAACTGTCAATCTTCTGATACCAAGCTCGAGGAGCTTGCTTAAGACCATAAAGAGCTTTCTGTAATAAATACACATCATGTTCATGACCCTGTGCAATAAAACATTCAGGATTGTTCCACATAAACTTCCTCCTCTAAATCTCCATTCAAGAAGGTAGATTTAACATCCATTTGATATATAGGCCAGGCATAGTGAGAAGCAAGAGCAAAAACAACACGAATAGTAGAATATCTAGCAGTAGGAGCAAAAGTTTCTTCAAAGTCTTCACCTTCTTTTTGAGCATAACCTTTAGCAACAAGGCGTGCCTTGTACTTATCAAGAGTACCATCAGAATGAAACTTGACTTTGAAAATCCACTTAACCCCAATGACCTTTTTATCTGAAGGTTGTGGAACTAACTGCCATGTGTTATTAGATTCAATAGAAGAAATCTCGGCTTGCATTGCTTCACACCAATGTGGTAAGGAAAGAGCTTCCTTAATTGTTTCAGGCTCAAACACATCACCAATATGAGACATCAAGGCAATATTTACTGAAGGGCGTGTACATAAGACACGTGTAGTAGATTGTTGAGCATCTGAAAGTGATATACCTGAATCCTGAAGTAGAGAGCGAACCCATTTTGGAGGACCAAAAGTCCGTGTAGAATCCAATGAAGTAGTAGGTGTCATAATCAAAATGGATGAAGGGGATGAAGTAGGAACTGAGAACTCCTATGACAATTGGATTTGAATCATTTAGATGGGAAAAGAGAAATTCCTAGCATATTGAATTAATGGATATTTTAATTTAGATGAATTTATTTTATGAGAAATATTTGATGATAAAAGAGGAATTCCCATGACATTGGAATGCAAATAATTAAATGCAAAAAGAGGAATTCCCATGGTATTTGAGATCCATGAAATCAAATGGGAAGAAGAGGAATTTTTAGTATAATTCAATTTTTGATTATTCATTAAAAGTGAAAATATGGGTAGAATTGATTTTTGTAAATTCCATGAAGTCTTTTATTCAAAAGAGGAATATTGAATATAATTCAATTGAGGAATTGAGAAGGAATATGAAAATAGTCGTCGAGAAAAAGAATCTTTATCTAAGCCAAGCAATTGGCAGAAATTTAGAAAAAGTCCCTTTATCGGTGTATCAAAGTAGAAAAACTTACTAAATGGGAATAGGATGTGGAATGGATGTGATAAGATGTAAATGGGATGCGATAGGATGTGAATGGATATGATAAGATGTGATAAGATGTGATAAGATGTAAATGAGATGTGATAAGATATAAATGGGATGTGATAAGATGTACATGGGAAGTGATAGGATGTGGTGTAATGAAAATAAATGTGGATGTGAATGATGAGATGAGAATGAGAAGAGAGGATATATGAAAGGGTGAGATGGGAAGTAAATGGATGCAGATGTTTATGTGATGAAAATGATGTGAAGAATGGATGTGAATGTGTATGTGAAGAATGGATGTGGATGTGTATGTGAAGAATGAATGTGGATGTATATATAAAAGAATGGATGTTGATGTGTATGTGATGAAAATGGGATGTGAATGTGTATGTGAAGAATAGATGTGGATGTGTATGTGAAAGAATGGATGTGGATGTATGTGAAAGAATGGGTGGAGATGTGTATGTGAAAGAATGGATGTGTATGTGTATGTGTATGTGAAAGAATGGATGTGTATGTATGTGAAAGAATGGATGTGGATGTGTATGTGAAAGAATGAAAGAATGGATGTGGATGTGTATGTGAAAGAATGTGATGAGATGTAAAGAGATGTGATGTGACATGAATATATGTGAACGTGAAGTGGTAGATATGAATGTATGGATAGATGTGGGTAGTCGTACATGTGAACAATTGGATGGATGTGGATGAATGAGATGAGGTGTGTATGAATGAGACATGATGTGGATGTGATGTAATGTGGATGGGATGAATGAGATATGATGTGGATAGATGTGATGTGATGTAATGTGGATAGAATGTATGTGATGGGATGTGATGAGAATGAATGTGATGGATATGAATTAATGTGATGTGATGGATGTGAATGGATGGAGGTAATGTGATGTGAAATGGATAGATGTGAGTAAATGAGATGTGATGTGAATGAATGATATGGGATGTGAATGGATGAGATGTGATATGGGATGTGAATGGATGAGATGTGATGTGATGTGAATCGAGATGTGAATGAATGAGATGTGATGTGAAATGGATGTGATGAGATGTGATGTAAATTGGGATAGATGTGAATGGATGATGTGTGATGTGAATGAATGCGATGTGAAATGGGATAGATGTGAATGAATGAGATGTGATGTGAATGGATGAGATGTGAGGTGAATGGATGAGATGTGATGGGATGTGAATCGGGATAGATGTGAATGAATGAGATGTGAGGTGAAATGGATGTGATGTGGATCAGGGTAGATATGAATGGATGAGATGTGAATGAATGTGATGTGGATATGGGTAGATGCAAGTGGATGAGATGGAAAATGATATGGGCAGATGCAAGTGGATGAGATCTGATGAGGATAAATAAGGAAAGAAGTGATGAGATGGAAAATGATGTGATTGGATGAGAATGGGAATACATATGAAATGGATGTGGATTAAATAATGTGGATTGATGTGGAACAATGTGGAAAGACGAGAGTTCCTTATAGAAACTGTATTTATTATGACCTGTTTTTTAAATGACTGTTTTATGTCAAGAATGCTGGGAAAGCATTTTGACTGTCTTGTGAATGAGGTCGTGGAGACCTAACTAATAAAGTTACAATAGCTAACAGAGAGTCAACAGAGGACGTCTCGCGTAGCAAGATTGACCAGCCTCGGTTCGATTTAAATGGTGAGCTTTTGGTACGGTGGATGAGGGACCAAGGAAGCGGCCTATGAGTGAAGCACTAGGTGACCTACGAAGGATCCTAGAGGGTGCTGACCATGCGGTGCTCGCGCTCTGGGTTGCCGAAGATACCCACACGTACGTCGGGGAAGATATTGGAACAAGGAGTAAGGGTTATTTTCTAAAACCGGGCACGGATCTGGTTGATTGGCCTTGCTGGTCCTCAACGGATGAGTCCATGGCTCTTTTATATGGATCTATTGGTTGATCTTGCTGATCTTCAATGGAGATTCCATTTTGATTTTTATAAAGTAAATATATTGCCGAGTACTATGAGCTAGGAACTATCGAAAAGGCCTCTGAGTCCATGGCTCTTTTATATGGATCTATTGGTTGATCTTGCTGATCTTCAATGGAGATTCCATTTTGATTTTTATAAAGTAAATATATTGCCGAGTACTATGAGCTAGGAACTATCGAAAAGGCCTCTGAGTGGGCAGGTGGTGTGAGCGTTCTAGTTACCAATGATGCCATAGGTACACCAATGAAGGAATGATTGGAAATAAGAATTCAACCAGATATTTTGGAGGATTATGATCATTGATACTATGATTTCATTAAAATATTGTTTTAAAGTCAGCTGAATCTTTGAAAAAGGCGATTTCATATTGGGTGTGTAAGTGGTGTGACTAGCTTTAAGTTTACATGAATATCTGGCTAGGGGGCCTGGAAACTCTTTTCCCTAGTACTCGAGACAAAACATAACCGAATTCCTAATTAGATCCCATCACTAGAGTGGTTGGGCGGTTGGCTAACCCATAGGACTGGATGGGGTTAGGCTGGACTGATGGATCCCTAAAATGAGACTCAATTCTGTTATGGTACGATAGATGAAGTAAATCCCAGATAGAAATTGTTCTATGGAAAAGAATCAACGACTGTGCCTCTCAATGAGAAAAAAAGTGTTGGTCTCTATGATCCAACTACAAGTCTTTTCCTTTATCTGACCATGGGACTTATGGGTTTGGTCAGATCAGTTCAGTTAGTTAAGGATCTTGACTACGTTAGAGTAAAAAACTTCCATGGAGGAATCGCCCGTGCTTTCTGGGTGAGGGTAGTTTTTTCGGGTTCGGTTTTGGAAGAACTGAGGGATTAGGCTCTTGTCTGGATATTCGTGGGCAAGGCCCCGAGTGAGGGACCATGCCCCATGCAAGAAGTGCTACTCGCGTTGCCAGCACCCCCGAATTCGTTCCACGGAGGGGGCAGGGATCTTTCACGTGGTGTACTCTCGTCATTTTACAAGAAGGAAGCATTCACGTTGATATCCCTATCCATACAGCTCTTGCTCTACAACTATGGCCATCGAACCACCCCTTGCACAAGTACTTATGCCTGATGGTAGGACATTTGAAGAAGTGCAAGCGATAGAGGCATTGATCCAGGCTACAAGAGACTTTGTAATTGGAAACAATGATTAGTAGTCTAAACATCCAAGTACACCCAAAACGAGTCCCAAACTAGGACTGCTTGCCCGCAGGTAGCACTCGGCAGTCTCGACATGAGAAATAACATTGTGTCTACCTGAGGGAAAGAGCTAGGCTTGCAAATCATGGAGGTAAATGTCTTCTCACAAATGATTGGGAGTATGACACATCAATAGAGGCTCTTGTGGATTTCACCATAGACCAAGCTTATGATGGTAGTTGGGAAGGGATTTTCTAAAATCAATATTTGGGCTCACAACAAAGGGGGAATGATTGCAAGGTATCTGCGTGATTACATATATAGGGTCATTGAACATGAAAGAATCCAAAGACTTATGACGCAAGTCGAGAAACCAAAGCAATAATTCCCACAATGAGCGAAACGGTAACACCTCCTTTGAGCCTCGCAGATCCTACTTTTGTATTATCACCCAGCTATATCATGGACCAACCCACATTTTCTAACCCACAAGCCATGTTGTAGTAGCAAGAAGGGACTTAAGAGCATACTAGCATGAGCTTCACGTTCTTAGATCCAAGAGTTGTCCCCACCCAAGACAATACTAGTACACTGCCTCATCTAGTGGGCAAGCACCACACCACTAGCTATGGCATCTAGACTGACACATAATTACCTTTGAGCTACATGCCCCACGGCTACCATGGTATCTAACACCACCTCACATATGGAGCCCCTTGCGCCTGGCATATCTAGTATTACCATTCCTAGAGGGGTCAAATGTTATTCTAGTGTACCCATGAAACATCCCTTCCCTAAAGTGAGTGTGTTACCAACTCTTGCTTGATACCGTCTGCACCTAATGCCCACATCCACATGACTAAAGCATCTATGGGGGTGCTAGTAGGACACCTACCTTATGTAGCACATCTACCCCATTGAGACTAATGAATCCTCATGTAGTGCCACGTGTTGCACGTCCACCTACTCCTATTATTTCTCCTATTATGTCAGCACTAGCTCTACCCACAGACCTGTTGCTTTTGCATAAGCCCTAAAAGAAAGGGATTGGGGTCAAATCTCATTCTAGTGTACCCATGAAACATCCCTCCCCTAGAGTGAGTGTGTTACCAACTCTTACTTGATATCAGCTGCACCTAATGTCCACATCTACATGACTAAAGCACCTATGGGGGTGCTAGTAGGACACCTACCTTATGTAGCACATCTACCCCATCCAGACTAATGAATCCATATGTAGTGCCACGTGTTGCACGTCCACCTACTCCTATTATTTCTCCTATTATGTTAGCAGTGGCTCTACCCATAGACCCGTTGCTTTTGCACAAGCCCTAAAAGAAAGGGATTCAAGACCCCAAGAAACTTGGTTCATATCCTCACCTTGCAAAAGAATTGGAACAACTTCATGAGCTTAGGGATATGGTCACACATATTAAGGAGGAGTTAGAACCAAGACCAAACCAAGTAAACATCTCTAACACTGTGCATCCAAAAAACCTAGGATCGTAACCCACAAACCCTTGGATATACCCATTGTCCTCCTTGAGATCAGTGAGAACTCACATGTCCTAAGCATGGATTCTCAACTCTTTAGAAGAATGTTTAAGTATGAGAACCCTCAACCTGTAACGTGGAAATTCCATTATCACCAACACCCTCATATGGTAGAGAGGTGTGGGTACTCCCTTGAAAATCCATCGATTGGTGGAGTTCATGTCACAATGACTACATGGTTGTGTGGGGATCCCAAACTCTTCAGATAATTGAAAGCTCTTTTAAATGGAGAACACAACATAGGACTACCACCATTTCTAGAAACCCGCAAGACTTGACCCTACTATAGAATTTCACCAACTAAAGTTATAGAAGATCCAAGGACCTAAGTAGAGGATGAGTAATCAATGGTCAAAATTCCATTGAATAAATTAGGTCTTTGAAGGTGATAAGTCCAACGTATTACTACCAATCACCGCACCGCCAAGAGCATCACAGTAATGGGAGTCCTTGATGATGGTGTAGGAGTTAGTATAATCACCAAAAAATGCTGGGAAAAATGGCCAAACCCAGTCTTGAAGTATCAAGCATTGTGGTTAAAATGGCTAATGGTACTATTACCAAACCAATGGGGATGGTACGCAATATTAAGATCAAGATGTTGAAACATTGGGTGAGACATACGTTCATTGTGATGGACTTTTCCAAGCAACCTGATTCTTTATGAAATGATCTTAGGAAGACCATTTATGTGTGAAGCTAAAATGGTCCATGATTGGTCCAAAAACCATGTCTACATACAATTTGATGACTCAATCCCTAGAGTAGACTTGGTGACTGATCACGTACATCCAATGGGTAGTGTTGGACTATTCAACTAGAGATTTGAAACTACCATCCATTCACCCCTTTACAATACTACTATACTTGTAGAGAAGAGACCAATGTAGGGAAGAACCCACCCTACAAAGATGCTAAAAACAAGCTACTAAACCTAAAGATGATCTAAACTAGATACATATGATGGCTACAATTAATAGCTGGGGAGCTAGAGGATCTACATGGGTTACACACCTGATATGGAGAGGATCTACATGGGTTACACACCTGATATGGAGAGGAGCTCCCTAAGGTCATGCCACTACAAATGATTTGTGCTCTACCTTCTGATACCAAGCAGATTGGTTATAGTGAACTTGAGTCCACATGGGACGACTCAAGCTTAAGCACCAATAGTGGTGAGTGGTTTGAAACAGAGACTGAAAGTGACACCGACTCCTTAATCACCACCCACAAGAAAAATAGAGCCCATAATATTTAAAGATGCTTTGAATCTGATATGGATTCCCAATTTGAATAAAGGGATGAAGTTTGTTAAGATGCCAAGGAGCATCACCAAAGATGGTAGAGACATTTATAAACACTATGAATCATCATAAAAGGCTGCAAGAAAGAACAACTACTGTCCAATGGCTCCAGTACATGGGTACCGTTGACTTACATCAAAGGTTTATATACAATTGGAGAGAGGAGTTACAAAAGGTCAAGTATTGTAGACCTCCCCCAATTGATATAGCTAAGGTAGAAGTCTCTAATGAGCAAAAATCAAGTTGCTCAGCTCTAGAAGGAAACAAAATTGTGAACTCGTATAGAAGGAACGAAAGGCTGAGGCTGTTGCCTGAAGAAAACATGAAGGAAAGTAAAATGAGCTTGATTTGCACCCCAACACTTGAGCATTAAAAGTCATACACCATAGGGAAATGCAAGTCAGTGTTTGATCCAAATGTAACCCCACAAGTGAGAGTGGAGAAGTATATGATAAGCCTAGAGAAGTTAAGCAAGTAGACTTGGTTGGAACCAAGATAAGATCCTAAGCTTGTCTACATAGCCAAGGACATAAATAAGGCCGAGGAGGTTGAACTTGTAGCTCTCCTCATCAAGGAGTATAGGAATTTCTTTGCTTGTACATACCATGATATGAAGGGATCACTTTGCTTGTACATACCATGATATGAAGGGAGTTCCCACAAAGGCGGTACAACACACCATCCCCATGGTACGTGAAGTTAAATCCGTCTAACAGTGACCCTATACGATGAATCCCAAATATAAGCATTGTTAAGGAAGATATTGATAAGCTCATTGAGTGTGGATTCATCTATGAGATTGAACACTCAGAATGGGTCTCACCCATTGTGGTTGTGCCCAAGAAGAATGGAAACTTAGAGTGTGTGTTAATCTCAAGAAAGTGAACAATTCCACGCCACACAGGGATCACTACCCCTTTGCCATATTCTGAACATGTTCTTCACCAAGTTGTGAGGAAGTAGACTTATAGCTTTTGGATGGATACTCGGGCTATAATCAAATTTTGATCGCACCTAAGGACCAAGCCAAAAGAGTATTTGTCTGAGCATGGTGTATATGCTTATAGAGTTATGCAATTTGGTCTAACTAATGTACCAACCACATTCCAAAGTCTTATGAATTCTACTTTTAAGGACTTCTTACGAAAGTTTCTCGAAGCATTCTTAGATCATTTGTGCATTCATTGGTCTTGGAAAGAGCACCTAGCATGCCTAAAAAGGGTGTTTGAAAGGTGTTGATTTTATTGCATATCGTTAACTCCTTTTACAAATGCTAATTATGGGTGAAACACGGAGTTATTATTGGGCATATAGTGTCCAAAAATGTGATTTCCACCACTGATGAGAGAAAAATCAAGGTCATCTTGGAATTACCCCCACCAACAAACTATGAGAGAGTCCAAAGATTCATGGGCCATGTTGACTACTACCGTCAATTTATTCTTTTATATGTAGAAATAGCTCATCCTTTGTACAAGTTATTGATTGTATTTATATGAGCCAAGGAGTGTCAACAAGCTTATGATGCACTGAAGAAAGCTTTGGCTAGTGATCCAATCTTGTAAACACCTAACTAGGATCTCCTCTTTCATGTACACATTGATGCCTCTGATTTTGCAGTTGGATGTGTTCTAGCATAGCCAAGGGAGGACAAATTGGACTATCCTATTAGCTTTGTAAGTCGGTAACTAGATGAAGCTGAAATCAATTACACCACCGTTGAGCATGAAGAGTTAGCAATGGTTTATGATGTAAAGAAATTTTGGGATTACCTTTTTGCTAACAAATTTGTTTTCTATGTTGATCATCAAGCCTTGTTGTATCTCTATTGTCGGGTGATTGACCACCACTTTCCTTGAGCAACTTGCTAAGAGTATCTCTATTGTCGGGTGATTGACCACCACTTTCCTTGAGCAACTTGCTAAGAGTATCTAGTTATGCTTGCAACATACACTAGGCGGATGATATGGAGCAAACGTAACATAAACAGCCCACAGGCTTTGGATGACTACTTGAAGGATTCGACTGTGTAACACCAATTTACTCTTACAAGCAATCCCGACCACAAAAAAAATAAGAATAAGACACTGAAGATTTAATAGGTAAATCCACTAGACATAATACAGGAATAGAAATAAATATATAGAGACACAACCTAATGACCTATATACAAAGAGAACAAAAGAAAAGAAAGTCTTACTTTATTCCAAGGAGAACCTATGATAAAATTGGTAGCCAACCTTGTAAAGTTCAGATTACATCCTTTTGTCACATCGGCTTCATCATCCAAGTCATCACCCTTTGGCTAGTCATCTGGTTGCTTGCATTGGCTGATGAGAATTACGCGGAGCTTATGCATGAGCGGGTCCCAGAGATGGCTCAGCTCATCCTGCAAGGCTTTGGGGAGGTCAGCCCAAATGCGAGTTGAGTGGCTGCCCCCTATTTTGGTGTTGAGGTGTGCCATTTGTGCTGAGCTCACTGTGTCGATTGGCGACAAGTGTTGGTTGCTCTTGCTGGAACTCTGGAGTGTTTTGTACTTCCTGGGTGTAGGTGCACATGGTGGCGATACTTTGGCTTTGACAACTGAAGTCGGGTTTGTTACAAGCCTTATACCTATGAGGAACAGTAGAGTTAGCAGAGCTGGCCTAGCTTCGTGTGTGTGTGTGTTGTTCTTCTATAAGTGGATGACCTCTTTGATGCCCATTGTTGTACATGGGCGGTATCGATTGACGATGCTTGAGAAGGGCTCAAAGGTCACCATTGCCGGGAGTAGAGTAGGTGGTGCGTGAGAGAGAAGGAAGAAGGAAGTAGCAAGCGAAAGGTTGTGGCTTTGAGTGAGAAGACGTGCTACATGCAAATAGATATATACACAAGAGTTAACTATAATTTGCAGTATTCTAAAAGGAGTTACTGTGCATGATTTCCACACAGCTATCAAATAATCATGATGTGGGTGCATCACATTGGTCGGCACCCGAGATGAATCTTTGATGATTTTTCAGAGAGGGGTGTTGTCATTAAAGTGATGGATGCCCAAGGAGTGGGTTAGTGGCTCTACCTCATTAATGAATGGATTAGGTGGCATAAGCACTTGGTATGGTCTCACAGGCGGTAGCCGACCATTAACTGGCTTCTGGAATCGCTCTCCATTAAGCATGCCAACAAGGAAGGTTCTACCGTAGAAATTTTCCACCACCTAGAATGGTCCTGTCCGTCCTGAGCTTCAGCTTTCCCAGATGCGGATACATCCAAGACTGGAACAATAGGACCGGATCTTTTTACTTGAATAGGAGGAACTTGGAGTGGTGGTCGACCCACTTCTTACTCCTCTTTTGGATGACTGTAGTGGTGAGACGAAGAAGCTCTTGAAGTGTTATTCGTCCAACTTGAGGAGCTCGTCTAGGAGATACTGCAAGGATTCTTCTAGGATCAGTTTCACAGTGGCTATGGTAATCTGAAGTCTCGACACTAGGAATTCCATTTGCACGACTTCCTCTGTGCCATATACTAGTTTAAATGGGGTTATTCCTGTTGAGACCTTGTATGCTATGCGGAAGGCCCATAAAGCTGAGTATACATTTTCATCCCAGTCAATGCAATTTTCATTGACCAACTTTTTGAGGATCCGCTTGAGGATTTTGTTGGTCAACTTGGCCTGACCATTGGCCTGTGGGGATAATACACTGTGAGACTGCTTATGGATAATGAGATGTTGAGTGACCAGTTCTCTAGATAACATCATTTACAAAGTGCTTGATCAGGCATCTGAACTGATTGATTATTATCTCATAGAGAAATCTAGCAATTGACTTGGCTATGCTATCCCTGAGAGCGCGGGCCTCTACCTACTTGGTGCTATAATATGTGGCCACCAAGATATACTTTTTACCTATAAAGCGAGATGGCAGCTTAAATGGGCCCACAAAGTCCAGGCTCCATTTTTGGAATGGTTCCAGACGAAGGATTGGATTGTGTGGCATCATGTCTCTATCTGTCGGCTAGCTGGCATACGTCACACTACTTGGCCCATTTGTAGGCATCAACGATTACAGTCGGCCCACCAATTGGAGGATTTTCCTCTCGGTTACTTCTCCGGCGAAGTGTCCCCCCCCCAACTAATTCCTTGATGAGCTTCTCTGAGAGGACAGCTTCCTGTTCATGTGGTGGGATGCACTGGTGGAGGATTTGATCAATCCCCTTTTTGTATAACTGGCTGACTATCACTTGGAAGGACTGACTGTAGACAGAAATCAACTTCTGCTAATCTCTGGAAAGGCTATCCTCCATTAGACCTATGGCAAAAAATGTCATCATTTCATCATACCAAGTTTGGGGAATTGGGATAACTGCATTAGCTATGAATAGCTCAACATCGGGTAGGTCATCCGCTACTCCGCTTGGTGCTTCTCTGAGCTCTAGAGTCAGGATAGGTACTCTTCCACCACTGTATGATTTGCACCCGGGGTGTGCACTATTGTGAACTCAAACGCTCGAAGGATCAACATCCACCTCACCACTTTGCCTGCTTATCCACCAGATATAGTAAGGCGGAGTAATCCACATGAAAGGAAACTTGTTACCTAGCAAGTAGTGATGAAACTTGGTGACCGAGTAGATCATGCCAAGTGCTTCCTTATGTGTGGTGGATTAGTTCTGCTCGACATCGGAGAGCCTTCAACTGGTGTAGTAAATTGGCCAGAACCATAACTTGTTACCCACAGCAAGTAGTGATGAAACTTGGTGACCGAGTAGATCATGCCAAGTGCTTCCTTGTGTGTGGTGGATTAGTTCTACTCGACATCGGAGAGCCTTCGACGACTGGTGTAGTAAATTGGCCAGAACCATTTCTTCTTAGCCTCCTCCATCAGAATGATGCCAATTGCCACATCAAAGGTATCCACGAAGACGTGAAAGAAGGGAATCTCCCAGTTTGGGGCTTCGACAGTAGGTGCTTTGGACAGCATTACCTTGAGATGCTGAAACACGATGTTGCATTCCTCTGTCCAATTAAAATCAGCCTACTGTCGCAAGTGCTAGTTCAAAAGCACTTTGATTTACACCATCTGTTGGTTTAAAGGGATGGCTACATGGGCCAGATATCGAAGCATGTGGCTATGCCATTGGACCTGCCCCAAAAATCTTCTGAGCTCTTTCACATTTGTCAGGATTGGAGCTTTTTGGATTACCTCCACCTTGTCCAGGTCTAGTGCAATGCCTTCTTGGGTGATGATGTGGCCTAGTAGCATACCTCTTTGGATGACAAAGGCGGCACACTTAGCTGGATTCAGGCTCAATCTAGAAACTCGTCAGGCACAACTACAGGTGCATCAAATTAGTATACGGCACAGAGGAAGTTGTGCCAATGGAATTCCTAGTGTTGAGCCTTCAGATTACCATAGCCGTGAAACTGATCCTCGAAGAATCCTTGCAGTATCTCCTGCATGAATAACACTTCAAGAGCTTCTTTGTCACCATCGTAGTCATCCAAAAGAGGAGAAAGAAGTGGGTTGACCACCACTCCAAGTTCCTCCTGTTCAAGTAAAAAGATTTGGTCCTATTGTTCCAGTCTCGGATGTATCCGCATCTGGGAAAGGTGAAGCTCCGACGGACAGGACCATTCTAGGTGGTGGAAAATTTCTACGGCAGAACCTTCCTTGGCATGCTTAATGGAGAGCGATTCCAGAAGCCAGTTAATGGTCGGCTACTGCCTACGACCATACCACGTGCTTATGCCACCTAATCCATTCATTAATGAGGTGGAGCCACTAACCCACTACTTCTATTTCTTCCTTTCTTTCATTTACCTTGAATGATATAGCTGATTGGACTTTTTGTAAAGAAAATTTGACCCAATATTTTTGTCTTGCTTTGGGATGGAGTATACTGTCACGTACTCTAAAGTCTTAGTGTAGGTAGCTTGCGGCACTATGGTAAAGGAGTTGTACCAACCATATATCTTCTTGTAAGGAAATATGAACTCAATCTTTTTGTAAGAAAATATGAACCGGATATACTTGTTTTTACTTGTGTTGAAATAAATATTGGTCTTTGAGTATGCATGAAAAGTTGAAGTATCCTTGTCATAAATTGTATGTATTGGAAGAAAGGTACATAGATAGGTATGTTTGTGCCTATATTTAAGTTTCTTTGACATAAAATGTGTGTTTATATGTAGGAAGGTAGGTAGGTAGGTATGTAGGTATGTATGTATGCATGCATGTATATGTTTGGAAGTATGCATGCATGTATGTATGTATGTATGTATGCATGTATGTATGTATGTATTGTACACATGTGTGTATATATGTATGTATGTATATATGTATGTATATATGTAGGAAGGTAGGTAGGTAGGTAGGTATGTTTGAGAATATGCATGTATATATGTATGTATGTATTTATGTATGTTCACTTTCTTAAACACTTACTATATAAAAGCTCACCAAAATGTATCATTTTTCTTACAAGCTCACATAAAACTATCTTATCTCAAAAAGCTCGCCAAATAAAGCTCGCAAAAAAATCAAACTCTATCTAGAGTACTCATAGGCACTTTTTGAACTACTTTGGAGTGGTCTCACTCCCAACAAGCACTTTTTGGAGTGCAGTGCATCCTGGAATTCTTTCTAGCGGTCTCAGGCACTCCCAACAAGCACTTTGTAAAGTACTCTTAGGTATTTTCTAAAGTACTCCCAACTACTCTCACGTACTCACACGTACTCTTAGATACTTTCTAAAGAACTTCCAAGTACTCTTAGGTACTTTCTAAACTATATTTTTTCCATGTTGTTGGGAATCTTGGGTTTCCATTACCATTGTGCCTTAGTGATTTTTATTATGAATAAAGAGGTTGGGGTTACTAATGGTGTGACCTTAGGGTGTCAAATGCTTCTGTTACCTTCTTCGTAATACCCTTAAGCAATTAGAAGTGTGTCTGGCATACCCACCATCTGTGGGGACTGCATTTTATGAAGGTCATCTTGCTTGATGTGGCATTGTGGAGTGTGTTATTTTGGATAGCTAGAGTTATTTCTTCCTAAATAAGGAGCTCTAGGCCTCTAACAACTCCCTTTTTTGACAAACCTTATTTTTGGTTTGGGGTTGAGGTTTGGTGTTTGGGTATGTGGTTCATTTTGATGGCATGGCTTTGACTAATAGATGTTCGACCATCTACTTGGGTATCTAGATTTTTTGGTTCCCTTCATAGTAACCTTGTGCTTGGAGGAATAATTTTTGGTACCCACCAATTATTACCCTTGTCATGGAAACATTTGGGGTTTTGAGGATGGATGGGTGGTTCTATTCTTCAAGGTTAGATATGTTACCAATAGTGATATTAGTGGGGTTAGTTTTTGGAGAGCCAATTGTGTTGGGAGGTGCTTGTGATAGCAAAGGTTGATTTTACTTAGGTGAGGTTTTCAATGGAGCCTGATCACTCACCCTTGAGGTCAAGTATAGAATAAGCCTCTTTTTAAATGGCTTTTAGCTAGGGTGTGGGGTACCTTTGGAGGTTTGTTAGGTGTGAGCACTCCTTTAATGGGAGAATGGTTCTCTCATGTTAAAGTTTGACAAGAAAGGGGCTCCTCATCTATGATTAGGATAGTTACCTGCCTGTCTCAGTAGTTAATTACAAGAAGGTTGTAATTCATTAGTCTCAACCTATTTGCCATCGATGATTGTGCCCCATCCATCCTCATTTAAGGAGTATGTCTTCAAGGAAGGTTGATTTTACTTAGGTGAGGTTTTCAATGGAGCCTGTTCACTCACCCTTGAGGTCAAGTATAGAATAGGCCTCTTTTTAAGTGGCTTTTAGCTAGGGTGTGGGGTACCTTTGGAGGTTTGTTAGGTGTGAGCACTCCTTTAATGCGAGAATGGTTATCCTATGTTGTTAAAGTTTGACAAGAAATGGGCTCCTCATCTATGATTAGGATAGTTACCTTCTTGTCTCAACAGTTAATTGCAAGATAGCAATTCACGAGTCTTAACCTATTTGCCATCGTCGATGATTGTGCCCCATCCATCCTCATTTGAGGAGTACTTCTTCACGCATGGTACCTATAGACAGAACATAAAATTTCCCTTCCAAGTAGTCATTTCTAATGTAAAACATAGTAATGAAGGAACCTAGCATGAGGTTTTGAATGTATCTACTCCTTCAACTCATGCATTTGTGGGTGTCAACAATGGTTTTTTTGCAGTGCACACCAAGCTACATGGGACATTAGGTTATGTGACTAGCACCCATGCCAAACGAGTGTGAGATTTTGTGCATGTCCACTCTTTGTGCTTATGCTTAGCCAGAGTTTGGAGGGTTTCGCATCCCAGTCCTCCTCTTCTAGATCAATAGCTTGGGTCATGTTAGTGAAATCATGGCACTTGCATAACTTTTCTAATGCATGTTGCATTTCTACAACACTCAATATACATACATACATACATACATACATACATACATACATATATATATATATATATATATATGAAAGAAATTTCCTTCCTATATTGTTGTTATGGCATATCTTTTGCATGTTCTTATTGGGAGGATATCCATAGTTGTGAGACAATATGCCCCAGGAGATTCACTCTTAAAACACTTATGATACCACGTGAGTGTACAAGAGGGGTTTTTTTTTAAATGAGGCATAAGCTTATAAGGTAGGGGTAAGGTCATGTATTTAGGTGAATACTAAATCTTAAATTTAAGTTATTATTAGGAGGGGGCCTTGGGAAGTGGGCGAGGGGGGATGGGTAGGGGTAGGGGTATAAAAATATTAAGGATATGTTATGAGTTCACACTATGGACCGATGTTATTGTTGTAGGAGAGTACTTTCCCTTATAGTACGTACTCTTATTTTTTAGTTATATGGTTGTAGAGAAGAGAAGAAGATAGAAGAAAATTTAGCCATCTATCTCTCTCTTATGTCTTGCTTTCTTTTGTGTGTATGTGTTTACTTGTAAGGAACTCAAGCTCTCCCTCTCCCCCGCACTCTTTATTTTGTTGGGCAATCTTTGATCCAATGATCTATGCCATAATAATTACAGGTTGTAGGTAGCTTGCTAGAAGATGCAGCTTAGGTGATTTGTTGGTTTTTTATGGGAAACTCAGAGACTCGAGAGAATGATAGAATTGAAGAGAAATTATCTTGATAGTAGAGTTGTTGATGTCTCGACCTCTTCCTACTACAACAGCCAGCTGGTATATGATATAGTCATTTTTAAAGGTATCCTTATAAGCTTAAATAAGGGGGGTGTTATCATCTTATGAGCATCATATGTAGGGTGTTTTCTTGAGGTTCATGTTTGTAGGTGACATCCCCCTTTATTGTGAGTGAATCCTAGGAGGAATGTGCATCCCAATTTTTAGACTTTCGACTCTAGAAGTGAGGCAAACCCCAAACTTCTAAATTTCTCATCCAATATTTTGTGATAGGTTTTAGCTTAGTGATGGTGGTCATAAAGTCATAGGATGATTTTTCCATTTTATATGTTCAATTTGAGGTTTTCATTAATTTTCGAAATATAGATGTGGTATGCATACCATTTATGGACCATTCAGGCCCCTCTCATGAAGGGTCATCCTAGGATGTAGTCATTGGAATTGGACTATGTGCAAAGTTCATCACCACAAAAGATTGGCAAAAAATTAAACCAAAAGGTTTGATTCTCAAATTTTATGATAGCTTTGATGTGGATCCATTGACAAACTTGACTATTAGGCTTGTAGTGTCAAGTGATAGGGTTGCCCTCACTTATCCTAGATGATGCTAACTCCAACCCCTCCATCTATGATGGCGGTGACTTGGTTGTCCTTGTATTTTCTAGGGAGGATGGTATTCATGTCATCACTTTAAAAGTAGTGGCCTCGCTTATTCACACTGATACCTTTGGAAAGGCTTGGTGAACTCCCTCTTCCTTAGCGAGTTCATTCACACTGATACCTTTGGAAAGGCTTGGTGAACTCCCTCTTCCTTAGCGAGTTCATTCATCCTTTGACTCATTTGAGGAGTCTTGAACCGGTTGTTCTTCCATTCCTACTTTAAACTCTCCATCCATCCAATCCTCTAAGTCCTTCCATAGACTTGGACTTTCTTGAAGTAAGGAACCAACAAAAATTTACACTTGAGGGGAAAGGAAGGCAGAGAGTCTAGCTATGTCTCTGTCTCTACATGTTTTTCCATTATCACTTACATAGCTTTTGGGGGGCCATTAATGGTGTATGGTACGTGTAGAGGACCCTTTGAGTGTGGTGCTCTAAGAGTTTGGAGGCCATGGCCTCAATTCTTTTTTCCTTATCCCCTCAAATCTCTATGCTAAGTTTTCTTGGGTCATGGATGGATTGGTTCTTTCCCTGATCTTATCTTGAGAGTAAGGTGAAATGGGTTTCTACATTGGTGTCCTCTCTAATACTGGGGATTAATATAGAGGTTCAACATCCATTTGTTCTTGGAATCTCCTTACTAGTTCCAGTTCTTGGCCTTCTTTGAGCATGTTTTTTTCCTCAATAGGTTTTGAATACTTTCCCAGCTTCTTAGGTAAACTACTAGGGTTTGGGACTAGTTCCTATAGGACTCTAACAACAACTAGGGATTCAAAGAGGACTCTAACAACAACATCCTTGAGCGGATTGCAGGTGATACAGGTAAAAACAAAGCAAAATAGAGCAAATCAAAGAAAAGAGAAATTCTGGTTTTTGAAGCTTTCCATTAAAGCTTGGAAACATTGATGTATGGTGGAAATACATGTAAATCTGGCAAAAGACATATGTATTTGACAAAGAGGGATGTATTGGCAACCCATATGCAAGCCTTGAACAAAATTTGGAGCAATTTACATGCATTTGATTGAGTGAAATTACTGGTTTTTTGAGCTCTCACAAAACAGAGAAGAGGAAGCCCAAAATTGATGCATTTGGAGTGTGATTTTGGTAAAAATCAAAGCATTATTGGGTCACACACATGCCTAGGTGTGTTGGGCACCTATAGTCATCATCAATTAGCATCACAACAACTCCCAAACCCCTCATTTGCAGGCGGCGCAGGAAACAGAGTAGTTTTCTGGTTTTTTGCCTACGAGGAGATCAATTTCTCATTGGGTGTTTGATATCTTCCACAATTTCTTTAGAAATTGGATGCTTTATACTTTGGAGAAGAGGGCTATGTGATTTGTTTGGTCAATGATGCTTAATTGAGCTGGGAATGAGCTGATTAAAACAGGCTGTCCACTAGTTGCAGAGAAACAGAGCATTTTTAATTGAGCAATTAATCCTTGGTCTTTTACAATTGGACAAATTCCTCTTACATGGAGTTGATGGACACTAATGCTAAGCTAATGAATGCCTGGTTGCTCAATTTGGACAAATATTGAAGGAATTAGAGCAAATTTTCTATTGGTTTTTCCAAAAACAGAGAAAGGGGTTTTCAAAAATTGATATGTACACATGTCAGATGGTGTTGATACTCAACATTGAGGTTGATTAGGTGTCAATGCAAGTTTCCCATACTTGATTGCACCATTACATTGTGATTTGGAGCCTTGGAAGGCGTGTCAATTCAGGGTATCCCGCACTGAGTGGGTCAGTTCATCTTGGATGATTACAGGTTGATTTTCTACATCAAATTTGGAGTTTGTTGGCTACCTTGGAGTATCTGGAACATTCATTGGAGTGTGGTTGAGCTAAGGAAGGCTCATTTACAGATTTAAAGTGTGCGGAAGGTGTATGCATTGAGCAACATGTCAGATAATCCAGTTCAGATTGTTGGTGAGAAGCTAGATAGGAAGAACTTCCAGGCATGGAAGTACAGGATAAAGAGTTTCTTGAAAGGGAAAGGATTTTGGAATCTCATTACAGGTGCTGAGCCTAAGCCTGAGCTACCTCGACAACCTACACAGCAACAGCTTATTGCTCAAGCAATGGTCAGAGAGAGCATTCAAAGTGCTGCATTATCTGTCTATATGCATTTCTGATGCTATGCTCATACACATACAGGATGGTGAGAATCCCAAAGATGCATGGGATACTTTGGTCAAGATGTTTGATATAGATACGAGTGCTCGCAAGTCTCAGTTGCGACAGCAGATACATAATGTGAAAAGGAATAAAAGGAGCATACATGATTATGTGCAAGAAATCAAGAAGTTTGCAGATGCATTGGCCACAATAAATGCCCCCATGCCTGATGATGATTTGGTGGATATTACCTTGCGTGGTCTTGGCAAGGAATACAAATCCTTTGATACATCTATCTCAGTGAGGAGTACAGGTCTACCCGACTTCGATGAGTTGGTTTCACTCTTGTTGGTTGAGGAAATCAAGCTTAGTGATTCATTTCTGGATGCATCTTCTAGCCATGATGATGGCAGAAATCAGGCTTTCTACTCGCAGAGAGGTTTTAGAGGTAGGGGGAGATTTGCATCCGGTAATGGTCGTGGATGGCAGGACAGGCCTCCACAACAGAATTTTCAGCCTTCATATGGTGCTCGAGGTGGTCGTGGATATGCACCTCAGAGAGGCAGAGGTAACCCCCGTGGAAGAGGACGTTGGCAAGGCCAACAAAATTCTATGCAAGATGTGGAATGCCATTATTGTGGCAAATATGGTCATATGGCGAGAGATTGTTTCCGCAAATAGAATGATTTGAGAGGGGGAAGAGCACAACGTGGTGGTCATTATGGTGGAAATTATGCACAACATGGTGGAAACTATGCATCAAGCAGCAATGATGGAACTGCAAATCATTTGTTTGCCATGAAGCATGTTGTGGGTTCTATGGCGACAAATGCTGAGAATGATGACACATGGTATATGGACTCAGGAGCATCAAACCATATGACATGTCATGGTGAATGGTTTGAGCATATGAAGCCTATGGATGTAAAAGGCTATGTGGAAACAGGTGATGATACCCAGCATGTCATTACACATGTTGGAAGTGTACCATTGGTTATGCACAATGGTCAGACAAAGTCTATGTCAGATGTGCTGTATGTGCCTTCGATCACTAAAAGCTTGGCCTCAGTTGGTCAAATGGTGGAACAAGGATTACAGGTTCGTTTCAACGAGCATGGATGCTTCATTGAAGATTTCAAACATGGATGTAGAGTGATTGCTAAAGGCAAGAAAGAAGGAAGATTGTTTAAACTGGATGCTGGAATTCCTGAGCTAAAATCAGCCATGTTCTCAAAGAGCAGGAATGTGGTACAGGACATTGATATGTGGCACAAGAGGATTGGCCATGTCAATATACAGAGATTAAGAACATGCAAACAAGAGGCATTGTCAATGGATTGCCTAGGTTCAAATATGATGGACATATGCATGTTTGTGAAGCCTATCAGTTTGGGAAGCAGGCAAGGTTGAGGTTTCCTAGAGAAGGAAATATGAGTAACAAGCCACTTGAGATAGTACACAGTGATGTATGGGGTCCTGCACAAAACTCATCTATCAAAGGCAGTTTATACTATGTTACATTCATAGATGATTTTAGCAGGATGACATGGATATACTTTCTCAAAGAGAAGAGTGAAGTGTTGGAAAAATTCATGGATTTCAAAGCTTTTGCAGAAAAGCAGTATGGCTGTTGGATTAAATGTCTGAGGACAGATGGAGGTGGTGAATACACCTCAAAAGCTTTTGAGCATTTCTTGAGGAAGCATGGAATAAGAAGACAATTGACTTGCAGGTATACACCTCAGCAGAATGGTGTGGCTGAGAGAAAGAATAGAGTCATATGTGAAGTGGCTAGGGTGATGCTCAATGAAAGAGCATGCCAGATTACTATTGGGCAGAAGCATGTGCTACTGCAGTGTATATATTGAACAAAACACCTACAGCAGCCATTCATGGAAGCACGCCAGAGATGCGGCTCACAGGTTACAGGCCAGATATTGGACATCTTAAAGTTTTTGGATGCATAGCTTATGTACATGTGCCTGATGAAAGAAGAAGGAAGTTGGATCCTAAAGCAGAGAAATGTGTATTTGTGGGATATGCACAGGATCGAAAGGCATACAAATGTTATAACCCTCAAACTAGACAAGTGGTCATCTCACGAGATGTGGTGTTTGATGAGCTTACTAGTTGGTACAAAGCAAAAGATGAGGGAGTCATTGAGTCACTTGAGGCTGATGTGCCTGTGAACTTGCCACAAGAAAGTTCTAGTTCTACTACTATGTCTGGGCCAGCAGAGCAGAAGCTGAGAGTAGCAGTGTACGTCCATGGTCAGGATGTTTGAGGCATGAGAGTGTGAGCACTGGGAGTAGTGCTATGGATAAAGGCAAAAAGAAAGTCGAAGGAATTGGAATCACAGGTTATGAGTCATCTAGTTCAGAGAGTTTGGATGAGGAGCTTGGCATACCTGTTTTACGCACACCTGGTGCTAGACAGGATAGATATGTGCCACCACATGCTAGAGTTACAGGTGTACAAAGTGACCCGCAGGCATTGCGGAGATCCCAGAGAGTTAGATATCCTGTTGACAGATTGACATATAGAGATTTTGCTATGCACTATGCATATATGACATCTATGGGTGAAGCATGTGGAACCTACATGCTATACAGAGGCTATTGGAGAGCATGTATGGGAAAAAGCAATGGATGTTGAGATGGACGCATTGGTCCATAATGATACATGGGACTTGGTTGCATTACCAAAGGACAAGAATGTTATTGGATGTAAATGGGTTTACAAAGTGAATTGCAAATCTGATGGTTCTATTGAGAGACATAAAGCAAGATTGGTAGCAAAGAGTTTTGCACAGACCCAAGGTTTGGATTATGATGAGACGTTTAGTCCAGTGGCTAAGATGGGCACAGTGAGAGCAGTCATTGCTATGGCTGCAGCTAATGGCTGGGAAATGCATCAGATGGATGTCAAGAATGCATTTCTGAATGAAGATCTACAAGAGGAAGTGTACATGGCACAGCTAGAAGGGTATGTACACCCTAGATATCCCACTGACGTATGTAGGTTGAAAAAGGCATTGTATGGTCTGAAGCAAGCACCTCGTGCTGCTTGGAGTGATAAGATGAGCAGATATCTTATCTCACTTGGTTTTCAGATTTCTACAGTAGATTCTTCACTCTATGTGAAGAAGACAGAGCATGGGATTGTTTTACAAGTCATCTATGTGGATGACTTGATTATCATAGGTGATCATGGTGCAGATGTGATGCATGTCAAGAAAGCTTTGAGTGGGCAATTTGACATGAAAGATCTTGGTGAGTTGAGATACTTCCTTGGAATTGAAGTGGTGAAAGATCATGCAGGTACTTGGTTAGTACAGCGCCAATATGCATTGGATATGTTGGGTGGCATGACAGGGTGTAAGCCTATGAGTACACCATTGGAGCAAAATGTGAAGTTGCGGGCTGATTATGGCGAGGAATTGGATGATCCTTCTATGTACAGGAAGATGGTTGGTAGTCTCATATACATGACTATCACACGCCCGGATTTGAGTTATGCTGTGGGGCTAGTCAGCTAGTTTATGCAGAGCCCCAGGAAACCACATTTGGATGCAGTGAGACGCATCATGAGATATGTGAAGACCACAGCACATTATGGTCTATTTTATGAGAGTGGTAAAAGCTTGGACATACATGGCTACACAGATGCTGATTGGGCAGGTAGCGCATATGACAGGAGGTCTACTAGTGGATATGCTTTTACACTTGGAAGTGCTGTGGTGAGTTGGAGTAGCAAAAAAGCAACCTACAGTTGCTTTATCCAGTACAGAGGCTGAGTACAGGGGTGCAGCCATTGCTACTTGTGAGGCTATATGGTTAAAGAGTCTCTTGACAGATTTATGTGAGCCTATTGAAGGCAAAGATGTCATTCATTGTGACAACATGAGTAGTATACAGTTGGCAAAGAATCCAGTGTTTCATGCGAGGACCAAACACATAGAGGTCCATTATCACTTTGTCAGAGAGAAGGTGCTGGATGGTACATTTGATCTTCACTATGTGAAGACTGATGAGCAGGTGGCAGACATCTTTACGAAGCCACTTAGCAGGGAGAAGTTTGAGTACTTTCGGACTATGTTGAGTACATGGGATGAGCTTGAGGGGGAGTGTTGAGAGTCTTGATATCCCAAGCTCATCTACATCTTCATCGGTAGTACATCATGAGCTTGAGAGGGGCTGTTGAGATTCAAGCTCGATGTCAGTGTGAGCCAGCTATGCTATGTGCTGGCAGATTAGGTAGGAACATGTGTGAGACATAAATGACCGCGTGTCCAGCTGGTCATAGTGTGTGGACATTAGCTAGGGTTAGTTGAGCGTGGACACAACTCATTTGTGTGTTGTGTGGATTATGGATTAGTGCATTATGCTTTGTGTGAGAGTGGACATGGCTTCCCTCTATGGTTAGGGTTTGCAATATACATTAGGGTTTGCTCCTGTGTGTGTGTCTCCTCCCCCTCTACCGTTCTTTCAACAAATTCCTCCTCTAAAGAGGATGAAGAGATGTTGGAAACTATGTTCTCACTTTATCCCTCTTGTCACATAGTCTTTCCCTTATCTTATGTTCTTGGTTCTTTGTCTTCTGGTTTTAGGGGGGCAACTCTAGCATGTTCTGCCAACTTACTATGTGCCCTTTGAGTATGGGAATCTAAAGCATATCTAGCTTCATGGAGTGGTTACTCTCCTCCTTTTCTACATTCCTGTCACATAATATTAAGAGGAACCATTTGTAATAACCCATCCCCTAATGCTTAGAAAATTAAGGCTCATACTTGGTTTATTCTCATGGGTTGAACCTAGATTGGATGATCTTAACATTGTTCAATGGCACATCCTATGCATAGTGGTATTAGAGGAGGTTGTGGGTTTCTTGGTGAGATATAGCCTTCTTGATGGGACACTCTGCCACACCTAGTGAGGTCACCTTGTAGTGCTAGCACTATAATGGCATATGAGATCCTAGGGCATTGATGTCCCTTCCCCTATTCGATTGCACTACATCTATATATATATATGGTAAACACTATCACCATCCTCATTGTACTGGCTTAGGATTTAACTTGGGGGACTTTGTTAATCCTCTAGTGGTTCTAGGTAGTTAGAGTTCCCAACTAAGCCCCAAATATTCCCTCTTCCTCAAAGATTTCTATCTGGGTAAATGGCAAAGTTCTAAGTGTTCTTTAAGTACTAAATTTTACTGAATTCATGTTAATAAAGGTAAGAATTTAAAGTGGTCTAAATTTTAAAATTAAAGTGTCAAGGAGTTATCCTCACATTGCCTCATAATTCCCTCACGCCTCATGATGTCATGGATTGCTAAAATAGAATTATGATTCTATTTTGAATTGCTCTCCCTCTCTTTCACACACACACACACACATCTCCCTCTCGAGCTCTCCTAAAGGTCTACATGTGTAGGTGCTATAGATAGGTCTCCCTCTACAGCTCTCACATAGGTCCTTGAATGGTATTGTCTACTATTGGCTAAATTATCTCTCTCTCTCTCTCTCTCTCTCTCTCTCTCTCTCTCTTTGTACCTCGAGATATATATATATATATATCCACACATAGCTCTCACTCTTGGGCTATCACACATGTGTAGGTACTATTGTATACAATATTTGGTTATGCTCTCACTCTTGGTCTATCACACATGTGTAGGTACTATTGTATACAATATTTGGTTATGCTCTCTCTCTCTCTCTCTCTCTCTCTCTCTCTCTCTCTCTCTCTCTCTCTCTCTCTCTCTCTCTCTCTCTCTCTTTATTTCTCTCTTTCTGTCTATCTACCTCTCTCTCTCTCTATCTCTCTCCCCATACACATAGGTGCAAGTACACCCTACATACTCTCAATTTATTTCTCTCCACATCTGTACTCCACAATAAGTTGCTACGTCATCTCTCTCCCTCTCTCATTTTTCCACATAAGAATAGCCTAATAATCTTGATTTCACTTATAATCAAATACTAATTCTTTTTCATGATGTGTTTCTCCAATTCAATCATATGAAGACATTAGTAATCATTCAAGCCCACAATGTGATAGTGTAGTTAAGCGGCTAGGTGAAAAGGAATCCTACTCCATACAATTGTTAGCTTGTTCTGTAAAGAAATTGTGATGCTTGGGTTTGTTAATGGTGTGACATTTCAACAAAGAGACAAGCAACCTTGACTTGAGAACTAACATTTTAGCTAGGATGTTGTAGCATTGAGAAATTAAAAAGGTTGTGGATGTAACTGAACTCCCAAACCATAATGTATCAATGTGTTGATTGTGGAGAACTTGAAGAGGTCTCTGGCTCATGTAAAAGGAGTGCACAATGTTGATAAGTTCGCAACAAAGAGATTTTCACATGATTGTCAATAGCAGTACACATTACCAATTAGTGAACAACAAAGTTGCAAAAGCTCTTTGTATTCATCTAAGGAATTTTAAGAAACACCTTGTCAGCATAAAGGGTCCATATTTCAAATTGGCTATTGGTGATTAGAGGCCCAAGAAGGGAATCTTAAGTCCTAAGGTTTTCTAATGTGCTATAGATTTTTAGATAAACAATACAAGGGTGTCTCCCCATTGAAGAAAGACATTTGCAGAAAGAGGATTGTCTAGAGGCAATATGAAAACATCCTACCCATTTTATGGAGGTCACAGAGGCATTTCTTGGAGTAAACAGTACTATAAAGTTATAAATATAACTAATTAGTACAAAAACTTGACCTTTTGTGGCTTCACATGTAGCACTTCTGCATAATAATGTACACTTAATAATATATTAA
Organism: Cibotium barometz; assembly: GCF_041138505.1. Classification (NCBI taxonomy): domain Eukaryota; kingdom Viridiplantae; phylum Streptophyta; class Polypodiopsida; order Cyatheales; family Cibotiaceae; genus Cibotium; species Cibotium barometz. The sequence continues at coordinate 1,801,188 of NC_141058.1, forward strand.
TTAGTAGTTAAGTACTCAATAATCTCATCCATTAAGTACTATTTACTTTTAATATCAGTAAATATTTCCATCCAATACTAAATAGTAAAATCCTGTTCTAAATCATACCATCCACTAAACACTTTTATGTATAAAGTAGTACCATCCAATACTAAATAGTACCCTCTGGCACTAAATAGTACCCTCCAATATAGTAGTTACATAGTAGTTAAATATAGTAGTTAAATAGTAATAAATAGTTCCATTGGTAATTACACTACACCTGATCTTGGTAAAAGGTTCTTCACATGCCATTTAATACTACAAGATGTTATTTGTTAAGTACTAAGTAGTACTAACAGAGTCATTCAATACTAATTAGTAATATCCTGCACTAAATAGAACCATATACTAAACATTTTTATCTATAGTGTAGTACTATCTAGTACTATAGTACTTAATCTTGTCTTTTTACATAGTACTATCTAGTACTATAGTACTATAAAAAGTGCTACATTATACTATATGTAACTATTACTAAATCTTGTCTTTTTACATAGTATTATAAATAGTGCTACATTATACTATATGTAGCTATTACTAAATAGTGATGCATTATAATATGTTACTAGTAGTTACATTATATACTATGTAACTACTAGTACTAAATAGTGTTGCATAGTACTAGACAGTATTGATGCTTTGAGATAGTAGTACATAATACTATTATGTTCTAAATTGCATTATAGTAATCTGGATAGTACAGATAGTACTAATAGCACCGAAATTACAAATGGTACTCATAGTATAGTAATATTAGTTTTAATATTGCTCATAGTGCTATTAGTATTAATAGTAATATTAGTACTAAATAGTGTAATTACAGTACATAGTACTAATATTAATAGTAATATTAGTACTAATATTAATAGTAATATTCATACTAAATAGTGTAATTATAGTACAGATAGTACTAATAACACTAAGAGTACTAATAGTCTTAATAGTACTCACAGTACTATTAGTACTATTAGTAATAATAGTACTAAATAGTGTAATTATAGTATAGATATTACTGGACAATGTTGATGGTTTGAGATAATATAACATAATACTATAGTAATTTGGACAGTTTAAATAGTACTAATAGCACTGAGAGTACTAATAATACTAATAGTACTCATAGTACTCATAGTACTATTAGTACTAATACTTCTTACAGTACTGCTAGTATTAATAGTACTCATAGTGCTATTAGCCCTAATAGTAATATTACTATTAGTCCTAATAGTAATATTAGTACTAAATAGTGCAATTACAATATTGATAGTATTAATACCACTCAGAGTACTATTCATTAGGGGAAATTTGGGCTCCAAATGGACCCTTTTGGAGCCCATTAAAATAATATAAGGCCAGCCATGAGAATTGTGAGACCCCTCTATGAAAAGATGTAGGGGAGAAGAGAGCTTGAGCTCTTGCAAGTGAAAAGATGCAGGGGGAAAGAGAGCTTGAGCTCTTGCAAGCACACACACACACTCACAAAACTCTAATAGAGAACACACAAGGTGAGAGGCTGAAAATCTTCTTCTTCTACACTCAACACTCAACACACCATATACAAAGATAAGAGTACATATAATATGAAAGGTACTCAACCAATACATACACGGGTTCTCTATAGTGTGAACCCGACTAAATGAGCTGGCGCTATAACTATGCTAGTCTCTAGAATGGCTGTCACACAGCCTGTCATCCCACTGGCCGCATATCACCCAAGATCTCACCAACCATGCCAGTGGTGTAAGTGTGGGGCCTATCCCCCAGGCGGGTCATCTGTGTCCACTGCCTCACCGGATGAGCTCGATATCTCAACACTCCCCCTCGAGCTCAACTCCATCTCATGTACACCAAGCGAAGCCCTGAATCTGCGGAGCTTCTCTATACCCAATGTTTTGGTGAAGATGTCAACTACCTGATCCTCTGTGCTGACATAAACAAGGTCAAGGTCTCCTGCCAAGACCTTCTCTTTGACGAAATGGTAATGGACCTCTATATGCTTTGTGCGAGCATGAAAGACTGTGTTCCTGGCCAACTGTATACTGCTAATGTTGTCACAGAAAATGACAACTTGTATATCCAACACTAATAGACCCAAATCTGCAAAGTAGCTTTCTCAACCAAACTACCTCACATGCTGCCATAGCAGCTCCTCTCTGTACTCGGCCTCTGTACTGGATAGAGCAACTGTAAGCTGCTTCTTGCTGCTCCAAGTCACAATAGCACTCCCCAAAGAAAACATGAAGCCACTGGTAGATCTTCTGTTTGAGATACTACCAGCCTAATCAGCATCTGTGTACCCATGTACACATATCTCTGTCCCAGTCTCATAGAATAGTCCACAATGCAAAGTAGACCTCACATACCTCAGTATGCGTCTCAATGCATCCAAATTTCCATGGAACCTGCATAAACTGACTCACCAACCCAACAGCATAGCTCAAATCTAGTCTGGTGATTGTCATGTAGATCAAGCTTCCTACTATGCGCCTATACATAGTAGGATCCTCCAAGATCTCTCCTGAATCTGCACTCAATTTGCCATTCTGATCCAATGGCACAGAAATAGGCTTACAGCCTGTCATACCATACTTGGACAACATGTCCAAGCCACACTGTCTCTGCATTAATCTAATACCATGTGGTGACCTAATCACCTCAATGCCCAAGAAATATCTGAGCTCCCCCATATCCTTTATCTCGAACTTCTGTCTAAGTAAGATCTTTACATCAAATATCTCTGCATCATGGTCCCCTGTAATGATTAAGTCATCTACATAGATGACAACAAGCACAACCCCTCTATCACCATGTCTCACATACAGCGACAAATCTACATTGGCTACATGAAAGCCAATAGTGACAAGATATTCAGAAATCTTGTCAAACCATGCTCTTGGTGCTTGCTTTAAGCCATACAAGGCTTTCTTCAACCTAAAAACATGCTCGGGGTGAGTCACATCCTCATAACAAGGTGACTGCAACATATACACCTCTTCAACCTGCAAACATGCTCGGGGTGAGTCACATCCTCATAACAAGGTGACTGCAACATATACACCTCTTCTTGCAAATCCCCATGCAAGAATGCATTCTTTACATCCATCTGCTGATGTAAAGACCATTGCCTTGATGCAACCACAGCTATCAGAACTCTCACTGTTGCCATCTTGGCAACTGGGCTGAAAGTTTCCTCATAATCAATGCCATATGTCTGCGCATATCCTTTGGCTACCAATCTAGCCTTGTACCTGTTTATGCTTCCATCACTGTTATGTTTAACTTTGTACACCCACTTGCATCCAATGGCTGTCTTGCCTTCAGGCAATTGCACTAAATCCCAAGTTTCATTTCCATATAGTGCATTCATCTCCTCATCCATAGCTTTCTCCCAACACACATTTCCAACAGCCTCATCAATGCATGTGGGCTCAACAACCTGCACAACCTTTTCCATATATGCATAGTGATGTGCCACATAACCATCATAGGTAAATCTCTGCATAGGATTTTTCACTCTCCCAGATCTTTGCAGCTTTTCATTCATGGCTTCCATAGCCTTCTTTACACCAGGTGTTCTCATAGCTGGGATCCCAAGCTCCTCATCAAGGCTCATATCTGAGCCACTAGACTCTCCATCAACATGAGAATGCCCTGCAGAAATGTCAGGCATACCAAGGGGCTCAACCACTTTCTCTTTTCCTTTATGTGATGTACTAATCACATTTGCAGGACTGGTATTATGATGTAGCCTACCACTCCATGGTCTATCAACAGACCCACTAGATGAGGACTCTCCTGGTCCACTCAAAGACTGTGATTGCTCTGACCTGCATTCTGTGCAACCACACTTCCACTCACATCAGCTCCAATAGCTTCTTTTTCAGTAGCATGCCAGCTGCTCATCTCATCAAAGACAACATCCCTGCTTACCCTCAACTCACGTGTAGCAGGATTATAACACCTGTATCCCTTTTGCTCAAGGGAATATCCAATAAACACACATTTTTCAGCTTTCGGATCCAGCTTAGTTCTCAGCTCATTTGGCACATGCACATATGCAATGCATCCAAAGACTTTCAGATGAGACAAATCTGGTTTTCTGCCAGTAAACCTCTCCTCTGGAGTTACATCATGTATGGCTGCAGTTAGAGTCCTGTTCATGATGTATACTGCTGTAGAAGCAGCCTCAACCCAATAGCTATGCGGCGTATTCTTCTCTTCCATCAATGCTCGCGCTGTCTCAGCATGTGCCTGTTTTTCTGCTTAGCAACTCCATTTTGCTGCGGAGTGTATCTGCATGTAAGTTGTCTCCGAATACCATTCTTCTTCAAAAATTCAGAGAACTCATTGGAGAAGTACTCTCCCCCTCCATTTGACCTTAGGCACTTTACATATTTCCCTGTTTGCTTTTCAACCAAAACTCTGAAATTCTGAAAGTGAGTGAACACCTCACTCTTCTCCTTCATGAAATATACCCACACTTTCCTTGTGTGGTCATCAATAAACGTCACATAATACCTGCAGGCTCCCATAGATATGGTCTTCGTAGGACCCCATACATCTGAATGCACAATATCTAGTGCATTTCTGCTCACATATCTATTACGTGGAAACACATGCTTTGTTTGCTTCCCAAATTGGCATGCTTCACATATTTTCTGCATACCTTCCACTTTAAATTTTGACAACCCTGTCACAATTCCTTTTGTCTGCATAGACTTCAATCTCTGCACATTCACATGTCCAATCCTTTTATGCCAGATGTCTATGTCTGCAACAATTCCTGAACCATTTGCAAACATCGCAGCACTCATTTCAGGCATGTCTACATTCAACGTTAACATTCTGCCCACTCTGTTGCATTTTGCAACCAACCTGCCCTTGTCTTTAAAATCTTCAACATAACACCCATCAGGGTTAAACCGAACCTGCAAACCCTACTCAATCATCTGGCCAGCTGAAACCAGATTCTTTGTTATGTTCGAAACGTGAAGTACATCTGCAAGGTACTTCACTTTGCCATCCTGCATAGACAATGGCACATCTCCAACATGGGCAATTGGATGAGTAGTGTTATCCCCTGTTTCCACAAAACCTAGTCTTTCCGGGTTTTTCATCTCCTTGAACCACTCCCCAATATGGTTCGAAGCACCTGAATCCACATACCACACATCATCTTTTTGTGCTGCTTCAACATTTTCAAACATGGCATTCACGACATGCTGCATAACAAACAACCTTTCATTATCCTCATTATTTCTTCTTGAGGATGCATAGTTGTTTTGCACATGTCTAGGCTTACCACAATAATAGCATTCACGTGCATGCCTGCACATGTCTAGGCTTACCACAATAATAGCATTCACGTGCATCATTATACTGCCTTTCATTATCCTCATTATTTCTGCTTGAGGATGCATAGTTGTTTTGGTGCACTTTTCCATTTTGCATGTCAGCCTGCTTCTTATAACATTCTGCCTGCACATGTCTAGGCTTACCACAATAATAGCATTCACGTGCATCATTATACTGCCTTTGCCAATTTCCACGGCCTCTTTGACTCCCCCTGCCTCTGAATTTGCCTCTTCCACCTACGTGTTATTGTTGTTGTTGTTGTGTCTTCTGGGACTGTTGTTGTTGCTACTGCTGGCCATAATTCTGATTACCTATTCGGCCACCTTCTTGACCGCGTCCACGGCCTCCTCTACCTCGTCCTCTTCTTGAACTTGTGTAGAAGGCCTGTTGCTCTGAACTATTTTTGTTTTGTGAAGACTGTTGGTCGTCACCCAAGCTCTTCTCTTCTATAATTAGCATAGACACCAAATCTGTAAAGTTGGGATGTTTTCCTGAGTCTGAATAGACATCTTGAATGCCTTGTATTGTGGCTCGAGATCACGTAGACAGACTTCCACCTTGTCATCATCATCTGACACACCAATAGATGCAAGGGATTCCACAATACCCTTTATCTTCAGCGCATAGTCATTCACAGACATGTTCTTTTTCTCCACAATATGAAGTTCATTCTTCAACTATATCTTGCGTGCCTTGGTATTTGTTTTATAGAGTTTAACCAAGGTGTCCCACGCCTCCTTGGGTGACTTGGCATCCTGAATATGCCCAATCATGGTACCCTGTATACTAATGGAGAGCCAATACATTACTTTCCTGGCTCCTTGGTTCCAATCTTTAAACTCTTTCACATCTGCGGAGCAGTCGGATTTATGTCCAGTATCTCTGGTGCCTCTTCATGCTCACCTTGTATGTAGTCCTAATAGCCCTTTCCCATCAGGAAATTCGTCAACCTGAACCTCCAAGCATGGAAGTTATTCTTATCTAGCTTCTTAGCCATAATTTGGGTTATGCCATCATTTGACATCTTGCTAGATACACAAATTTACCAGAAACAGTACTCTGGTTTTTCCTGCACAAATTGCTGTATTTTCTGCAGCGGTACTATTGAACTCTCAAATGTCACAACCAGTGACTTCAATGTGCATACATACATCCAATGGCAACTGTTCACCTCTTTGCAGCACCCACAGTGTCTGCACAGTCAATCTGTCTTCCTGCAGTTCTTAAAACAGAGTTCTACAGAGAACCGATGACTTACCCGCAGTGCTCGAAATCGCCTGCCTTCTGAAAAACGGAGGTCCAGACGCGCCCGAAACGCGTTTTCGCCCGCGAAGAAAGCTCCTCAATGAGAGATCGTTTGCCGGTGCCTCCCGTAGAGCTCCCGACAAGGGTGTAGTCACCAACACAAATAGGGAAGGGTAGTTGAAGCTCTTACCCTCGTACCGCTTCCTGTGGTTCTCTTGCTTGCAGCTCAGTCCTTAGCACGAACCATGAAAAGATGCAAGGGGGAAGAGAGCTTGAGCTCTTGCAAGCACACACACACACACACTCAAAAAACCCTAATAGAGAACACACAAGGTGAGAGGCTGAAAATCTTCTTCTTCTACACTCAACACTCAACACACCATATACAAAGATAAGAGTACACATAATATGAAAGGTACTCAACCAATACATACACGGGTTCTCTATAGTGTGAACCCGACTAAATGAGTTGGCGCTATAACTATGCTAGTCTCTAGAATGGCTGTCACATAGCCTGTCGTCCCACTGGCCACATATCACCCAAGATCTCACCAACCATGCTAGTGGTGTAAGTGTGGGGCCTATTCCCCAGGCGGGTCATCAGTGTCCACCGCCTCACCGGATAAGCTCGATATCTCAACAGCAAGCACATACACACTCACAAAACCCTAAAAGAGAACACACAAGGTGAGAGGCTAAAAATCTTCTTCTTCTTCACACAACACTCAGCACACCATATACAAAGATAAGAGTACACACTATATGACAAGGTACTCAGCCAAATACATACAAGGGTTCTCTATAGTGTGAACCCAACTAAATGAGCTGACGCTCTCTAGAATGGCTGTCACACAGCCTGTCATCCCACTGGCTGCATATCACCCATGATCTCACCAACCATGCCAGTGGTGTAAGTGTGGGGCCTATCCCCCATGCGGGTCATCAGTGTGCACCGCCTCACTAGATGAGCTCGATATCTCAACAATCCCCCTCGAGCTCAACTCCATCTCATGTACACCAAGCAAAGCCCTGAATCTGCGGAGCTTCTCTGTACCCAATGCTTTGGTGAAGATGTCAGTGACCTGATCCTATGTGGTGCTGACATAAACAAGGTCAACGTCTCCTACTAAAACCTTCTCTCTGACAAAATGGGAGTGGACCTCTATATGCTTCGTGTGAGCATGAAAAACTGGGTTCTTGGCCAACTGTATATTGCTAATGTTATCACAGAAAATGACAACTTGTCTATCCAACCCACTAATAGACCCAAATCTGCAAGTAGCTTTCTCAACCAAGCTACCTCACATGCTGCCATATAGCAGCACCTCTATACTCGGCCTTTGTGTACTGGATAGAGCAACCGTAGGCTGCTTCTTGCTGCTCCAAGTCATTGCAGTATAGAGGTGCTACCATATAGCAGCACCTCTATACTCGGCCTCTGTGTACTGGATAGAGCAACCGTAGGCTGCTTCTTGCTGCTCCAAGTCATTGCAGCACTTCCCAAAGAAAACATGAAGCCACTAGTAGATCTTCTATCTGAGATACTACCAGCCCAATCAGCATCTGTGTACCCATGTACATATATCTCTATCCCAGTTTCATAAAATAGTCCACAATGCAAAGTAGACCTCACATACCTCAATATGCATCTCAATGCATCCAAATGTGGCTTCCGAGGAACCTGCAACCTGCATAAACTGACTCACCAACCCAACAGCATAGCTCAAATCTGGCCTGGTGATCATCATGTAGATCAAGCTTCCTACTATGCACCTATACATAGTAGGATCCTCCAAAATCTCTCCTGAAACAACTTGCCATTCTGATCCAATTAGGCCTACAGTCTGTCATACCATACTTGGACATGTCCAAGCCATACTGTCTCTGCAGTAATCCGATACCATATGGTGACGAAATCACCTCAATGCCCAAGAAATATCTGAGCTCCCCCAGATCCTTCATCTCAAACTTCTGTCTAAGCAAGATCTTTACATCAAAGATCTTTGCATCATGGTCCCCCATTAATGATCAGGCCATCTACATAGATGACAACAAGCACAACCCCTCTATCATCACTGTGTCGTCTCACATACAGCGAGAAATCTGCATTGGCTACATGAAATGGCTACATGAAAACCAATAGTGACAAGATATTCAGAAATCTTGTCACACCATGCTCTTGGTGCTTGTTTTAAGCCATACGAGGCTTTCTTCAACCTGCAAACATGCTCAAGGTGACTCAACATATGCTGCATTGATGATAATGCTAGTGTGTCACTCTGTACCCTAGTGTGGGGTGCAGGGTGCACATGAGGGTGCACGTGACACAAGAGGAATCTAGAATGTGGGCTCTATAACCTGTACAACTTTTGCCATGTATGCATAGTGATGTGCCACATAACCATCATAGGTAAACCTCTGCACAGGATTCTTTGCTCTCCCAAATCTTTGAAGCTTTACATTCACGGCTTCCATAGCCTTCTTTTTTACACCAGGTGTTCTCATAGCTGGTATCCCAAGATCCTCATCAACGCTCATCTCTGAGCCACTAGACTCTCCATCAACATGAGAATGCCCTGCAGAAATGTCAGGCATACTAAGGGGCTCAATCACTTTCTCTTTGCCTTTATGTGATGTACTAATCACATTTGCAGGACTAGTATTATGATGCAGCCTGCCACTCCATGGTCTATCAATTGAACCACTAGATGAGGAATCTCCTGGTCCACTCAAAGACTATGATTGTTGCTGACTTGCATTCTGTGCAACCACATTTCCACTCACATCAGTCCCAACAACTTCTTTTTCAGCAGCATACCAGCTGCTCATCTCATCAAAAACAGCATCCCTGCTTACCCTCAACTCACGTGTAGCAGGGTTATAACACCTGTATCCCTTTTGCTCAAGGGAATACCCAAAAAACACACATTTTTCAGCTTTTGGATCCAGCTTAGTTCTCAGCTCATCTGGCACATGCACATATACAATGCAGCCAAAGACTTTTAGATGAGACAAATCAAGTTTTCTGCCAGTAAACCTCTCCTCTAGAGTTACATCATGTATGGCTACAGTTGGAGTCCTGTTTATGATGTAAACTGCTATAGAAATAGCCTCAGCCCAATAGCTATATGGCATATTCTTCTCTCCCATCAATGCTTGCGCAATCTCAACAATGTGCCTATTTTTCCACTCAGCAACTCCATTTTGTGCATGTAAACTGTCTCCGAATACCATTCTTCTTCAAAAATTCAAAGAACTCATTGGAGAAGTACACTCCCCCTTCATCTTAGGCACTTTACATATTTCCCTGTTTGCTTTTCAACCAACTCTGAAGTTCTGAAAATGAGTGAACACCTCACTCTTCTCCTTCATGAAGTATACCCACACTTTCCTTGTGGTCATCAACAAATGTCACATAATACCTGCAGATAACACTTGCAGCCTCCCATAGACATGGGAGGCTGCAGATAATACTTGCAACCTCCCATAGACATGGTCTTCGTAGGACCCCATACATCTGAATGCACAACATCTAGTGCATTTTTGCTCACATTTCTGTCACGTGGAAATACATGCTTTGTTTGCTTTCCAAATTGGCATGCTTCACATATTTTCTGCATACCTTCAACTTTAAACTTTGGCAGCCCTGTCGTTACAATTCCTTTAGTCTGCATAGACTTCATTCTCTCTCACATTCACATGTCCAATTCTTTTATGCCAAATGTCTGTGTCTGCCACAATTTCTGAACCATTTGCAAACATCGCAGCACTCACTTCAGGCATGTTTACATTCAATGTAAACATTCTGCCCACTCTGTTGCCTTTTGGAACTAACCTGCACTTGTCTTTGAAGTCTTCAACATAACAACCACATCAGGGTTAAACCGAACCTGCAAACCCTGCTCAATCATCTGGCCAAGTGAAACCAGATTCTTTGTTATGTTCGGAACATGAATTACATCTGCAAGGTACTTCACTTTGCCATCTTGCATAGACAATGGCACATCTCCAACATGGGCAATTGGATGAGCAGTGTCATCCCCTATTTCCACAAAACCTGGTCTTTCAAGGTTTTTCATCTCCTCCTTGAACCACTCCCCATGACTTGTCATGTGGTTCGAAGCACCTGAATCAACGTACCATACATCATCTTTATGTGCTGCTTCAACATTTTCAGACATGGCATTAATGACATGATGCTGCATACAAACAACCTTTCATTATCCTCATTGTTTCTGCTCGAGGATGCATAGTTGTTTTGCTGCAATTTCCCATTTTGCATGTTAGCCTGCTTCTTTGAAATCCATAAACTTTCCCAACACTTCACTTTTCTCTCTCAGAAAGTAAATCCAAGTCATTCTGCTGAAATCATCAATGAATGTCACATAATATAAGCTGCCTTTAATGGATGGGTTTTGTGTAGGACCCCATACAACACCATATTGGAGAATATGGGAATTTCCCCCACAAGTTTGGGACACGTGGTCAAAAGTTTGGATTAACCATAACTTGAACACCACTAATCCAAACTGAGCGCTTTATAGCTCTTTAGATTCCATTTTTCAAGCGCTTTCCAATGATAGGTCATATGATAGGGTTTTGAGAAACTTACAAACATGTTATCCATGTCCCCTTTTTTAAGTATTCAAAAATAGGAATTGGAAAGTTTCCAAATTCACTAATATGGTGTTATACATCGCTATGTACTATCTCAAGTGGCCTGCTACTCATGTTGCCTTCTCTAGGAAACCGCAACCTTGCATGCTTTCCAAACTGACAGGCCTCACAAACATGCATATTCCCATCATACTTGAATCTAGGTAGCCCACTAACAATGCCTCTTGCCTGCATGTTCTTTAACCTTTGTATATTCACATGCCCAATCCTTTTATGCCACATATCAATGCCCTGTACCACATTCTGGCTTTTAGAGAACATGGCTGATTTCAACTCAGGAATCCCAGCATCTAGCTTAAACAACAACCTGCCTTCTTTCTTTCCTTTGTCAATGACTCTACATCCATTTTTGAAATCCTCAATGAAGCTACCATGCTCATTGAAATGATTTTGTAAACCCTGTTCCACTATTTGACCAACTGAGGCCAAACTTTTTATAATAGAAGGCACATACAATACATCTGCCATAGATTTTGTTTCACCATTGTGCATAACCAATGGTACACTTCCAACATGTGTAATGGCATGTTGGGTATCATCTCCTGTCTCTACATAGCCTTTCACATCCATAGGCTTCATATGCTCAAACCATTCACCACATGACAGTTCATATGGTTTGATGCTCCAAAGTCCATATACCAAGTGCCATCATTTTCACCATTTGACATCATAGATCCCACAACATGATTCATGGCAAACAAGTGATTTGCGCTGCCATCATTACTGCTTGATGCATAATTTCCACCATGTTATGCATAATGTCCACCATGTTGTGCTCTACCCCCTCTCAAATCATTTTGTTTTTGTGAAAACAATCACGTGCCATATGACCAAATTTCCCACAGTAATGGCATTCCACATCTTGCATAGATGTTTGTTGGCCTTGCCAATGTCGTCTACCACGAGGATTACCTCTGCCTCTCTAAGGTGTATATCCACCACCACCTCTAGCACCATATGTAGGCTGAAAATTCTATTGTGATGACCTGTCCTGCCATCCACGACCATTACCACGGCCACGTGATGCAAATCTCCCCTGCCTCTAGATCCTCTTTGTGAATAGAAAGCCTGATTTTTGCCATTATCATCATGGCTAGTAGATGCATCATGAAAGGAGTCACTGAGTTTGATTTCCTCAACAAGCAAGAGTGAAACCAACTCATCAAAGTCTGGTAAACATGTACTCCGTACCGAGATGGATGTATCAAAAGATTTATACTCCTTGCCAAGACCACGCAAGGTAATGTCTACCAAATCATCATCAGGCATGGGGGCATTGATTGTTGCCAATGCATCTGCATACTTCTTTATCTCTTGTACAAAAACATGGATGCTCCTTCTATTTCGTTTCACATTATGAATCTATTATCGCAAACTGAGACTTGCGAGTACTAGTGTCTATATCAAATAGCTTTACCAATGTATCCCATGCATCCTTGGGATTCTCAGCATCATGTATATGTATGAGTATAGCATCATGTATATGTATGAGTATAGCATCCGAAATACATATAGACAGATAATGCAACACTGCTCTGTCTGACCATTGCTTATGAGCTAGAACCTGCTGCTATGTAGTTTGTCGGGGTAGTTTCAGCTCTGGCTCTGCACCTGTAATGAGATTCCAAAAACCTTTTCCCTTCAGAAAACTTTTGATCCTATACTTCCATGCCTGGAAGTTCTTCCTATCCAATTTTTCACTTACAATTTGTACTAGATTATTCGACATATTTTCTCAATGCAAATTCACCTTCCGCACACCTCCAAATCTGGAGCCTTCCTCAGCTCAACCAGACTCTAATGAGTGTTCCAGATACTCCAAAGTAGTCAATGAACTTCAATTTTGATGTAGAAAATCAAACTATATGCATCCAAAATGAACTGGTTTACACAGTCCAAGATACCCTGCATTGACGCGCTTTCCAAGGCTCCAAATTATAGTGTAGTGGTTCAATCAAGTGTGGAAAACTTGCACTGACACCTAAAAAAGCTCAATGTTGCATATCAACACCAACCAAGGTGCGTATATACCAATTTTATCAAACGTCCCCTTCTCTATTTTGAGAAAAACCAGAAAAACCAGTAGTAAAATTGCTCTAATTTCTTCAATCCTTGTCCAAATTGAGAGACCAGGCATTCATTAGCTTAGAAATGATGTCCACTAACTCCATGTAAAAGGAATTAGATCAATTATTTAAGATGAGAGAGTAATTAGTCGATTAATCGCACTCTGTTTCACTGAACACAGTAGACAGCTTGTTTAATCAGCTCATTTCCAGCTCCATAAGCCATAATTGCTCCAACAAATCATGTAGCCTCCTTCTCAGGTGTATGTATCAACCAATTACTAAGGCGATTTTGGGATTTATCAAGCACACAAGTAGTATTCGACCTCCTCGCATCAAAATGTGAAAAAAAACTCTATTTTCTACTGTAGATCTGTGCTGCTTGCTCCTGAGGGTTTTTGGGCTAATTAAAGTGTCAATTGATGGTGTATATGAGTGCCTAACACACTAGGGCATGTGTGTAACCCATCAATGATATGATTTTTGCCAAAAACTTGATTTAATTTCATAAAAAATTGACCTCTTTTTCTCTGTTTTGTGAGAGCTTCAAAACCACTGATTTTCAATCACTTATATGCATCAAATTTGCTCCAAAATCAGTTGTAGGGCTTGTACATGAGTTGCCAATACATTCATCCTTGTCACATACATGTTTCTTTGCCAGATTTGCATCTATTTCACCATACATCACTGCTTCCAAGGTCCAATGGAAAGCTTCCAAAAAACCAAAATTTTCCTTTGCTTTAGGCAACCCTAATTTGCTTTGTTTCTACTTGAATCACCTGCAATCCGCTCAAGGGTGTTTAGTAGTCATTACCCGCCGGTAGGCCAAGCTCTCAGATCTGATAGAAATCGGTGTGCTCCAAGCTTCACAGCTTCAATGGCAAGCTTCACAGCTTTTCTTCATAGCTTCTTCTCCCTCTTCTCTCACTCACTCATCATAAACCCTAATAGAGAGCACCACGCTCTGATACCATGTTGAAAAACAGGTAGAGGGAGAGGAGACACACACACAGGAGCAAACCCTAATGTATATTGCAAACCCTAACCATAGAGAAAAGCCATCTCCCTTCTCACACAATGCATAAAGCCATAATCCATAATACACAAGATACACTTTTTGTTGTGTCCACACACATCTAACCCTAGCTAATGTCCACACACTATGACCAGCTGGATACGGATTTATGTCTCACACATGCTGCTACCTAACATGCCAGCACATAGCATAGCTGGCACACACTGACATCAAGCTTGAATCTCAACAACCCCTCTCAAGCTCATGATGTACTGCTAACATGCCAGCACATAGCATAGCTGGCACACACTGACATCAAGCTTGAATCTCAACAACCCCTCTCAAGCTTATGATGTACTGCCATAGATGAAGATGTAGATGAGCTTGGGCTATCAAAGCTCTCAACACTCCCCCTCAAGCTCATCCCACGTACTCCCAACATAGTACGGAAGTAAAACTTCTCCGTGCTAAGTGGCTTTGTAAAGATGTCAGCCACCTGCTCTTCAGTCTTCACATACTATAGATCCACTATACCATCCAGCACTTTCTCTTTGACAAAGTGATAATGGACCTCTATGTGTTTGGTCCGCGCATGAAACACTGGATTCTTGACCAACTATATACTGCTCATGTTGTCACAATGAATGACAAACTTGCCATGAATAAAACACTGGATTCTTGGCCAACTGTATACTATGCTCATGTTGAGAGCTTTGATAGCCCAAGCTCATCTACATCTTCATCTATGGCACTACATCATGAGCTTGAGAGGGGCTGTTGAGATTCAAGCTCGATGTCAGTGTGTGCCAGCTGTGCTATGTGCTGGCATGTTAGGTAGCAGCATGTGTGGCATAAATGACTGCATCCAACTGGTCATAGTATGGACATTAGCTAGGGTTAGATGTGTGTGGATACAACACATATTGTGTCTTGTGTATTATGGATGAAAAGATGCAGGGGGGAATAGAGCTTGAGCTCTTGCAAGCACACACACACACTCACAAAACCCTAATACAGAACACACAAGGTGAGAGGCTGAAAGTCTTCTTCTTCACTCAACACTCAACACACCATATAAAAGATAAGAGTACACATAATATGAAAGGTACTCAACCAATACATACACGGGTTCTCTATAGTGTGAACCCAACTAAATGAGCTGGTGCTATAACTATGCCACTCTCTAGAATGGCTGTCACATAGCCTGTCATCCCATTGGCCTCATATCACCCAAGATCTCACCAACCATGCCAGTGGTGTAAGTGTGGGGCCTATCCCCCAGGCGGGTCATCAGTGTCCCCGCCGCCCTGAATTTGCAGAGCTTCTCTGTACCTAATGCTTTGGTGAAGATGTCAGCTACCTGATCCTCTGTGCTGACATAAACAAGGTCAAGGTCTCCTGCTAAGACCTTCTCTCTAACGAAGTGGTAGTGGACCTCTATATGCTTTGTGCGAGCATGAAATACTGGATTCCTAGCCAACTGTATACTGCTAATGTTGTCACAGAAAATGACAACTTGTCTATCCACTGATAGACCCAAATTTGCAAGTAGCTTTCTCAACCAAGCTACCTCACATGCGGCCATAGCAGCTCCTCTGTACTCGATAGAGCAACCGTAGGTTGCTTCTTACTGCTCCAAGTCACAGCAGCACTCCCCAAAGAAAACATGAAGGGCCACTGGTAGATCTTCTATCTGAGATACTACCAGCCCAATCAGCATCTGTGTACCCATGTACACATATAGATAACGTTATGCCTCCGCCCTTTGATGTCCAAGACCTTGCCCGTGTGTTAACTGGCATCGCAGGTCTTTGTGAAAAACAATGCATTGTAAAGGTCAAGGTCCCATGGTTCCAAAGTGGGCAGTCTTCCCAAGTCGAGATGCTCAAGCTTTTATACCACTAGCGGGATAGGAAGCAATAGCTCTGTAAATAGGGTCCGGTGAAGTACAGGAGCTTATGCTCCATCTTATAATTATTTTTCATAAGGGAATGGATAGTGTGTCCATTGATTTGCTTCATCAAGGCTTCACCTAGGTGAGAGAATTGGGTTGGGTGCTTCACATATTCTTCAAAGTGGCCACCCATCGGTCTCTTCCTCCGCATAGTAGTGTGATGGAGGACTTCCTGGGAGGAGTCGGAGGCTTCAGACATTGTGCAGGCTAGTAGGTGAGTGTAAGAGCTTGGGAGAAAAATTTGCAAGAATTTGGCTAAGGGGAGAGGCAAAAGTGAGGAAATAGAGAGGGGGCCCCATATTTATAGTACTGGGAGAAGGGCACAGACATGGCAAGTCCAGGGAATGGACGTGCGACTATCAAGGAACGACCATTGGGAAGTGGAGCGAATGGGCATGGTAGTTGGCTTGCTATGAGTGAACGGGCATGGGATTTCAACGAACGGGTGTGTCTTTGGACTAGGTAAGCGAATGGGCATGGGATTTCAGAGCAAATGGGTGTGGCAGTTGGCCAGTGTGAGCAAATGGGCGTTCACTTGCAAAATCAGGAAGGAACATCCGTGGAAGACTTGGAACATCCGTGGGCTTGGATAAGGGGTTGAAACAGCTGCGGGCTTAAATCAAACGGGTGTGGCAACCTATTGAAGAGAGAACGGCCATGTGGTAAACTTCAAACGGGTGTGGGGGAAAGTTGGAATGCCCGTGGCTTCTCTTCTTCTTCTTTTTTTTTGGGTGTGCACCTTGTAAATAACAGGTTTTGTACACAGAGGCTATGCTGCTAGCACCCCTTTGCAGGTTTTGTACTGACTGTACGCGAGCCCAATTCACCAAGACAAGGAGTCGATTCAAGTTAGGTTTTGGCGAGGTAGTGGGAGTTACTTCCTTGAGGAATTCAGGAGTGGTTGGCAAAGAAGTACCCGAGGTTGATGGAGCTGATGATGGCATTGTTGTTCCTTGTGGTGGCAACCTTACAATGAGTGATGGGGGGTTGCTAACATTGAAGGTATATCTATAAGGAACTCTGTCAGCTTCAGCATGGGGGCTTTAGTTTGGAGTTTCTTCTTACCTTTATCCTGAGCAGTCATTATCCTGAGCATGGGGGTTTTAGTTTGGAGTTTCTTCTTACCTTTATCCTGAGCAATCATTATGGGCAAGTGATGCCTTGGGCATCCATTTCAGGGTAGGGGATAACTGAGTGACACAAGGGGTGGAGGTTTGTGTTGGGGAGATTTGGGGATCCAAATGTAAGGATTTCCCTCATAGAAGTGTTGGGCGGACAAGCGGTTTTGGGATCCACCGAAGAGTTAATTTTGGAGGTCGACATTAAGGGTTTGGTTTAGGGGTAGAACTCCGTGGAGTGCGCTTGGGCCTGCACTTGTCAGGTATACCTTGTAGGCTTGAGGTTGGCAAATTGGTTGCCAACGTGAGGGACAAGAAGCGTTGGATGCCTGTGGATGAGGGGGACAGTGAGACCTTTAAGGGATCCACAAGTGTGATTCACCTTCATAGTAGCCTTGTCCTGCGAGGAGCTTCTTAGAAACTCAAAGGCGAGATGATTTGAACATTGGGGACTTTTGGTGGTGTTAACTTTGTTAGTTGGGTTAGTGCGGCTTGATGGGGCAACAGCTTGCAAAGTGGCGACCTGAGCATGAGGGGCTACTGTGCATGGTGGTGGTGTGGGAGTGAGAGGATTTGTGTGGTTGGCATGAGTAACAGCCTCTTTTTTAGGGGGATGGATTGGTGGGGGGTGAGGTGACTGAATGATAGGGGGATGGATTGGTGGGGGGTGAGGTGACTGAATGATAGTGGGCGGTGGAGTTGGGAGTACTTGGCTTGGGAAAGTAGCAGAGATTGGATCCTCATCTATCATGAGAACAGTAACTTAGCCTGAAGCCAATTGTAGGGTCGCCGTCTGTGCCTCCCGGTCGATGTGACATCAGTTATGTCCCATCCACCCTCTACCTAAGAGGATCTCTTCACGCATTGTTCCTGTAGGCATCACATAAAACTTCCCTTCCAAGGGATTATTTCCAATGTGAAATAAGAGTGCGGCTGTGCCAATGCAATGAACATGTTGTGAAATAAGAGTGTGACTCTGTGATTGTGCCAATGCAATGAACATGCTGTGAGGCAACTATTGTGACAGTGGGCAGGGGTTTCTTATAGTGTGGGTTCCCAAGTTTCATATGATATCAAATTGTAACTAGCCCCTGTATCAACAAGAGCTAATTTTTGGACAATGCTTGTCGGGGTGGTCATTCCTAACCACAACCGAGCTAGCTTCACCTCCCAATCTTCTTCTTCCTAAGTCGACCACTTGGCCCATGTTGACCATGATATGCTTTTGCCTAAGCTTGGCTTGGCTTGCCTTGCTTTGCCCTCTTCTTGCACAGTTGTTTTCATATCCTCATGGTCCTTCTTTCGTTGTTTTTTAATCATGTCTGGATTTTAAGGTGGCCTCTATGAGAGGTCCGTAGTAGCGTTTAAGTTTTCTACCATTGAAGTAACCAACCATCTCAATGTGCACAACACCTTGTGGTGTTATCTCAGAGACTAGAAAAGGTTCTAAGCCTCTGAGGCTGAGCTTTTTCTTATGTGTTTTAGTACTAAATAAGAGGACCATGTCCCCCTTATTCATCTGTTTATCCTTGAGCTGGTCATCAAACCATTGTTTGTGCCTTAACTTCTCAACAATCATACTATAGACTACAAAGAGGTGCGTTTCATCGAGCTTTTCAAGCTTGAATAAGTGACAACTCAAAGCATTTTTGGTGAGTTTTTTGTGCACTGCGACACGTAGACTAGGGACTAACTCCATGGGCATGACCGCTTCAGTACCGTAGCTTAAACTGAAAGGGGGGGCAGCATTGGTTGATGCCTTGTATGAAGTTCGATAAGCCCAAAGTGTAGCCGAAAACTTCTGTTCCCAATCATTGTGCAGTTGGCCTCCATGGTTTTGGTAAGAATGGCACACAGGATTTTGTTTGTGCTTTAAGCTTGGCCATTTGCTTGCGGTGGGTAATATGGGGAGGAATTTTGTTGGGTGACAAGGAACTCTTGTAGGAGGAATTTAATTACCTCATTGATGAAATGTGTCCCGTTGTTGCTGACTCAAGAGGGCAACCAAAATGTGTGATCAATGATTCATAGAGGAATTTAGTTGTTGATCAAGCGTCAGCCTTGCGGGTTGCTCGAGTTTCTACCCACTTGGTGTGCAATAATCCATGGCAGCAATTATATATCAGGCTTGGGTGTATTTGGCTTCCAAACTAATAGGTACAACAAAGAATATGCCCCATTTCTTGAATGGTTGTAAACATATGATGGGGCTTAGGGACATGTGATCCTTGAAATGAGAAATTTCTACAAGTTGGCATTCATTGCATCGTTTAACATGCTCAGCAATGTCCAGCCATTAGAGTGGGCCACCACCATAACCTAGTTGTGAGAACCTTGCAAGCAGTGAAATCCGCGCTGCAAAGTGTCCCCCAACACATGCACAGTGAGCCAGTTCAAGGAGGAAGACATACTCATCTTCCCCAACACATCTTAGGATTTTGTCTTTGCCCTGCTTGTAAAGTTGGCCCATGATAAGTTGATAAGGGACCACTTTTTTGATTAAATGATGGGCACAATCCTTGTTGAGGAGAGGATCAACTGGTAAGCTGTTGGGACTAAGAAGTGAGCCACTTATTTGCCCCATTCAGGAATCAAGCAAAGTTGGAATAGGGCGGCATCTAGTAAATCATCGTCTACTCCCACTGGATATTCACCGCTGGTGGGGATCCTTGACATGTGTTGTGAAAGAACATGCTGAGAGCCTTTCCTTACCATAACAGTGAAGTCAAAATCAAGCAAGATAAGCAACCACTTGGTGATTCTCCCTATCATATAGGGCTTATTTACCAGGTACAAAAAGTCTTGATGGTCTATGAAGAAAACAAACTTGGTCGCCCCACAAAAGATAATGGTGAAACTTCTTAACCATGTAAACCATTGCTAATCCCTCTCTCTTAGCCGTGGTGTAATTCCTCTTAGCTTCCTTGAGTTGGTGGCTGGCAAAACTAATGGGGAAATCCATCTTATGTTCGCCTGGTTGGGCCAGCATGCAAATGCTGAGGCATCAATGTGGACATGGAAGATGAGATCCCAATTGGGGGATCTGAGGATTGGAGCGCTTGCAAAGGTTTTTTTGAGTGTGGTATAAGCCTGTTGGCATTCTTTAGCTCAAAAACAATAAGGAGTCTATAAAGGGGTCAAGCAATATCAGCGTACATGAAAATGAATCGTTGATAATAGCGGACACGTCCCATGAAGCGCTGGACACCTTTGAAGTTTGTGGGTGGGGGCAGCTCGAGAATGTGCCGCACTTTGCTATCATCAGTTGAAATTTCCTTCTTGGAGATAATGTGTCCTAGGATCACACCATGTTGAACCCAAAATTGACATTTGAGAGGGTTCAACGAGATGTGATAGAACCTACATCTTTCTAGCACTTTGTGCAGACATGCTAGGTGCTCCTTCCAAGAGGAATTGACACAAAGGTCATCCATGAAGACTTCAAGGAACTTCCAAAGATATTCCTTGTAAGCCGTACACATGACGCGTTGGAAGGTTCCGGGGGCATTGGTCAACCCGAAGGGCATGACACGGTATGCATATTACCCCACTCAGTGGCAAAGGCCGTTTTGTGGTGGTCCTTGGGATCAATCAACACCTGGTTGTATCCTGAAAATCCATCGAGGAAGCTATAAGCTTCCTTTCCCTATACTCTTTCTAGCACGTGTTCGGTGAATGTAGGGGATAGTGGTCCCTAATGGTGGCGACCTTTTTGGGGTCAACACACACTCTGACTTTTCCATTTTTTTGGGCACTATCACAATTGGTGACACCTACTCCATATGCTCGATTTCATAGATGAATCCAGCATCGATAAGTCTTTCAATCTCTTCATGGACCATCTTGGAGTACTTAGGGTTCATGGGATAAGATCATTGTTTGACCGACATCAACCATGGGGATGGTATGCTGGACTACTTCCGGGGGTACTCATGTCTGTGTGCTTCCAAGTGAAGCAATCCTGTCAATAGAGCAATGAGATCAGTCTCTTCTTCCTTTGAAAGGTTTTCTGCAATAAATACTCGCCTAGGGTCTTCACCTGGGCTTACCAAGTTTACTTCCTTGACCTTAGCTAGACCATCAGATGTGGTCCCAGGTTGCCCACTATCAGATCTCTGAGCTAAATCATATTGGAAAAATCGATCAGCCATTTGGAAGGTCTTAAAGTGCTTGGGTACTTGTCTCACCTCTTCTTCTTTCAGCAGTAGTGAGTGCTAACTTTTTGTTGCGTGCCTTGCACACGGAGAGCGGCAAAGCTTTTTGAGGGACTGGTTTGGGTTGAATGGGTTCAATTGGTTGTGGGATAGTAGTGTGGACCAAAAGAGAGCTGTTTGCAAACTCTTTTTGCCACATTTCATTGAAGAGCTCATGTGCTTCCACAGCACCCTCATATTTCAGCCAATGGGTTTCTGAGTCATTTTGGAAGATGTGTCACTCTGGTCCTGCAAATCCCTTAGGCCTGTGAGTTCTCTGTGAGTGTGTACTCGATGGCTTTTCTCTAATAGCCTGTTCAAGCTCTTGGGTGGCTATATTGGGCAGATATGCTGAACTAAGCATATCTGCCCAATCTATTGGAACTAAGCATGTATAATAATCTAAGCTCTTGCCCATATGTCGTGGTAAACCTTGTACCAGTGAATCGAGGTAAGATATCTAGGGTAACAATATGCATCCAGTTCTCAGAGACTTACAGCTCTGGGAGTGGTGTGCAATCCTCACTTTGCCTTTCATCTTTCAGCATTTTATGGCATCTTTGGCACACAGATGGACTTTAGTAGTTTGTGTAGTTGTGACCGAGTCCTCTACACATGGTTTGCCACTCATGGGGTGTACCTTCCATGTGTGTAGATTTATCTTAAAGGTTATATCTTTCCTTCGAATGCAAATGTGGTCGGTGTTCCAGTCATGGATCATCTTCGATTCTCTCATAAAGGGTCTATCCAGGATGCAGTCATATGAAACTAGTTGACATCCAAAATTCATCACCACAAAAGTGTGGTGGTATTCTAGGTGGTTCCTAGAATCTTAATTTTAAGATCCCTTAGTAGACCAATGGGTCTAGTGGTGGCTTCATCAGTTTAACTAGCAAGTGCTCCCCATTTTTCCTAGCATTGTTTAGTAACAATGCTCACTCCGGCTCGCAGGCCATCAAAGGTTATTGGTAAAGCTACGTTGAGTTCATCATCTTCGAAGTACTGCCCAAGCTTATTAACTTGAACCATGGGGGTTCCTCTTACCTTCCTCCTCCTCTTCCTCCTCGGATTCATCAGAGCTATCGAGCTCTTTGAGACGTCCCTCCATCCAGTCTTTCAGGTCGTTCCATAAGGTGCCAATAGGGATTTGGACCTGAGACAAGAGGAAAGAAGAGAGACCTACAATGTCTCTTGGAACAGAGACTTTCCTTTGAGGAAGGTTGGGTCTGCTATGTCTTAAGCTTTTTGAAGTGTATGGGATGGGAACATGGATTTCTGGATTTGTTCCCCTATGATGTTCACCTCCCAAGTTTCTAAGATATTTAGCCACTCTGTCTCCCTGTTGGGGGGGGTAGCTTCTGCTTTTATTAACTCTTACAGGAGTCTGGAAGCTCGCAAGGATATAATTGAGCATCATCTATAGGTCTCTGGTTTGAGACCAATGGGCATGGTTCAAGGTAGGCAGTAGGAGGATCGGCTTCCAACTGAGCTTGGCACTCACAGACTAACTCTTGGGCTGCTAGGAGTCTTTATTTTTCCTTAATACGATTACGGTACTCAGTGAGTTTTTTCGATAACTGGTGGGTGTCCATGGGTACTTTGGCTTGAGTCGCAGTCGACATATGAGTTGTTATGCTGGAGCCTGAACCGCTTTTGAAAATCACTCGGCTTTCTCTCTTTCCAACCTTGGTGGCTTTCTTTCGTGAGCACCGAGTTGCTCGTGCTTGTTTAGGGGCTCTTGCTTGATCCTAAATTTGTGAGGTTGATGCCTCCGCTGCAGTGTGTGCGGCAACCCTTTGCTTGTTTTGTAGC
Organism: Cibotium barometz; assembly: GCF_041138505.1. Lineage (NCBI taxonomy): Eukaryota > Viridiplantae > Streptophyta > Polypodiopsida > Cyatheales > Cibotiaceae > Cibotium > Cibotium barometz. The sequence continues at coordinate 1,824,668 of NC_141058.1, forward strand.
CTGGTCACAACGTTGAGAGGGGCTCTCTTGAATGAAACCATCTCTCACACTTAGCAGGTTAAGAATGGTGCTAGGATTAGCTTCATGAGCCTTTCCAGTTGATCCAGGTCTCAACAGACTATCTCTATAAAGGTGATCAATATTGCACCCTACACACAATGGGCCTCGGATGGGAGCACCTATAGGGACACTCGCCATACTCTTCCTTTTGGGACACTCAGCCACTCCGTGAGGTCCACCACAATGGTAGCACTATATGGGTGGTCTTTTAGTTGTCCAATTCATGTCCCTAGCCCACAGTATTAAGGCTGCTAAGTACATGGTATCAGGGCTGCTAAGTACACAGGGTACATTTGACCACCCTCCACGACATAGTGACTTAGGATTTGTGAAGGTGGGCTTGTTGGCTCTTGGATTTCATAAGTGGGAGTTTCTAGGATTCTCCCTCATTCCCATCCTCAAAGGGTTTCGTCAGAGTTATCTAACAAACTAGTGCAACTCTGGGTAATGGGGGTTGAGGTGGAAGAACTAGGGGTGGTAAGGGCATTTTTGGTATACTAAGGATTCCTCTTTGGGCCACTTCTTGGCCAGAATGAGGTGTGTTATGATGCGCTGGAGCTAGCAAAGCGAGTAATTGCCTGGGATTGGTGGGCAGTACCTAAGGCATAGCTCGAGCTAGAGTAGCCTTATGGTGATAGCAATTGGAGATTTCATGATTGCCCCACTTCACACAATATGTACAATAGAGGCTTGGATGGGGTCGCAGATGAGGGCACTCGGTGCAAATATGGTTTTCTTGACAGGTCGAGCACCATATGAGTTCCCTTCTAGGATAGAGATGTGGATGGCCCCCTCAATCCCGACCTTGGTTGATTCTCCATTTACTGGGTCATTTGTTGCATTAGTGTAGTGGCCAATTGCTCTACACTTTGTCTAGACATAGACTCTTTTCCCTTTTCATTAGGCTTTGTGCTGGTGGTCTTGAAGGAGGCATCTGATGCGTCTTCATGGAGTTGTCGAGAACGTGTTCCCTTGAAGTTGTCCCTCAAACTTCAAAGCACTCCTATACTATTGTTCAAAGGAGGTATGGTCTAAGGCAAACAAGGAGTTATGTAGGGGAATATCGTCAAGTCTCTCCAGAAATCTCCCAATTAATCTCTCATCAAAGAACTTATCTCCAACACTGCATCATGAGTGGAGATATCTGACTCTATGAATGTAATCCCTGATGGTTTCACCCTCATTTTGCTTGACGTTATTCAGATACCCCACTTTGAAAGCTTCTTTTAAAGCTTCAAAGGAAGTGTAAAATTCCTCCCCATCCTCTCAAGATGTCCAGCATCTTCCCCTGTAATCAAATCCGTCTTTAGAAGTATAAAAGATCTTGTTTCTACCAGTTTTGGCCTAGAGAGAGAAAATCTTCTAGAGAGTGGTAATTCAATTTTTAAATATTTTTGGATGGAAAAATATCTCTTCTTATTAAAATAAGCTCCCATGAAATAGAAGTTCAAAAAGATTTTTAGAAGGTGCATTAGAAATTAAGTATAATCTGTTCAAGAGGCATTATCCTAGGGGTCAAGATTTTTTTAAAATTTTAAATTAAGGTTCCTATGGACCAATAAGATTCATCCAAATGTAGGGAGGAGATAAATAGAAGAATAAAAGGAAAATCCCCCAAAAATGAGTAAATACTCACATAATATGAAGAGTTGACTAAAGGACAAGGTTAATAGTTAAAAAAGAGAGATATTTAGATGAAATGATGCATTTTTGACACCTCAGTATGGGGGAATTTCCCTCATGAAGGAGGCACCTATTTCACATGTGTGGGAGAGTTTTAAACTCCCAAATAATGAGATATTTTTATCTCTTCTCTCTCCTATTTCAACTAAATCTAAAAAGTGGACTAAACTGACCCAAAAATGGTCAAAAATTGACCAAACTAATCTAGAAAATTCTAGAATTAGTTGGCTTGGTTAGAGGCTCACTTTTTCCTATAAATAGAAGCCTTCCCCTTTGTTGAAGCTTAATAGTGTTTTTGCACTGTTATCCTACTTCTCCCAAGAGCCAAAAACTGTGAGTTTACTCATAATTTATTAGTTTTTGACCTTCCCTCTTCTAAAGATTGGTGGCCACTCTTGTTTCGAACAAGACTTGAACCCTCAAACCATCAAGCCAAAGGAAAGCTCTCAAATTTCTTCGTAACTTGGAAATTCTCTCTTTTTTCTATTCATTTTATGGTTTTTTATGATTTTTGTCTTCTCTAAATTGAATATGATGTTATGCCTCATTGAAAAAAGGCATTCCCCTCTCTTCTTTAGTAAATCCAACCATTCTTTATCCTAGATGAATGATTAATGGATGAAATCAAGTTTTTCATAATGTTTCTCCTTGATAAGTAGAAAATGTTTACATTAGAATGATTTAAATACTCTTGGTGAACTTCTAATTAATTTTAGAGAGTTAAAAATTGAAAAATGGTCAGCCATACAAAGCAGGTTATGGCAAAATTTTCTAAAATTGTGAAAAATAAGTTTTACTTTTTTAATTCAAAAAGAGTAATTCCCATCGTATATATATTCTTAAAGTGTTATTTTTCATCCTAGGTATAGAAAAATGCATACTAAAAATATTTTATTAAAAAAATGTTACTTTCTTTAGAATTAAATTCTATTGAAATTTTTATTTTGATTATGAAAGTGTTATTTTCATCATAAATGATTTTTATGCATAAATATATGCATAAAAGAATTTTTTTATATTAAAAGAGTGATTATCATCATAAATGATTTATATGCATAAACATATACATAAAATATATTTTTTTATATTAAAAGTGTGATTTTCATCATAAATGATTTTTATGCATAAATGGATATATAAAAGAAATTCTTTTATATTAAAAGAGTGATTTTCATCATAAATTATTTGTATGCATAAACATATGCATAAAAGATATTTTTTTATATTAGAAGTGTGATTTTCATCATAAATGATTTTTATGCATAAATGGTTGTATCAAAGAAATTCTTTTATATTAAAAAAATGATTTGTATGCATAAACATATGCATAAATGGATGCGTAAAAGAAATTCTTTTATATTAAAAGAGTGGTTTTCATTAAATGATTTGTATGCATAAACATATGCATAAAAGATATTTTTTTAATTAAAAGTGTGATTTTCATCATAAATGATTTGTATGCATAAATGGATGCATAAAAGAAATTATTTTATATTAAAAGAGTGATTTTCATCATAAATGATTTGTATGCATAAACATATGCATAAAAGATATTTTTTTATATTAAAAGTGTGATTTTCATCATAAATAATTTTTATGCATAAATGGATGCATAAAATAAATTCTTTTATATTAAAAGAGTGGTTTTCATCATAACTGATTTGTATGCATAAACATATGCATAAAAGATATATTTTTTATATTAAAAGTGTGATTTTTATCATAAATAATTTTTATGCATAAATGGATGCATAAAAGAAATTCTTTTATATTAAAAGAGTGGTTTTCATCATAAATGATTTGTATGCATAAACATATGCATGAAAGATATTTTTTTATACTAAAAGTGTGATTTTCATCATAAATAATTTTTATGCATAAATGGATGCATAAAAGGAATTTTTTTATATTAAAAGAGTGATTTTCATCATAAATGATTTGTATGCATAAACATATGGAGAAAAGATATTTTTTTTATAAGTGTGATTTTCATCATAAATGATTTTTATGCATAAATGGATGCATAAAAGAAATTCTTTCATATTAAAAGAGTGATTTTCATCATAAATGATTTTTATGATGATAAAAGTGTGACTTTCATCAAAATTAGATTTTATGCATAAATAGATGCATATAGAATTTTTATATTTAAATAAGGGTTCTCTTACTCCTCTGTTTAATTCTCGCAAAAATTAGAAAAATAAATAAGTAGATAATCTGTGAGAAGAAATGCTACCGTTTCATATTCACTAAGATGGTAATGAGAAAATTCAAATAAACTATCAAAGTCAGAGATCGAGATAAATGATTATTTTATTCCTCATAGGAAATTCATGTTTTAGAAATCTATAAGAAAATATTCGACGAACAAAATTTAGAAAAAGAGAAATTGAAATATTACCTTTCGAGAAAGATAGTTTAGGAAGAACCTTTCCAGACCCAAACTCTGATTCAGACTATTGACCAAATTTCTTTGTTAATTTCAATCAATGACAATGTGCCCAGTTCAGTAAAAATACTCTCAAATCTCCCACCGAATCTAAAACTAAGTTAAGACTTTTGATTTTGATTTGAGGATCGAGTTAGCAGAATTCGAGGAATTCTGTTTGGAATTCAAACCTGGATCTAGAAGTATTGGGATACGGATTTAAGATTTATTCATGGTATTCAAACAAAATCAAAACTAAAAAGTTGCATAGAAACCCTGTTTTCTTAAAGGAATGTCTTATGCCAGAACGCTGGAGGGAGCATTTGGCATATATGTTTATCTAAGGGAAGTTCGGTTGCAACAGCTGGCGGGGAGTGTTCAAGGGACAGCTCACGTGGCAAAAACCTATCCAAGTCTTGACCAACCTGGGTATGGTGAAAAATGGTGTACTTTCGGTACGATGGGCGAGGGCCGACGAAGCGATCCCTGAGTGAAGTACCAGGACACCTAAGGAGGATCTTGGAGGATTCTGACCAGGCGATGCATGGGCTCGCAGTGCTTAGGACACCCATACATATGTCGAGGAAGATATATGTATGTATGTTGACGAAATGATTATTGTAATCTGTTACTGGATCTCGTTGCTGACCAGCTCCAGCTCGTCCCAAACGGAGAGTCCACAGTGGTACTGTTTTTGTGAAACAAGGGATTGAATGGAAATTTTGAGTTATGAAATCTGTGACCATATCTGTTTTGTCAATGGATTATTTTTATATTAAAGTTTTAAAGAGGAGTGTGTGCGTATCTATTTTCTAAAGCTAAAGTTAAGAAAGGCATTTAAATATGGGTGGGTGAGTACTTGTTTGTGTTGAGATTCAAGCTCAATGTCAACATGTGTCAGCTGTGCTATGTGCTGGCATGTTAGGTAGGAACATGTGTGAGACATAAATGACCATGTCTAGCTGGTCATAGTGTGTGGACATTAGCTAGGGTTAGTTGTGTGTGGACACAACACATAGTGTGAGTTGTGTATTATAGATTATGGCTTTATGCATTGTGTGAGAAGGGAGATGGCTTCCCTCTTTGGTTAGGGTTTATAATATACATTAGGGTTTGCTCCTGTGTGTGTGTCTCCTCTCCCTCCACCTATTTTTCATCATGGTATCAGAGCCTGGTGCTCTCTATTAGGGTTTATGAGTGAGTGAGAGAAGAGGGAGAAGAAGTTGTGAAGAAAAGCTATGAAGCTTGCCATTGATGCTATGAAGCTTGGAGCACACCGATTTCTATCAGATCTGAGAGCTTGGCCTACCGGGTAAGGTCTACTAAACACCCTTGAGCGGATTGCAGGTGATTAAAGCACAAACAAGGCAAATTAGGGTTGCCCAAAGCAAAAGAAAATTTTGGTTTTTTGCAAGCTTTCCATTGGAGCTTGGAAGCGGTGATGTATGGTGAAAATAGATGCAAATCTTGCAAAGAAACATGTATGTGACAAGGATTAATGTATTGGCAACTCATGTGCAAGCCCTATAGTGAATTTGGAGCAAGTATGATGCATTTGAATGAGTGAAAAATTACTGTTTTTGAAGCTCTCACAAAACAAAGAAAAAAAGTCACTTGGTGGATGAAATTAAAGCAAGTTTTTTACAAAAATCAGTCAATTGATGGGTTGTACACATGCCTTGGTGTGTTAGGCAATCATATATACTCTCAATTACCACAACAATCATCCCAAATCCCCTCTATAGTAGGTGGCACAGCTCATACAGAGAAAACAGAGTATTTTTGTTTAAATTTTGTAAGAGGAGGTCAATTACAAGCTATTTGGTTGGTTAAATTCAAAATTGGCTTAGGAAATTTGTGATTCACACTAGCAAGGAGGTTGCTATGTGATTGGTTAGAGCAATTATGTTTTATGGAGCTGGAAATGAGCTAATTAAACAGGCTGTCTACTGTCATTAGTGAAACAGAGTGTGATTAATCGATTAATTACTCTCTCATCTTAAACAATTGGTCTAGTTCCTTTTACATGGAGTTAGTGGACATCATTGCTAAGCTAATGAATGCCTGGTCTCTTAATTTGGACAAAAATTGAAGAAATTAGAGTAATTCTACTACTGGTTTTACTGGTTTTTTTGGTTTTTCTCAAAACAGAGAAGGGGGTTTGACAAAATTGGTATGTACACACCTTGGATGGTGTTGATATGCAACATTGAGCTTGGTTAGGTGTCAATGCAAGTTATCCACACTTGATTGAACTACTACATTGCAATTTGAAGCCTTGGAAGGTGCACCAAAACAGGGTACCTTGGACTACGTATGCCAGTTCATTTTGGATGCAATCAGTTCATTTTGGATGCAATCGGTTCATTTTGGATGCAATCAGTTCATTTTGGATGCAATTAGTTTGATTTTCTACATCAAAGGTGAAGTTCATTGTAAACTTTGGAGTATTTGGAACACTTATTAGAGTGTGGTTGAGCTGAGGAAGGCTCGTTTACAGATTTGGACATGTGCGAAAGGTGCATTTGCCCATTGAGCAAATATGTCAGATAACCCAGTACAAACTGTGGGTGAAAAATTAGATAGGAAGAACTTCCAGGCATGGAAGTACAGGATCAAAAGTTTTCTGAAGGGAAAAGGTTTTTGGAACTTTATTACGTGCGAAGCCAAAGCCGAAACTACCCCGACAACCTACACACAGCAGCAGCAGGTTATAGCTCATAAGCAATGGTTAGAAAGAGCATACAAAGTTTTGCATTATATATCTATATGTATTTCGGATGCTCTACTTATACATATACATGACGTTGAGAATCCCAAGGATGCATGGGATACATTGGTAAAGCTGTTTGATATAGACACTAGTGCTCGTAAGTCTCAGTTGTGTGACAACAGATTCATAATGTGAAACGAAAAGGAAGGAATATCCATGATTATGTACAAGAGATAAAGAAGTATGCAGATGCATTAGCCAACAATCAATGCCCCCATGCCTGATGATGATTTGATAGATATTTACCTTGCGTGGTCTTGGTAAGGAGTATAAGTCCTTTGATACATCCATCTCGGTTCGGAGTACAGGTTTACCAGACTTTGATGAGTTGGTTTCACTTTTGCTTGTTGAGGAAATCAAACTCAGTGATTCCTTTCATGATGCATCTACTAGCCATGATGATAATGGCAGAAATCAGGCTTTCTATTCACAAAGAGGATTTAGAGGCAGGGGGAGATTTGCATCACATGGCCGTGGTAATGGTCGTGGATGGCAGGATAGGTCACCACAACAGAATTTTCAGCCTACATATGGTGCTCGATGTGATCGTGGATATACCCCTCAGAGAGGTAGAGGTAATCCTCGTGGTAGAGGACATTGGCAAGGCCAACAAACATCTATGCAAAATGTGGAATGCCATTACTGTGGAAAATTTGGTCATATGGCACGTGATTGTTTCCACAAACAAAATGATTTTAGAGGGGGTAGAGCACAACATGGTGGACATTATGCACAACATGGTGGAAATTATGCATCAAGCAATAATGATGGCAGGGCAAATCACTTGTTTGCCATGAAACATGTGGGATCTATGATGACAAATGTTGAAAGTGATGAGACTTGGTATATGGACTCTGGAGCATCAAACCATATGACTTGTGATGGTGAATGGTTTGAGCATATGAAGCCTATGGATGTGAAAGACTATGTGGCTCCGACAGGAAATGATACCCAACATGCCATTACACATGTTGGAAGTGTAGCATTGGTTATGCACAATGGTGAAACAAAATCTATGGAAGATGTCTTGTATGTGCCTTCTATTACAAAAAGTTTAGCCTCAATTGGAACAGGGTTTACAAGTTCATTTCAACGAGCATGGTTGCTTCGTTGAGGATTTCAAAAATGGATGTAGAGTCATTGCCAAAGGCAAGAAAGAAGGCAGGTTATTTAAGCTAGATGCTGGGATTCCTGAGTTGAAATCAGCCATGTTCTCTAAAAGCCGAAATATGGTACAGGATATTAACATATGGCATAAGAGGATTGGACATGTGAATATACAAAGGTTAAAGAACATGCTGGCAAGAGGCATTGTATGTGGGCTGCCTAGATTCAAGTATGATGGGAATATGCATGTTTGTGATGCCTGTCAGTTTAGAAAGCAAGCAAGGTTGCCATTTCCTAGAGAAGGCAACATGAGTAGCAGGCCACTTGAAATAGTTCATAGCGATGTATGGGGTCCTGCACAAAACCCATCCATTAAAGGCAGCTTATATTATGTGACATTCATTGATGATTTCAGTAGAATGACTTGGATGTACTTTCTCAGAGAGAAAAGTGAAGTGTTGGGAAAGTTAATGGATTTCAAAGCTTTTGCAGAGAAGCAATATGGGTCTCCACTATGTCTCCTTAAGGTATTTGTTACTTTGATGTAGAGGCTTACTGAGTTGGAGGTACTACATTAGGTCCAATGCAATGTTCTTGTTCTCCTTTAGCACCATGGGAATCTCTTCCTACCGTGTTCCCTTTCTATTCGCAATATTTCTCAAATTTTGCAACATGAGAATTCAAGAAACGCGATGTTAGCACTACGTTTTACAATAGCATATATGCATTTTTACTGTTTTGAAATAGCAGGTGGAAGAGTAACCTATCCACAAATCATACTCAAACTCATGGATTGGTGACCTCAAGACACGATGGGCATTCCTAAATTTTCCACTCGCTAAGTTTCTTATATTTCCTATTCACATCTATCCATGCAGTAGATGGTCTAGGAGGTTCTCCAAAGTACCACCCTTGTACTTGGACCTTATCCATCTATAATTGGATATCAAGTTTAGACAAAGTTCTCATCAATCACAAATGGCAAACTAGATATAATAGATAGACATGTTTAAGAGTTCCAATTCGTATCTATAAACCAAATGCTTTGAGCTCTCTTCCATCTCGGGTTACTTCTCCAAATCCTTTGTCTCACTCATATCTTTGCAAAGATCAAGGAAAGAATCAAGAAGATGTGATGTCTTTGTTGTTTTGAGAAGGCCTCAAACCCTTGAGGCAATTCCTCACCTATAGCGAGGTGAGGAGTTCTTCAATAATGCTCTTACCGTGTTGGAGGAATATATTTTTTTCTTTACATAGTTGAGGATCTTCTTAGCATCCCCAAACTTGCTCAAGGCTGCAAGACCCTTTATTTTTTTGTCTTGAGCATGTGGACGTGAACATGTGGAGGACCTCTTTTTTTTCTAACATTTACATGTTTAGGTTTTAGTAGATAAAATATGTAAATTTATACTCCTCTAAAAGGGTCCTAATCACCTTTCTAGAGGACTGAGACATGTGCTTGTTAGAGTATACAGCTCAAACTGACAAGCCCCCATCTTTCACCAATCATAATTGTAGAGCATGTGAAAGAAACCATCCCCATTTGCCGGATTTGTAATGGCAAGCATTTTGTATGCTCTATCCCTAAAGGTTGGCTCCACTCCCCTCATGGCCTTCTCATACTTCTTAGTATATTCTTGTAATGTCATGGATTGCCTTTCCAATGACTCCACAACATTTTTTATAGCCGTAGAATATTCAACCTGCATCCACAAAGTAAACACATTAATTAATGATGTGATAGAATGAATGTAAGCAACGTGAAGATTAACAACACAAGCCTTTGAAAGATCATTACTTGTCAAACATGCTGGGAAACACGGTTGCTAGTGTAGTGTACCATGCATTTATCGTTCTCTTCTCAAGTACCATTTCCATTTCCACCCACTTCTTGATATCATCACTCAATTGATCAATTATTGAGGGCTTGTCAGCTAATCAAAACTTTTGGAAGAGAAAGATCTTGTGCGCGATCGTTGGAGCCACATGTAAACGAGCCAATCTACAACAAACATCATCGTCATACATGAGACAAGACACAATACAATTCATACAAGTAATAACCATTGTGCGACTCACTCATTCTGTGATTGAAGTGCTAGCAAGAGCTCCCCCTCCCTACACTCATCAATGAAGCACTCTCACATGTCAGGATGGTATATGTGACTAAGCTAATAAAACATATGGGGTTAACGAATTATACAAGATAATAAAATATATGGAGTTAATGCATTATGTCAAAGTTTACCTTTCCTAATCTAGCATGCCACACCTTGACCCTGTGATTTCTATCCCGAATAAGAAATTTTTTACTAGGCAAATCTCTCCACCTATATGTGAGCTCCCTTTCAAATTGGTCATTCACTGCACACCATATAGAATCCCATTCTACCATATCTATGTCTGTGATATCCAAACATGACTCAGTGCACCTAGTTTCCTCAATGAAACCAAAAAGGGACACTCAAAATCACATACCCTATGAAGCACATCCACCTCATAAGATGCTATGCGGATGACCTCATTAGGTACCAAGCCACATAGAGGGGCGAATGGCGGTTCTAAAGGTCATGTCTCCGTAAAACCTACCAATCTATCTTGAATGAGGACAATATATATATCCTTCCTCATGTGTCTACTATGTCCCTTTTACACCTCTATAATTGAAGAACTACAATTTGTTATTGGTCACTAGTCTCACAATGACCTTCATTTTTGATACCTTCTGAATGTATCTGACCAACCCACATCACTAGCCTTAACAGTAACTTATGCTATCCGTGAGCAAGCCTCTTCACTCATGGCACCAATTGTAGCCCCTGGGCATAATTGATAAACTCATGAACTTACAAGATCATCCATCATTGGTTACAATTATAAGATATGTCTCAAATAAACACTTAAGATAGTCCACTAAGTCTTAACTTAGAGAAAATTTCCTATTTATGGACACCTTGACTATGTAGAGATTCAAGGATATGATCCATAGGTAAGACCTAGTTCTATCCCGCAGGGGAAGCGTGATCTTCTAAAAATCAAATCACCCATAGGGTAATTGATCATAAATTGGGCAACTACTACAATTGATTTCTAGAGGCAACGCTTTTTTCCTCATCCATGCAAGGCACAGCTGCTGACCTAGTCTTCTAGAATAGAGTTGCCCAAGAACCTATTTATCTAGCGTAGGGCTTTCACTTAATCTGCCCAAGAACCTATTTATCTAGCGTAGGGCTTTCACTTAATCTGTTGGAAAGCTATCGACTAATCGGGTCCACCCGTCCGTAGGATGGTGCCATCGGGGCATTCCATCCTCCCACTTTCCACTCTACTCATACGTCAATTTGTTTTCTAATTAATCCTACCACACTGTTTGACATAAATAAACATGTTCCTTAATTAAGGCCCTTTTTACAAGGTTTATTAAAACAACCTTTTTACACAATACAATCAATAATCTCTCGCCTCAATCGGCCAACCTTATTCTCCCAATGGTATGAGGGATACCTTGGGCCATTCCCGAGCTTTGCTAAAATGACGCCACCCGACTACACAAGCACGGAACGGAGTTAGCGTTGAAGCCAAGAAAAAGTTGCACTCTTTAAAGATAACAATTTCAATGCAATTTATTAAATACAGCATCACACAATTCGTAACTTCATACAATTTTATGTCATTATTTTAAAAGAAAAAGATATACATTTATTAGCACTAATATAAAAAAGAAAAAAAAACTCTTCTTTAAAATATAACCAAGCTAACCTGGCCACCATTTCCTTGAGGAGCTTGAAAAGGGAGGGCTGGAGCCGCATCGGGAGCATCTTCCCTAATCTCGTGGTTTTCGCTCCTCTCGAGGCAATATTATGGCGTTTCTGGGATGGGGCCTTTTTGGATGTTGTCTTGTAGGGCTTGCTGTCGTCGCGGTCGAAACGCTTCAGTCGGATCTCAATTTTGAGATCGTTTGCTCACCGTATGAGCAAAAGACTATAGCGCATGAACCCTTTCTTAAGGCAAAAACCTCTTATTAAAGTCTACGCAAATGGGGGGGAATTGTGAGATGTCCTTAAGACAAAAACGTTTTGCTAAAGGGGAGAAGGCCTGAGGGCTGCTGTAAGTCTCCACACAGGGAGAGAGAAGAGTTAAGGACACTGCCTCCTAGCAAGAGGGGGATGGAGAAAAATTGCCTTATCTGAAAAGAGGCAAATGAGGGGGTGTGAGAGGGGTGGCTGCAAGGGGTGGCTGTACTACAACAAGTACACTGCACAGGGATAGACGACAGTACAACAGGGCATACGCTGTGCAGAAATGCGTGTTGCCTGTGGTGGAGCACCCCGGGGGTTTATATAGCTGTGGGGTACGGGTACGGGTACTGCGCAAAGCAAGGACGAAAGGACGGTGTACCAACAAAGGTTATGGATCAGTGGCCTGCATGGGTCCCCAGGGAAAAGGTGTGGTGTCGGTTATTAGGGAAAGGAGTGGTACGCATGTACCTTATCTCGTCTGGGGCAGCATGGGTGTCCACGTAGGGGTACGTGTGGACCACACAATGGACGGCCATCCTTTGGTTCTTGTGCGGCCATCGTACGGGCACCCTGGTAAGTGTGTACGGTCTAAATTTTTGGGGCGGGCTCCCCAAATTTGGGACGTCCGCCTCGATTTGTGTGCCGCCATAAGGGGCGATTTTTTTTTTTTTGTCTGAGAGGTTCTCGTGGTCGTTGGGGTTCAGACCGTTCGTCACAATCGGACGCCCGGTCGTGCATTTATTAAGGTTTAAAGGTCGTCGCTTTTTAACTAAAATGACTGAAATTTGCGTATAAGATTTGATTCGGTGTCCGTTTTGGATGCGGTAAAATCCTATATTAGGGTAAAATTACGCGCAAATTCCAAATTTGGGCTCAGAATTTGAAGATTCTAAGTAGAAATGACTCAAATAATAAAATCATTGATTTTTATACCATAAAAACTCATAAATTTATGTATTACATGGACATTTCTTTATTAGTGGAGATGGGTATGTTACATCCTTCCCCCCTTAAAGAAATCGAGATGTCCTCATCTCATCATGAATTGGGGATAATCCTTTAAGAGTGTAGCTTCATCTTCCCAAGTTGCATCCTCTTCAGAGTAATCTTTCCACTGTACTAGATGTTCTACAAGAGTTCTATTTTGGAGTTGCCTTTCCCTAGAATCTACGATGCTACTGGGCTATAATTCAAGGACTCCTTGAGTAGGGATTACAACTTATTCATCATCAAGAATATGATCGAGACTGGGTACATATGGTTTTAATAACAAACTTACATGAAATACATTGTGGACTTTGATATGTGCTGAGAGTTGGACTTTATAGGCACTTTTACCTAGACACTTGATAACTGTATAGGGACCATAATACCTAGGGCTGAGTTTCTTATATTTCCCAAGTGATAGAGAACTTCGTTTGGGTCGCACTCGTAGAAGAACTCTGTCTCCTTGCTTGAAGATCCTTTCAGACCTCTTGGTGTCAGCATAATGCTTTTGTTGATCTTGGGCAGCTTTAATATCCTTTTGGATTGCTTTGGTTTGTTCCTCCATCTCTTCGAGCATTTTCCTGGATGCCTCAACTCTTATGGTCGGATCAGAGAAATTTAGAGGAGACAAGCATTCTTGCCCATAGAGTGCTTTGAATGGTGACATTCCTATGCTCTGATGATAAGATGCATTGTAGGCAAATTCTACCAGAGGAAGGTATTGAATCCACCTTCTTGGTTCCCGTCCACAATATGCTCTGAGAATGTCTTCAATTACTTGATTGATTCTCTCAGTCTGGCCATCGGTCTCTGGATGATAAGCTGTGCTAAAGCAAAGTTGAGTTCCCGGGGCTTGAAATAAGGACTGCCAGAACTTTGAAGTGAAGTCAGAATCATGATCATTTACTATCCTTTTTGGGAGACCATGAAGTTTGAGGACTTCCTTGATGAATAATCGAGCAACATCAGAAGCTTTGAAGGTCTTCTTCGCTGGTATAAGGTGAGCTACTTTGGTAAGTAAGTCCACTACTACCAGAATGGAGTCATATCCTCCTTGAACAGTGGGAGACTTGTGACAAAATCCATACTAATGCACTCCCACTTCATTTGGGGAATATCCAAGGGTTGAAGTTTTCCAGGCATCTTGACCCTTTCGGCTTTGATCCTTTGGCATGAGAGACATTGCTTCAAGTATCGAAGGACATCATTTTTTAAGCCTGCCCAATGAACGCTCCTTCTTAGGCATTTAATGTTTTTGCATAGCCTGGGTGTCCTGCATCATGAGCTTCATGGAGGATTAGTTTCTTTAAAGCAGGATCCTTAGGGATACATAGCCTGTGAGTGATTGAAGTAGAGGCTTCCTTCATGAGTGGAGTATCCCTTTATTAGATTCATCTCTTTCTCTGAATTCCCCCTTTCTTCTACTAACTTCATCATCCTCTGATAATCTGGATCATGAGATGAGACTTCTTCCACCTTGACCAGTATGGGATTATTTGGCATTGAAATTGCACTCAAGAAAGATTTGCGCGACTAAGTGCATCCCCTACCACATTATCTTTCCCAGGGCAGAATTTGATGTCGAAGTCATATTCTTGTAGAATTTCAATCCATCTCCTTTGCCGCATGTTGAGGTGGGTGACGATCCACTTTAAACTTTTGTGGTCAGTTACAAGCTGGAATTTTTTCCCCAAGAGATAATGTCTCCATAATTTGAGGCAATGAACAACTGCTAAGAGCTCCAAATCATGGGTGGCATAATTTGCTTCATATTGCGTCAGCTTGAGTATAAGCGACTGGTCTTCCTTCTTGGCCTAAGACACCACCAAGTGCTAGACTACTAGCATCAGTAAACCACTTCAAATTCCTTGGTGAAATCGGGAAGTTTCAGGAATGGGACAGAAGTAATAATGACCTTGAGCTAATCAAAACTGTTTTGATGGATTGGCAGCCACACTATTTTGCAATCCTTCTTAAGAAGATCTGTCAAAGGTGCAGCTACCAAGGCATAATCTTTGATAAAAATCCTATACCATCCCGTGATTCCCAAAACCCCATGAACTTCACGAACTGATTTAGGGGGTGGCCACTCCAGAATATCCTTGACCTTGGCGAGGTCTACTGAAATGCCATCTTTGGAGACAGTAAATCCAAGATACTCAATTTGATGAGTAAAGAAGGTACATTTGCTCTTCTTGGCATAGAGTTTGTGTTTACGCAAAAATTGCAGAACTCTACGCATGCTCCTCATGCTCTTCCATTGATTTGGAGTAGATTAAGATGTCATCAAAGAAAACAAGCACTAATTCAGCCAAGTAAGGATGGAATATATCTTGCATTAGGCGGTTGAAGGTTGCAGGAGCATTGGTTAACCCGAATGACATTACAGTAAATTCATAGTGGCCATAATGGGTATTGAAGGCTGTCTTGGGTATATCTGCTTCCTTGACTTTGATCTGATAGTAACCAGACCTCAAATCTATTTTTGAGAAGACTTTGGCCCCATGAAGCCTGTCAAGAAGTTCGTCAATGCAAGGGATAGGATACTTATTCTTGACAGTGACTTGATTTAGCCCTCGATAATCTATGTAGAGGCGGAGAGTTTCGTCCTTCTTTTTTTGGAAAAGAACAGGTGCCCCCCAAGGAGAGCTACTAGGGTGTACGAATCCTTGCTCAATGAGCTGGGAAAGTTGCTCTTTAAGTTCAATGGCTTCAGGAAGGGACACTTTATAGGGCGTTTTTGAGATGGGTTAAGCTCTAGGGATCACCTCGATTTCATGATCGACTTCTTGAGGGGGCGGTAGCCCTGTAAGCTCGTCAGGGAAGATGTCAGAGAATTCTTGAAGCCAAGAGGGCTCTATCTCCATACTAGGTTCAATGGCTTTGTTGAGCTTGACTAAGAAAACTTGCTGACCCTTACATGTTTCCTTGAGAAGATGTTTTGCCTTGACTACCCTAGATTTAGGTTTTCTTGTTATCCCCTGAACGAATATTACTTGGCCATACTCATTTTCAAAAGTGATACTCCCCTGGTTATAAAGAATGCTAGCTTTGTTTGTAATTAACCAATCCATCCCAAGGATTCCATCATAAATTCCCAATGGCAAGACTCTAAAGTGGCCATGAGTTTGCTCATTACCCAACTCAAAATCAAGGTTTCCTATAGAGTGGCAAGATACTACTTCTTTCCCACTGGCTAACTCTATAGTCATTCTTCTAGCTATTTTTTTACTCAAGTTTAATTTTTGCATGAATGGGTACTGCCAGAATCAATCAAAAGCTGAAATGGCTTACCGTGATGATGAGTGGCTGGGGTTTGGATTACACCAAATTGTTTATTCTGACCTTGGTGTTCTACTGCCGCATGGACGATGGCGCGCTCTTCTTCAACCATTTCCAAGGTCGGTGCTTCACTTATAATACATGCGATCCTAGCAACTGCTCCTCCACGACCTCTGCCACACCCACCGCCTCTTGCACCTTGGTGGATAGGGGTTCCACAGCTTTGATTTCCTCTGCTACCTTGGGGAAATGATGTTGCCATCTTGGGACAATTGGCTCTAAAGTGTCCCAGCTCATTGCACTCAAAACACAGAGGGCCTTCTCTAGAAGAAGCAGCATACGAGCGGGGGACAAAAGAGTTGCCTTGTCACCCTCTGTTGTAGTAGGGGAAATTCTGTTGGGGTTTCTTGTAGGGTTGATCTTTAGGATTTGCCTCAGGGTAAGATCTCTTTTGATGCTTAGGTTTGTCAGTCCTCATTTCTTTCACAAGGGGCTTTGCTCGTATGAGAGCATCTTGTAATGTGCTTGGCCTCATTGCTTCAAGGCGGGAATCTAGGGGTTCATTTAACCCTTGGCAGAAACGAGCCACTTGCTGGGAAGTAGTCATAGCTGGGGCATACTTTCGAAGAGTGATAAATTTGGAATAGTAGTCCTCAAGAGTTAAGTTGCACTGCCTAAGACTAAAAAACGCATTCATCTTTATGGATTCATGGGATGGGGAAATATATCTTTCCTTCACTGCCTGCTTGATGTCTTCCCACGTTTGAGAATGCTCGGTGACTTCCTTGTCACGGCACCACTATTTCCACCAGAGTTTAGCATCTTCAATGAGGCAAAACCGTGCAAGCATAGACTGATTTGCTACTCCAGTACCGACGGCGGTAGAGAAATAATCGTCCATCGCCTCAATCCAGACTTCAACATCCTTCTCAACCTTTGAACCTTCTCCTTTAAAGGAGGGAGGTTGCATTTTCTTGAGCAGGAGCTTCTTCTCCTGGGTATCAGTGTAAAGCACATTGGGAAGTGGAGGGTGATCGTCCTAACCACCATTATAAAAACAGTTTTAAGATTACAAGATTCATATTTGCACAACGCTTATTTTTGGAGAGTAAAACATTGAAATCATTTTATTTCCAAATATTTACAAGGATGAGTTTTATTACAAAGATCTGAGACTAATATAATTAGTCTTATTTGCAAGGGAAATTCCTAAGCTTGACTATGACATAACGGTAGAGCGGTCCACATAGGTGAAATATGGGGGTTTCGCTATAGCTTCTAAGACTCTAAAAACTGATGGTTGGTAAGGGTGGTAGACTCTGGATTGGGGTAGGTCTCAACATATCTACTCTATCAGCAGGTAAGATCTGCATCACTTGGTCATACACCCAGCGATCTTAAGGTATGCGAATCCCATCTATAGTCACAGAGGTGTCGGCCCTAGGGGTACCGACGAACTAAAATAAATGGATCATCTTCAACTTTTCAATCCAACGAATCCGCTTTAGGTCGGTGGTAAGGTTTCCAATTCGATCTGCTCGGATGAAGAAATATCTCGGCCCACGACTCCAGAAATCTCTACCCCATCCTCTTTCAATATGAGAGAAATGAGGGAGGCTTCTCTAGTATTTGCACCATGGTGTCACGGAACTCAAAATTTGAGGAGTGACTAGCAGTCTCGAAGATGCATTGGAAAACTAGAAACTTTGAGTAGGCATCTTCCTCTTTCTATAATCATTCAAACATCAATTCAACTTGTTTGTTTTAGTAGGATGTTTTTATTAATTAGTGTTATGTTAGGTAAAACATTCATTGCAAAACAATCCTTAAATGGCAATTCCTAGGAGCTAAGATCGGCTCTGATACCAATTGTAAGGTTCCCCCCTTCTAAAATAGGAGAAACACTTAAGATAGTCCACTAAGTCTTAACTTGGAGAAACACTTAAGATAGTCCACTAAGTCTTAACTTGGAGAAAATTTCCTATTTATCGACACCTTGACCATGTAGAGATTCAAGGATACGATCCATAGGTAAGACCTAGTCCTATCCCGCAGGGAAAGCGTGATCTTCTAAAAATCAAATCACCCATAGAGTAATTGATCATAAATTGGGCAACTACTACACTTGATTTCTAGAGGCAACACTTTTTTCCTCATCCATGCAAGGCACAGCCGCCGCGCTGACCTAGTCTTCTAGAATAGAGTTGCCCAAGAACCTATTTATCTAGCGTAGGGCTTTCACTTAATCTGTTGGAAAGCCACTCGACTAATTGGGTCCACCCGTCCGTAGGATGGTGCCATCGGGGCATTCCATCCTTCCACTTTCCACTCTACTTACGTGTCAATTTGTTTTCTAAGGTGCTATCGTGTTTGGGATCACACCCAATTTAATCTTACCACACTGTTTGACATAAATAAACATGTTCCTTAATTAAGGCCTTTTTACAAGGTTTGTTAAAACAGCCTTTTTACACAATATAATCATGACAAAGACAAGATATATATATAAAAAGTTTATACATGAATCAATTCCATACAAGCCAAACCGGCTCTCTTATTCTTTTCGTTTATACTGCCGATGATCTAGAATTCGACGTTCCAGCCTGTACATACTGGGCAAAACTCTACGGGACCATACACCTCATCGTCGCGGCCGTCGCTGTGACGAGGACTCAAGCCGGCCTATCGCCCTCTCAGGCTCCATCGCTCAATCCTCCTGCCCCTCAGAGGGATGTGTGCACACTAGGGTGGGCTTATTCACCGCACTAGCCTGGGCCCTCAGAACTAGGCAACATCATAATCTCTTGCCTCAATCGGTGAACCTTATTCTTGCTGAAAAACAGGTAGAGGGAGAGGAGACACACACACAGGAGCAAACCCTAATGTATATTACAAACCCTAACCATAGAGGGAAGCCATCTCCCTTCTCACACAATGCATAAAGCCATAATCCATTGTTGAGATATCGAGCTCGTCTAGTGAGGCAGTGGACACTGATGACCCGCCTGGGGGATAGGCCCCACACTTACACCACTGGCATGGTTGGTGAGATCTTGGGTGATATGCGACCAGTGGGATGACAGGCTGTGTGACAGCCACTCTAGAGACTGGCATAGTTATAGCGCCAGCTCATTTAGTTGGGTTCACACTATAGAGAACCCATGTATGTATTGGTTGAGTACCTTTCATATTATGTGTACTCTTATCTTGTATATGGTGTGCTGAGTGTTGAGTGAAGAAGAAGAAGACTTTGAGCATCTCACCTTGTGTGTTCTCTATTAGGGTTTTGTGAGTGTATGTGTGTGCTTGCAAGAGCTCAAGTTCTATTCTCCCCTGCATCTTTTCATGGTATCAGAGCCTGGTTCGTGCTAAGGGCTGAGCTGCAAGCAAGATAACCACAGGAAGCGGTACGAGGGTAAGAGCTTCAACTACTCTTCCCTATTTGTGTTGGTGACTACACCCTTGTCGGGAGCTCTACGGGAGGCACCGGTAAACGACCTCTGATTGAGGAGCTTTCTTCACGGAAGTAAAGATATAGGGCAACTAAATTGTCCTATCGAACTCATATTCGAGGCCGAAAACGCGTTTCGGGCGTGTCTGGACCTCCGTTTTTCAGAAAGCAGGTGATTTCGAGCACTGCAGGTAAGTCATCGATTCTCTGCAGAACTCTGCTTTAAGAACTGCAGGAAGACAAATTGACTGTGCAGACACTGTGGGTGCTGCAAAGAGATCAACAGTTGCCATTGGGTGTATGTATGCACATTGAGGTCACTAGTTGTGACATTTGAGAGTACTACAGTACCGCTGCAGAAAATACAGCAGTTTGTGCAGGATAAACCAGAGTGCTGTTTCTGGTAAAATTGTGTGTTTGGCAAGATGTCAAATGATGGGATAACCCAGATTGTGGCTGAGAAGCTTGATAAGAATAACTTCCATGCTTGGAGGTTCAGGTTGACAAATTTCCTGATGGGAAAGGACTATTGGGACTACATAGAAGGTGAGCATGAAGAGGCACCGAAGATACCAGACATAAATCCGACTGCTGGATGTGAAAGAGTTTAAAGACTGGAACTAGGGAGCCAGGAAAGTTATGTATTGGCTCT
Organism: Cibotium barometz; assembly: GCF_041138505.1. Classification (NCBI taxonomy): domain Eukaryota; kingdom Viridiplantae; phylum Streptophyta; class Polypodiopsida; order Cyatheales; family Cibotiaceae; genus Cibotium; species Cibotium barometz. The sequence continues at coordinate 1,845,110 of NC_141058.1, forward strand.
CCATTAGTATATAGGATACCATGATTGGGCACATTCAGGATGCCAAGTCCCCCAAGGAGGCGTGGGACACCTTGGTAAAGTTCTATGAAATAAATATCAAGGCACGTAAGATACAGTTGAAGAATGAACTTCATACTGTCGAGAAAAAGAGCATGTCTATGAATGACTATGCGTTGAAGATAAAGGGTATTGTGGAATCCCTTGCATCTATATTGGTGTGTCAGTAGATGATGATGATAAGGTGGAGGTCTGTCTACGTGGTCTCGGGTCACAATACAAGGCGTCCAAGACGTCTATTCAGACTCGAGAAAACATTCCCAACTTTATAGATTTGGTGTCTATGCTGATTATAGAAGAGAAAAGCTTGGGTGAAGACCAACAGTCTTCACAAAACAAAAACAATTCAGAGCAACAGGCCTTCTACACAAGTTCAGGAAGAGGACGAGGTAGAGAAGGCCGTGGACGTAGTCAAGGAGGTGGCCGAACAGGTAATCAGAATTATGGACAGCAGCAGCAGCAACAACAGTCCCAGAATACACAACAACAACAACAACAACACGCAGGTGGAAGAGGCACATTCAGAGGCAGGGGGAGTCAAAGAGGCCGTGGAAATTGGCAATGGCAGTATAATGATGCACGTGAATGCTATTATTGTAGTAAGCCTGGACATGTGCAGGCAGAATTTTATAAGAAGCAGGCTGACATGCAAAATGGGAAAGTGCAGCAGAACAACTATGCACCCTCAAGCAGAAACAACGAGGATAACGAAAGGTTATTTGTTATGCAGCATGTCGTGAATGCCATGTCTGAAAATGTTGAAGTAACACAAAAAGATGATGTGTGGTATGTGGATTCAACTACTTCGAACCACATGACAAGTCATGGGGAGTGGTTCAAGGAGATGAAAAACCCGAAAAAACCAGGTTTTGTGGAAGCAGGGGATGACACTGCTCATCCAATTGCCCATGTTGGAGATGTGCCATTGTCTATGCAGGATGGCAAAGTGAAGTACCTTGTAGATGTACTTCACGTTTCGAACATAACAAAGAATCTGGTTTTAGTTGGCCAGATGATTGAGCAGGGTTTGCAGGTTCGGTTTAACCCTGATGGGTGTTATGTTGAAGATTTTAAAGACAAGTGCAGGTTGGTTGCAAAAGGCAACAGAGTGGGCAGAATGTTTACGTTGAATGTAGACATGCCTGAAATGAGTGCTACGATGAGTGCTACGTTGAATGTAGACATGCCTGAAATGAGTGCTACGATGTTTGCAAATGGGTCCTACGAAGACCATATCTATGGGAGGCTGCAGGTATTATGTGACGTTTATTGATGACCACACAAGGAAAGTGTGGGTATATTTCATGAGAAGGAGAAGAGTGAGGTGTTTACTCACTTTCAGAATTTCAGAGTTTTGGTTGAAAAGCAAACAGGGAAATATGTAAAGTGCCTAAGGTCAAATGGAGGGGGAGAGTACTTCTCCAATGAGTTCTCTGAATTTTTGAAGAAGAATGGTATTCGAAGACAGTTTACATGCAGATACACTCCGCAGCAAAATGGAGTTGCTGAGCAAAAAAACAGGCACATTGCTGAGATTGCGCGAGCATTGATGGAAGAGAAGAATATGCCGCATAGCTATTGGGCTGAGACTGTTTCTACAGTAGTATACATCATGAACAGGACTCCAACTGCAACCATACATGATGTAACTCCAAAGGAGAGGTTTACTGGCAAAAAACCAGATTTGTCTCATCTGAAAGTCTTTGGCTGCATTGCATATGTGCATGTGCCAGATGAGCTGAGAACTAAGCTGGATCCGAAAGCTAAAAATGTGTGTTTATTGGATATTCCCTTGAGCAAAAGGGATACAGGTGTTATAATCCTGCTACACGTGAGTTGAGGGTAAGCACACGGATGTCTTTGATGAGATGAGCAGCTGGTATGCTGCTGAAAAAGAAGTTGTTGGGGCTGATGTGAGTGGAAGTGTGGTTGCACAGAATGCAGGTCAGCAATCACAGTCTTTGAGTAGACCAGGAGAGTCCTCATCTAGTGGGTCTGTTGATAGACCATGGAGTGGCAGGCTGCGTCATAATACTAGTCCTGTAAATGTGATTAGTACATCACGTAAAGGAAAAGAGAAAGTGGTTGAGCCCCTTGGTATTCCTGACATTTCTACAGGGCATTCTCATGTTGATGGAGAGTCTAGTGGCTCAGATATGAGCCTTGATGAGGAGCTTGGGATCCCAGCTATGAGAACACCTAGTGTAAAGAAGGCTATGGAAGCCATGAATGAAAAGCTGCGAAGATCTGGGAGAGTGAAAAATCCTGTGCAGAGATTTACCTATGATGGTTATGTGGCACATCACTATGCATATATGGCGAAGGTTGTGCAGGTTGTTGAGCCCACATGCGTTGATGAGGCTGTTGGAAATGTGTGTTGGGAGAAAGCTATGGATGAGGAGATGAATGCACTATATGGAAATGAAACTTGGGATTTAGTGCAATTGCCTGAAGGCAAGAAAGCAATTGGATGCAAGTGGGTGTACAAAGTTAAACATAACAGTGATGGAAGCATAAACAGGTACAAGGCTAGATTGGTAGCCAAAGGATATGCGCAGACATATGGCATTGATTATGAGGAAACTTTCAGCCCAGTTGCCAAGATGGCAATAGTGAGAGTTGTGATAGTAGTGGCTGCGTCAAAGCAATGGTCTTTACATCAGATGGATGTAAAGAATGCATTCTTGCATGGGGATTTGCAAGAAGAGGTGTATATGTTGCAGCCACCTGGTTATGAGGATGTGGGTCACCCTGAGCATGTTTGCAGGTTGAAGAAAGCCCTGTATGGCTTAAAACAAGCACCAAGAGCATGGTCTGACAAGATTTCTAAATATCTTGTCACTATTGGCTTTCATGTAGCCAATGCAGATTTCTCGCTGTATGTGAGACATGGTGATAGAGGAGTTGTGCTTGTTGTCATCTATGTAGATGACTTGATCATTACGGGGGGCCATGATGCAGAGATCTTTGATGTAAAGATCTTGCTTAGATAGAAGTTCGAGATGAAGGATCTGGGGGAGCTCAGATATTTCTTGGGCATTGAGGTGATTAGGTCACCACATGGTATTGGATTACTGCAGAGACAGTATAGCTTGGACATGTTGTCCAAGTATGGTATGACAGGCTGTAAGCCTATTTCCGTGCCATTGGATCAGAATGGCAAGTTGAGTGCAGATTCAGGAGAGATCTTGGAGGATCCTACTATGTATAGGTGCATAGTAGGAAGCTTGATCTACATGACGATCACCAGACTAGATTTGAGCTATGTTGTTGGGTTGGTGAGTCAGTTTATGCAGGTTCCACGGAAATCGCATTTGGATGCATTGAGACGCATACTGAGGTATGTGAGGTCTACTTTGCATTGTGGACTATTCTATGAGACTGGGACAGAGGAGTTTGTGAGAGGTCCCTCTCGGGTGAAAGCTTACATGGGGCAGTTGAGCGTTAAGCTAGTGCGAGATGCTTTGGAGCTTCCTTATATGGACCAGCCATATGTCCGCCTCAATAATGTGACAAAGCTCACCAGAGGCCTGAACCCCAAAACAAGGACGGAGTTGAGTGAGGGGAACATAGCACAAGAGGATCTAGTTATGCCCACCACAAGGGCTTTGTAGTTTCTACTTACTACCAAGTGGCAGATTCAACCATTGTAGTTTCTACTTACTACCAAGTGGCAGATTCAACCATTGCAGTATGACCACATTGTCTAGAGTCCACCAAGGCCAGATGGTGAATTGGTCTGACTATATCTTTAGAGAGCTACACGCAGTTTACTCGAACCCCCAAGGAAAGCTAGCAGCTGCAACCTTATTGACTAGGGTCCTTTATTATGTGGTCAGATGGGATGAATTGCCAAGGGCAACCCAGCTAAGCGGGCCAGATGCGGATGTGACCTCTCTACCCTCACCGTCCACTTCTCCTAATCCACCACTAGCAAAGAGGCCCCATCATGTGCCAAATGTCATAGAACAAGTTCCACCACCCCCCCCAAGGCCAACACAAGAGGTACTTGCAGCAGTAGCTGCAGAAGCTAGTAAGAAGGCTGAAGAGGAAGAGAAGAGGAAACAAGATTTTTTCAACAGAAGCCTATTTGAAACACCACCTCCATAACAATTCCAAGAGATGCCATCATATGTTGAGGTTGACCCTTCTTCCCCTAGCGCCACACAGAATACCCTGAACACTCCAGTCAAGCTTATGCAATGAGCATACATGCTGCCACAAAGATGTTTCAAACTTTGTACTTGGCTTCTCACATATGGCACGAGAGCTCATCACCCAAATGACAGACTGTATCTATAGGCAGCAAGAGGTGGCACAGATGTCCGAGAGATGCTCTTAGCCAAGGCCCAGGAGCATGCAATATCTAAAGACCTATACTAGACAAACCTTCAGTTTATGGAGCTCCAGAAGAAGTTTGATCTCTGCAAATAGAGTAGTTGGGCATTGCAATTTCTCATCTGGGACGTTTACTGTAACACGCCACGTGCCTTGAGGATCATCCCCGGCTTCCTCCCCATTCGACGACGATGGGCCTAGAAGAAATTCCATTTAGAACAACTAAAGAACCCCAAAATCTAGTTCAACTTCCCATGGTTCATGCCCCCATCCGTGCAGCATCCATGCACCGAGGAGCATATGGTCAAGCGCTTTAACAAATTTATCCACTGTTGCAATCGGGTTCCCGACTTAGCAGTAATCATCACCATCCGGTTCTTCAACCTTATTATCACACTCCTGGAGTCATTCCCCAACTGGAACCACTGCTACGAGGGCACCCAAGGCCTCGCATTTGAAATCAACAAGGGGCCTACACTCAAGCAGCTCTTCGGATATTGTAAGCATGTCATGTGGATGCCTGCTTGGCGGCTCCAAAATTTTGAACATATGATGGAGACCAACTTTTGGACCAACTACCAGGTCTTCCATCAAGCTCCTCCCGCTAGGATTTTGTCCAAACCTATTCCATCTATTATCGATAGATCTAATCGGTTTCGAGGACGGACCTACTTTAGGGAGGGGGTATGCTAACCACTCTTGTTAACATGGCCTTCGTGTGGCTACTATGCCTTTTGTAACCGTGCAATGCGCTAATTGTAAATGAGACATGGCATGACCAAGCTTATGGCATGTGTAACACCGATCATAAGGATTTGATGTACATAGAGCTAGTAAAACTAGGAAGACTAGTTTTGGGCCCCCACTTGTAATTGGATGGCCGGACATTGTAAATATGAGCTCATGTATACAAGACATTTGATGAAATATGAAAACATACAATCCCATTTGTCTCAATTGAGTTTTCCCTTCTTTCTCCCTCTATCTCATTTGAGTTTATGGTTGCTTGCTTGCTTGATTGTTGGTGTATGTGAGTAACAATGGTAATGCTCTCCTTTCTCTCCTTCTCTACCCTTTGCTTGCTATCTACCATGTCTTATTTACATACGTATGGCATGAGGTAGAGGTTGAGCTTTCCATAGCTCTTTCCCTCTTGCTCACTACCTAGCTTTGGATCTCTCTTTGGGTGACACCACAAGGAGTGTGGAGTGAGCCCCTAGCGGCTTCACATCGAAGAGTTAACCCTCATAGGGTTGGCTAAGTGCCATTCACCGGATTCGACCCTTGCATGCACCTTTCTCCTCTTCATTCTCTTTATATAACATAGGAATCTAGCTTTACAAAAGATTATATTTTCTATTGGAAGAAATGTCAGCCTAAAAAGAAATTTATTGGTGGATATGGATCCATTCTACCCCTCCTCCCTTGCAAATGTGATTTTTGGTAAGCTTCATCAGGTGAGATTTTTTGCAAACACAATAAAATAGTGAGATTTTTTACAAATATATGAATTAAGAACATCTAGAATGCTTTGGCAGCATATGTCTTTATTTGGATTTGATGAGCTGTGCGAATGGATAACATACTACCTTACACACACGAAATTTTGTTTTCCTAAAATAAACTTACTTATGTACTCTATTGATAAAGGGATATATCGTAAATGACATCTATTAGGTGTAAAGACCGTCAACCAAGCCTTCTACCCTTTTATCTAGACAAGAATATGTGGTCCAAGGAGGCTAAAATGAATGGGGTTATACTTAAACATCAGAAGCATAAAGCCTATAATATCCGAGCTATGGTATGGTTATCCAAGTTGTGATTATTTTGAGTTATCATACATTCACGATTGATGCCTCTAAAATTATTTACATAGGAGTTTGTGATCTCAAATGTACCTAAGAAATCATTTTTAAGTTATAACAGGTGATTCCTTAGACTTGCTACACATGTAACAAGGTTGCCTAAGTTGTGATTATTTTGAATTATCACACATTCATGATTTATACCTCCAAAATTATTTACATAGGAGTATGTGATGTTAAATGTATCTAAGAAATCATTTTGATTCATAATAGGTGATTCTTAATACTTTTTACACATATAGAAAATTTAAAAATGTTGAAGCAAGGAACAAATAAAATGAAATTGTCAAAAACTATCATAGCTGCCAACAAAAGTAAGAAGCCAATCTCAAGAGGTTGAACTAAATGTTGGGAAAGAAAAAAAAGTATCCTTATAGATAGGAACCAAAAGGAATGCCTTATCGTTAGGGGAGTACAAAGGATGTCTCTGAGAAACTATGAACCCTATATAATTAGTAGAAAAGCTACCCTTGTACTTGGAAGTCCACAATGTGCTTCATGTCTGCCTGCTCAAAAGTTATACGCTACACCCAAACCATATCTTAGAGACACGATTCTAAAAAAAATGTTTGGTAAAATGAAAGTTTTATCCAGTGGAGGATGCCATTTGGTGGGTGAAAGATGAGGACCTACTTAATCCCCTATTTTTAAGATGAGAACATCTTAAATTTTTCAAGTGGGTGAAAGATGAGGACCTACTTAATCCCCTATTTTTAAGATGCGAACATCTCAAATTTTTCAAGTGGGGAAGGATATAAGATCCCTCCTTAAGCTTAGAAGTCGAAGTCTTCTCATTTTTCTGATAAAAAGATGGAGAGAGAAAATAATTCTAGAGAAAGAAGGCTCAGCTTTGAGAATCTATTTGAATGAAAATTTTACATTTAGTACCAAGAACTCTTAAATAAAAATAGAGCTTAATTTGGACCCCTATAAAGATTTTTAAGGTACGAGTTAGTTACGGATGGAAATGTAAAGTAAACCACTTAGAGGATGGTCAATTGGGACCAAAATTAGATTGTGTAACATATCAAAATATTTTAAAAAGCATCAAAATAGATAAATGAACCTCGAAAATCACCCAAGTAATATTAAAGTAATTAAAAAAAGGTTGTTTAAGGGGTTTGTATGGGATAAAACTTCATGCAAACATGAGTATGAGTTAGTTTATAGGTCCCCAAACTCATAAAATCATCCACATAGGTAATTGGAATCTTTAGTTATCTTAGAGGCACGTGAACCATCATGTACAGTTGCCCAGGATGACCTATGCAAACATGAAGGAAAAGGGGTAAAACTCACCTTAGGCCCTAGTCGGATGTGGCAAAGATTATTATTGAGTTGTTAAATGACTTATATGGATTTAATACAACCATAATTCAAAAATGGTCGCTCCATACATAACACCCCCTAGAAATTTATGTAGGAGCACCAACAGTATGTGATTCTCCAAAAGTCGAGAAAGAGGTGTGACCTAGTTTAGATGAGAAATCATTGAAAAAAGTAAAAAAATGAATTTAACTAATGAGACCTTAGTTATTTGCATAAACTAGACAAACCTAAGGTTAATATCCAAAGGCTTAAACCTTAGGAAAATATACTTAATGATAAGGTATAAGCTACAAGGCTTAAACCTTAGGGACGGGATTTTTGTAAACCTTAATATGATATCTTAGCACATGTATAAATATAACTGGAAAAGAAGCTACATAAAAATAAGAAGAAAGAAATAGTAATTGGTGAGAGATAAGGGCCCCAATAAGTTTGCATTGACTTTCTCCATATACCTAACTCTAACCCTAGATTCTACATAGAAACCCTAGTATAGAGCTGAGCTCTCCATTAAAGCTCTCTATTAGGGTTTCTATGTAGAAGCTAGGGTTAGGGTTAAGCTTCAATGAGAAGGGAAAAAGAAGAAAATAAAAACTTAAAAGAGAGGAAAGATCAGTGAAATACTCACAAGAAAGCTTTCATGGAAAGCTTGTTTGCATAGGAGATGAAGGAAAAGAGAAGACATACCTTGCTTGAGCTTGGGGAGGACAGGATAAGAGAGGTAGAGTGATTGATTAGACATAAACCTATAAAAGAACCCAAGGTATCAAGGTTAGGACATTCAAATGATAAAATATCACGGCGACAAAAGAAGCGGGTTTACTTTTTCCAAGCCATGCTATGGAGTAGCGTTTTATTTCTTTGCAGTGTAGAAACGTTTTTTCGCTACTACTAGAAATGCTGCTAAGTAGTGGCAAAAAAACACTGCTAAGCGAAATAACACTATTGAGTAGCGTCTTTTCACTGCTCTGCATTAAAAGCCCTGGCATTCCCCCTTCCGAAACGCTGCTAAAAAACACTAATGTGCCCTCAATGTGTTGTAGTGGGCCCAATAAGCTTGAAGCCTCAAAGGACCTTATGTGTCAACTAAAAAGAATTTATAAATCATACTTTGTCCTTCTCCATATGATGTATGGAAGAGACCCAATGAGCTTAAACCCTTAAAGGACCTTATGTGACAGCTAAAAGAATTTATAAAGTTTATATTATCATGTTTTACATTCTTTATGTGATGCATAAAAGGGGCCCATTGAGCTTGGAGCTTCAAGGACCTTAAAAGAGTTTTTAAAGTGACTAGCAAAGAAACCCAATGAGCTTGAAGATTTAAAGGAACTTATCTGAATAAAATACATGGACTTAATCAATGATTATATGAATCATTAATACTAATCAAGCTCTATGTTTTACCATAAATAAAGTCCACCAAGCTCTCTTATTTTTTGGGTAATTTTTTTATTCTCATCTTTTTTGCTACATGTGTTGGGCTTCCTTCTCCTCCACCCCAATCAAGAAAATATATTTCTCTTGCTCCCCCTTCTATTTCTTAGCACATTGCTAAGAAAGTGGTGCAAGCATGTATGTGAAATCTTATGCTATGTTTTATTTTCTTCCACCTCCCCTTTCTCTTTTACTCTCTAAACTAAAATAAATTGTTTTAAAGAAACCATGAAATAAAACACTTAGTAATTATCTCTCTTTAATTAAGGAATATAATATGTCTTGTTGAGCCTCATCGGGCAAGGGAGCCACTGGAGATATCTGATTGTGAGAATTAAAGGGCAAAATGATATGAGTAAAGTTGAATTTTAAACATCTAAAGAAATAACTTCCATTTCTCTACTAAGTATTTTCCTGGTTAAACTTTGGTAAGTCGCCACACCAGGATAGCCAATGGTAAAGATAATTGTAAGAGAGGCTCTGAGTGAAGATTATCTACCCCCAAAGATAAAAGTCTTCCACTAGCTAATCAAAGACTAGAAAGAGGGGATAGAGATCTTACATATATGGTCCTCATAATTGTCCAATACTTATATTCAAACCTACTTAACAATGTCTCTATAATTGTTTAATGATTAGAAAAGTGGACCCTAAATTTAACACTAGTCTTGTAATTAACCCATAAAGTGGCTTTAATCATGAAAATAGCTCAAGGATGATTTTACAATTCTGAAGAAGTGGAAAGGAAAATCAACTTAAAATTCCACAAAATTATTTTAGAAAACTTGGTTGGCATGCATCTACCCATGGTAAGTGTTATAATGCACCTTGTATATTTACACTTTTAAAAATAGCATAAAAATTCTATAATAGCCTTATCTTAAAACTATCTTGGTAACAACACATAAAAGTGACACTTTTATATCCTTGTCTAGTGACAAACCTTGTGGTTAATATATTTTTTTCTTTTATCATATATTTGAAAAAACGTTTTAAAAAAACTTAAATTACTTAGGAGCATAGTTTACTCCTCTATGGTTTGAAAATTCTATTACAATTTGAAGGTTGAATACTAACCAATTTTTAAGGATGTTTGGGATGTGTAGTCACACAGTTCAAATAAGCCAATTGGCCACCATTGATTTTCAAAAAAAATTCAAGGTCTTAGATTTTACAGTCATCGATAACATAACTTATGCCATAAACTCAGAGATTATAATCTAGGAGAGAGAGAGAGAGAGAGAGAGAGAGAGAGAGAGAGAGAGAGAGAGAGAGAGAGAATATTGCAATACACACACACACACACACACACACATAAATACATGTATATATTGAAAGAGAGAATATATATATATATATAATTATCTAATTATTTAAAAACATCAACATCTTTATCATAATAAGACACACACACACACACACATACACAAACACATTATATATACATATATCGTACAGTTATATACACATTATACTCTTTATATAATATAATATAATATATATTTGTATATTATACACACAAAATTTTATTTTTGTGTATATGTGTGTGTACGTGCGTGCACATGCATGTGTGTGAGAGTGTGTGCATGTATACGTGCAAATGTGTGTGCGCATGTGCATCTATGTATACATGTGTGCACATGTATATGCGAATGTATATGTGTGTGTGCGGGCATGTGATTTTTTTTATGTGAGCGTTTTTGTGTATATGTGTGTGCACATGCACACACGTCTGTGTGTGAGAGTGTGTGCATATGCATGTGCAATTGTGTGTGCGTATGTTCAGCTATGTATACATGTGTGCCTATCGATAGTGCCACACATGTATTTGTGTATGTCAGTTAGTGTGTACGTGTATATATATGTAAGTTTATATGCACGTATAAAATATATATATTTATATATACATATATACATATATATATATATATACATACCTATAAATATATATATATATACACCTATAAATATATATATAAATATGTGTGTGTGTATAATATAATATGTATATGTGTGTGTATATATATATATATATGTATATACATTTATGTGTGTGTGTGTGTGTGTGTGTGTGTGAGCACTTATATATATGAGAAACTCATTCAATGAGCAAAAGACTTGATGTTGACAGCTAATTGTGAGCCCCAATGCATCTAGGCTTGTAGAAAAGAACGTTAAGTTCAAAAATGTGAAACTCTTATATATATATATATGAGACTCATTCAATGAGCAAATGACTCATTAAAAAAATTCTCCTTTCTTCTTTATGTGAAGGGCTCTCCACCTCTTGCCAAGTGGCACTCTCTTTTGCTTGCCATATGGCAGGTACTCATATATTATCTTAAGGAAGAGTTTCACAAAGCTGCTATATGGCAAGAATTTGAAGGTTAGAGAAGGTCAAGGAGGTTTGGGTAGAATTTGAATTTTGAGTCTCAAAAGACTTGGTTGCCCACTAGTAGATATAGAAGATCACCCCAATTAAATTAGCGTGGACGAACAGTCTCTCAATGTTTTGCGCTTTGGTCAAGCAGACATACAGGAATAATCGAACAAATAGTCAAAAGAATGAGGTGGCGGCTAAATCAAGTGCAGCAATCAATATATGTTGCTGTTGTGTCGCCACTTCCAATTAGTTAGTTTATAACGTTTGCGTGCATTTTACGACCAATTATTAGATTGCTCTTTATTGTATCAACATGTATAGAGCCTGTTCTAAGGGCAGACGGCTAGCTCTCCAGTTGGGGTCACGTAGGTAGCCTTCCTTCAGTCTTTATTGTTCACAATGCCTTCACACCGCTTTTCCACAGCGAAGTAAACTTTACTTGGCTTTAGAAACATTAAAATGTCACTTTTTGCGTTAAAGAGATCTGTATGATTTTTATTCTCACTCGGAGTCACGCCCGCCGAGATTGCTCATTTTGGCACAATCACAAAAAGCTTAAAAAGATGACCACGTTGCATTTAATGCTTTGCTTAAGGAAGAATTTATTTGATTGAACTGTGGTGTCTGGCTACTGTAACTGCACGGCTTTTGATCAGCATCCTCGGCACGGCTTTTGATCGGCATCCTGTGGGAGCTTGTTCACACGCTTCAAAAGATTGCCAACCAGTTAGCACGTGGTCCAGTGGAAAAATGGCCATTGGCCCCATTTTGAAATGCCAAGTTGCACGGAACCCAAGGGAGCAACTGGTCAAACTAGTTGGTGAGGCCCTTGGGTTGCGTAGGCCACACGAATCACGCCGGAGACAGAGAAGTCCCCTATTGGTGGGTACACACTGGGGCGCTTCCTACGAGCTCTCCAATTGCATATCAAAGTCCACATGTGACATGATGCATGAGAACAACCTGCTACGGGTGCGGTGCTTCCGGCTACCGAGGTTTGCTTTTGCCCATGTTCCTGTACCTGTAGGGGAGAAAAGAGAGAAGATGCTTGCTGCTGTTGCTTCCTATGGACTCTGGACTCGGAGGTGTGAAATTGTTCTTCTTCTTTTTTCTCAACCTTAGTAAGAGAAAAAGTCCATGCTCAGTGTTTATAATAAAACAGAAAAGAACAGGAAAAAGACGGCCAAAGCATTTTTCGAGTGAGCAACAGAATTGTAACTTTTTATGCTTTTCCAGGATCCAAGACGGCGTCCAGCACCCACGACATAACTGTCTTTTCAAAGCCTTGTCACTCCACCGAACTCAACTAAGGCGGCAAAATCTGCTAATTGAGTCTGGGAGGCGTTGTCGTGTCATCAACTTTGACTCTGAGGCATAATTTTTAACCAGCTGTAAATCTCGAGTCTCAAGAGCACCGACCGGCGTGGTAAGTTCTGGTTGTAGGGTTTTTGAAGGGTAGCCTTGTATTTTCTTTTGAAGGGCTAAAATATACTCTACCTTTCTTGAAGGAACGCTTCAAGAAATTGTTTACCAGCTTTAGGATTTATATAAGAAGAGTATTCATTAGTAAGGGGCATATAAGGAGTTTGCATATACATGTGAAATAAGCATTCATCTTCAAAAGCCTCTAGTGACATATCTTTTTTTGCAACATGGTTCATAATCTGCATCACACTTATAATTCTATTTTTCTTCCCATCAATCAACATGTTTCTCAATGACTTTTGATGCATTTGTTAAACACTTTTGCTTTAAAATGGCTTGCTTATATTCCTCTGATGATTCATGAACTTGTAAAGCTTGTTTTTAGATGGTTGAACTACCTTCATGGGCAAAAATTGTTCTCATTTGACATTCAATGTGCAAATTCTACACTTCACTCTTTCTTTCCCATCTTCATCTTTTCGTTGATATGCCCACTTAAATTATAATTTCCACACGGGTAAAAATGTGCGCTTGTAAGTTTTCTTACCCTCAACTTTGTCATTGTCACCATCATTGTTAACATTGTTGCTTGATACACTTGAGTTGCCTTGTGATCGTCCATTCTGTTGTCGCACTGACACACTAAGCATCGAATGTAATTTTAATTGTTTTGTATCCTTCTTTGGACGCCCCATTACCTATATAATTTATTAAAAAAATAATTTTTGATTAGTATGTGTATGTGTGTGTGTGTGTACAATGTGTGTATGTGTGTGTGTGTGAGAGAGAGAGAGACTTAAAAGTATATGGTTACTTTATGTAATCAATAAATCATATTGCATTTTTTCAAGACCATTACAATTTACATTGGAGGTTGGATGACCAAAAGGGAATTGAAGCATGAAAAAAACACAATTAAACTAAATAAATACTAATTTTATAAAAATTCAAATTTATGCTACACTCATACAACCCCAGAATTAAAACAAGAGGCCTATGGCCAGTGGGGCTACCAGCCCAAGGAGAGGCTAGGTCTTGGTCGCCGGCTTGCTCTTTAGGGCCTAGCAGCATGTCGGCCAACCCTTGTGGGCTTGGCCAGCTAGTCGGCCAGCCTCAAAGGTGTCCTGGACAGGCCCGGCGCAGCCTGGACAACAAGTGGCTAGCCCAGCAGAGGCGGCGAAGACATGGTGTGAAAAGCGCTGGAAGTTCAGGCAGCTGTCGTAAATGACATTCTTGAGCCTATCGGCCTTGGACGAAAACAAGGGAGTCATTGATGATTGGAGCCTCCGACGCAGTGGCAATGCTGGTGGGCTTTCTGTAGAGCAGCCCGACAATGAGCAAACGAAAAGATGCCCTGCGTGCGCTCGCGGCTCTACAATTTGTCGATCCACCCCGGCAATGTCAAAACCATCAAAGAGGTCGGGGCTTGAAAGACTGAAGTGGGCACTGGGATTCTGGGAACTTGGTGGCAAAAACACAGATCACTCCTCCCCAAGTAAATGCAAGGGTTATTATGGAATAAACACAAATTCTAAAAGGCGAGGTCAAGTATCAAACGATCCTTATTGTGAAAGGGTACTGCAACCTTCAAATTCTGGGGCTGACCCGCGGCACTAGCTGAGCGCCAGCCTCCAGGCACTAGTCAAGCCTGCCATTTAGTAGTTGAGCCGACCCCATTTACTTTCTGACCTTACAATAATACAAGTGACAAGTTAGCGTGCAGGACTCGGAATAGTCAATCTCATCTCCACGTGGCGAAGAGGACGACCACCAAGAAAGAGCGAGCCCGCTGGCGGTTGTCCCTATGCTTTACCCGGATCGCGGTCTGCCACTCTCGACAAGTTCCCATCGCCCGAATCCGTATAAACAAAGGACCCCCCCCCCTACCAGCCACGCCAATAGCCTCTTTGTGTACCCTACAACCCTCATCCCTTGTCTCTACGCCCTACTTACAAGTTACCGGGGCTTAGTCTCCTCACACTACCCCATTGTAGCTAACCTCCATCCCTAGCTTTCTTCACCCGGCCAGCAAAAGCCAACATGCCAGAGATCTCCTACTCTTCCCTTGAGTCTACCATCGCCGAATTTGAAGAAACTACCCGCCAAGCCGCCAAAATCCAGACCGATGTCTTACGGGAAATCCTGCACCGGAACGCAGGCACAGAGTACCTGCGAAACTGTGGTTTGGACGGCCGAACCGACGCCCAGTCCTTTAAGCGATGTGTGCCTGTCGTTACACACACAGACCTCAAGCCATACTTCGACCGGATAGTAGAAGGCGACCGATCCCCCATCCTCACCAGAGAGTCCATTCAAACCCTTTCTCTAAGGTACTTACATACAACCTTCCACGATACCTGCGATGTTTTTTCATGTACAGGCCAGGGCATGCTGAGAGTACTTTGTATGTATACTTAGAAGCCCTCTTAGCACACAAACAAACTCATTTCCTTCTTTAATGCAGCTCTGGGACTACCGCTGATGGACAACAAAAGTACCTTGTCCTCTACAAGGAAATTCTGGAGGCTACTGTGCAGCTAGCTAAGATCTCCTCTGCATACAGAGCACGGTAAGGATGCGTCATTCGCTCACGTGAATTAGACTGAAAAGTAGCGCGCGATGCGCAGTGGAGCCTTACTAACTTTGGGTTGTTGCAACAGGGCGTTCCCAATAAGGTCTGGCGGAAGGGTCTTGGAGCTGGCATTCTCTGGACAAGTATCGACCACCAGCGGGGGGGTGATCTCCGGGACGGCTACCACACACCTCTTCAGAAGTGAAGAGTTCAAATTAAAGCAGAAATCTGCAGAGGTCCGGGCATGCAGCCCGGACGAGGTGATCAGAGCTTCGGACAACGGACAAGCTATGTACTGCCATTTGCTCTCCGCACTGCTCTGCCGGGATGAGCTGGAGTTCATCACCTCCACCTTCGCTTACACCATAGTGGAGGCCTTCCGCACCTTCGAGCTGCAATGGCAGAGCCTGTGCAACGACATCCGGCACGGCCAGCTAAGTACCTGGATCACAGACCCCAGTGTAAGAAGCGCCATGGCCAAGCTCTTGGAGCCTGACCCGGAGCTCGCCGACGTTCTCGTCTCAAAGTGCTCTGCCCTCGATGACTGGTGTGGTGTGATCCCGCAGATTTGGCCTAACTGCAAGTACGTTTACTCTATCATGACGGGCTCCATGGAGCCTTATCTGAAGCGGTTGCAGCACTACGCCGGCAGCTTGCCTCTTGTGAGCGGTGACTATGGTGCTACGGAGTCTTGGATTGGTGTTAATGCAAGCCCGAAAGCCCAGCCCAGAGATACTACTTTCACAGTGGTGCCGAGCTTTGCTTACTTTGAGTTCATCCCCCTGCCTTCGAAGGACGCAATTTTTGCAGCTGAGGGAGAAGAAGCTAGCCCGGTAGGCCTCACGGAGGTGGAGGTCGGACATGAATACGAGCTTGTGATGACGACTTATGGAGGTGATTATCTTAATCTATTATATTTATAATCAGATAATAAGTGATCTACATTGAAATGTTCAACTTTTAGCTCGCGTGCGTGTTGTTTTCCCAAACTATGAACTCATCCGGCCGGCTGCTCTTTTGCAGGTCTCTATCGCTACAGGCTCGGCGACATTGTGAGAGTAACGAGCTTTTTCAACGCTACCCCTCAGCTCGCCTACGTTTGCAGGAAGAATGTGCTGCTCACAGTGAACATCGACAAGAACACAGAGAAGGACCTACAGATAGCAGTAAACAAGGGCGTGGACAAGCTACAGCAGCAGGATTCGAGGGCAGAGGTGGTTGACTTCACAAGCTATGCAGATCTGTCTACGACGCCGGGACACTATGTCATCTTCTGGGAGCTGAACAGTGGCAGCAGCAGAAGGGGTGATGATAATGGTGACGACGGTAGTGAGGAACGTGGCGCAATGCTATTGGAGAAGGGCGTTCTGCAGAGATGTGCGACCAGCATGGACCTTGCCTTTGTGGACCCGGGCTATGTGGGGTCCAGGAAGGTGCGTACCATTGGACAGCTGGAGCTGTGCGTGGTGGAGCCGGGCACCTTCCGCTTCCTGCTGGATAGATACCTGAAACGGGGAGCCGCCATCACCCAGTACAAAACGCCCCGCTGTATCGCCTCAGGCTCCGAGGATCTCCGCAAGATCCTCTGCAGCAGAGTGTGCGCCTCCGCCCTCAGCTCTGCGTACCTTTGAATAACAAACAATTTCCCAACCACCTTTCTTCTGAAAAAAGAACCTTTTTCTACCCATCACACGCAGAGCGCTGCTCCCCTCAGTTTCCCTTGCAGCGAAATAGTGTTGTTAGTGAAATATATATATACTATTTAGCCGTTTTCCACACTTGGGAACTGCCGTGCAATTTATCTGAAAAGATTGGTACTGCCGAAAACCAAGGTAATATCTACAAATTACCCGCACATTATGCCTTAGGAAAAGAAGCTATGTAATCTGCTGAACTGCAATGTAAAGAACCTAGTCTAGGCTTTGGCCCAGTTGCTGGGGGTACATTACTAAAGGGGCCTTTTTTGAACTGGTTTGTAAAGAACCTAGTCCAGGCTTTGGCCCAGTTGCTGGGGGGGGTGGCCTTTTTTGAACTGGGTTTTGTAATGAACTTTCTAGTGTTAATATTATAAATATCTACTTCTCAAAAAAAAAGAAAAGGAAACCAAAAACGTAGATGCAATTCAAAAAAAACAACAGGGTTTCAATACTAAAAATTAGAAACAATCCTAGGATTATAACTATAATGTATAACTTTTGTGAGGAATGAATGTTGAATTTCACCTATACTATTGTTCATGTCTTGCATGTGCATATTCATTTGTGTTGTATATTCACATGAACTCTTTATGTTGTATTAATTAATTGGAGGCTATTATATTAATCAATATGGATTGAACATTGCCTCCCAATTTTAATTGATATAAAGCTATTATTATAGGTTAATTTTAGCCTAGGGGCCCTCCATCTAAGGGCATTTGCCATTGCTATCCTGCCACCATTGCTCTTGGCAAACCCGTATACTCCACCTCCCCAAAGCCCAAAAAAATCCACTCCGGCTCCTTTCCTCTACCGTGTCTAGCCTACACTACTACACACATCAAGCTTAGGAAATAATGTGAACATTCCAGCTACTTTGAAGTCTCTTCTCCCCCAACGCCAACAACTACTCCAGACGGTGCACGGTTGAATCCTCTGAAGAAAGGCTATGAGTCACTGCTACCTAGAAACTGGGAATGATGAATTCTATTGGCACAACTACTTCCAGTCCATACACTAATGAAAAAGGACGATGACATGTTGCCACTTTATAAGTTGTCAAGAATGCCCAAAGTGTCCAATATAGCATTTAACCCCAATCTGTCTGATTTTGATTAATTATCTTCTTCAAGATTTTCTGCAACACTTGGTTTGTTGATTCAGCTTGACTATTTGTCTATGGATAATAAACTGTAATTTTTTTATGAATTATCATATGATATTCTATGAGACTCTTGATAACCTCACTCAAGAAATGTCCACCGTTTTGATGACATTGACCATGTCAATTGCATAGCCAAATGAGGTCATTATCATCTCAGACAAGAATTTTGCTACTAATGAAGCTTTGTTATCTCTAAGAGATTTAGCTTTCAACCCACTTTATGCAGTCATCAGTAGCCACCAGAATGTATTGATTATCAATTCTTTGAGCTGGGGGCTTGAAAGGTCCTACAAAGTCTAGTCTCCATTTCTAAAATGCTTTCACTCGCAATGATGGAGTATACGGCATTCTATCTGCAGCATTCGGCTATCATAATCACTAGCAAAAGTCACATGCTTTAGCAAACTACTAGGCATCTTTTAATAATGTGGGCCACCATAATCTTGCCAGAAATTTCTTTCATAGTCTGTATTCTATCCGGAAAAGTTTCCTCCATTGACATTTTGATGTGATAAGCATTGTAACTTTCTCATGATCTTGAACACATCGTCGTAAAATCCGATTCACCCCCATTTTGTACAGCTGGCCTACTATAATTGTAAAAGTTCTACTATCACGTGCCAGCCTCTTCTGGTGATATCTGGTCATTCCCTCCAAAAATTCTCCATTTGCCACACCAAGAACATCAGCATTTCATCATACCACAGGTTTGGTGGAACATCCAAAACAAACAGCTTTGCAACCACATGTTTGGTAGAACATACAAAACAAACGGCTCAAATCGAAAAATTGATCTAGTACTCTCGGACTCTATCTGGGATAGAAAATTTACAACTGCATTCTCACTTCCAGGCATGTGTTCTATGGTAAACTCGAACTCCTGTAATAACAGCATGCATCTTGCTATCTTACCGATGAGTTTAGGCTTGCTCACTAGGATAAGCCAATGCTTGGTGGTGATCAACATGGAAAACAAAGTAATTATTCAAAAGATAATGTCTGAACTTAGTGATCGAATAAAACATGCCCAAGGCTTCTCTCTTTGTTATGAAGTAATTCTTTTCTACAGCAGACACCACATCCGGCTTGTGTAATAAATTGGGCGAAACCATCCTCCTTTGGTTTGCTGCATTAATCCACTTCCAATTATTGCAACATCTGATGCATCCATGAAAACATGAAATAACCTCTCCCAATCCGGAGGTTGCACTATTGGCACTACTCGTGCTAACATGATTTTGAGATGCCAAAATGCTTCCTCACATTTATCTTTTGTATATAATAAGGATTCTTCTTTGTGAGTATGTACAATGAATAATGAAGGAATCTTATGTGCCATTTAATTTTCTTGAGAAACCTACCTAATTATTTAATGTTGAGTGGAGCTTTTAAGCCTGACTATGACAATCACATTCCGGGGATCCACTGCTAATCTTTCCTATGAAACTATATGTCTAAGCAACGCTCCGCTGCTGCTGCTGCTCAGTGCAGGCACATTTTGATGAGTCTTAATCTAGTTTCTTGGCACCTCTTCAAAGATAGTGTTAAGTGACGAAGATGCTTCGAAACACACTGAAATCATCCACGAATAACCTCATGAATGTTATGAGATATTCATTAAAGATTTCTTGAACCATTCTTCGGAAGAAGGTAGCTGTGCATTCTTTAATCTAAATGTCATAACATTGGAAGCAAACACCCCCTTTCTATGATAAAATCTCGCTTTTCTTTGTCTTCAAGTGCCATTCACACCTCATTGTAACCAGTAAATCCATCCAAAAACGAATACGTTTTATGACCACCACCAACAACATCTAGAAGAGAATCTGTGAAGGGTAATGGAAAGCGATCTATGATAGTGGTTACATTTAACTTCTTGTAATCCACACGTACTCTCAACTTCCCATTTTTCTTAGGGACAATGAAAATTGGAGACACCCAATTAGCAGCTTATCAATCTCTTCTTTTAAGTTAGCAGTGACGGGCATAATTTGGATTCATCGGGAGCCTCTGCCTACTACATGTTGGGAATTGTATCTTTCATAAGATTGATTTTATATTGATAAAAACTAGGGTCAATACCCTTCATGTCTATAGAGCTCTAAGCAAATACATCTTTATATCCAGATATAGCAATCTCTTCTTTAACTTAGCGGGGCATAATTCGGATTCATCTGGTACCTCTATTGTCGGATGGGAATTGCATCTTTCTTAAGATTGATTTCATGTTGATAAAAACTAGGATCAATACCATTCATATCTATATAGCTCCAAGCAAATACATCTTTATGTCTAGATAGCAATTCCTACAATTTTTGGCACCATTCTTCTGTGAGTTTAGCACTTACCTGGACCATCTTTGAGGATTCTAATTATCTCCCAAGTTCATTTTGGACAGTGCACTCATTCTGGAAGAACCTGCTTGACCCTATTCTCTGGTATGCCTTCCTCCATCAGTGTCACCAAATTAGTTATACTACCATCACATTCGGTTCATATTGGGAAACAATCTGATCCACATTCACCTCAAACAAGGAAACTAGATCCAGATTCTCCCTTAAGATTTTCTCTTCCTCATCATCCACCATTCCTTCTAGCCAAGTTAAGTCTTTATGCATAGTGGTCATACTAATGGATCCATTTTTCCTTTAGAAAACTCAAACACTCTGACCTTTTTCTTCCCTCTTCGAAGAAGGGTGAGTCAATCTGTTTCCTAGTTCTAGTGGATCTTCCCATGGTGCAGCCACCACGAGCTACCAACAAGCAACATCAAATATGTCACGAAGTTTTCCTTCATTCGAATTATCACAAAGGGTACCATAAATTTACATTCAGCCACACTGATTTCTTGGTTATGGACGATGCCTACAAAAATAACTCTTCGTCATTGTTGTGCCATCTTGATGGCAAAGGGTGATGGTTGCATCTCTGTGATGCCTACTAATGTTTGGGCCATTTCTTTTGATAGCACATTGACTCTAGCTCCCCTGTCTATAAGAATGACAGAAAACTGACTCTAGGACTACTTCATCCTAGTCCAAAACTTGTTATACTAATCCACATTGTACTACATGCACCTGATTGCTATTACTGGCATTAACTTCCACCAATTTTTCCATAATAGAAACTATTCTTTTTAATATTTGCTTTGTCAATAATAAGATGCAAAGCACATGAATTGATCTAATGTAATATTGAGCTTCATTTTCTACAAGTTCTCCCATAGATCATATTCAGATAATCCTTTAGTTATCTGTAAGATTCCTCCCCAGCCTCTCAAGATGTCCAGCATCTTCCCCTGTAATCAAATCCCTCTTCAAAAATATAAAAGATCTTGTTTCTATCAGCCTAGAGAGAGAAAATATTCTAGAGAGAGAATATTCAATTTTTAAATATTTTTGGATAGAAAAATATCTCATCTTATTAAAATAAGTTTCCCTGAAACAAAAGTTCAAAAATATTTTCAGAAGGTGCATTAGATTAAGTATAATCTGTTGCATTATCATGGGGGTCAAGATTTTTTTGAAATTTTAAATTAAGGTTCCTATGGACCAATAAGATTTATCCAAATGTAGGGAGGAGATAAATAGAAAAACAAAAGAAAAATTCCCCAAAAATGAGTAAATACTCACATAAGATGAAGAGTTGACTAAGGACAAGGTTAATAGTTAAAAAAGAGAGATATTTAGAAGAAATGATACATTTTTGACACCTCAGTATGGGGGAATTCCCCTCATGAAGGAGGCATCTATTTCACATGTGTGGGAGAGTTTTAAATTTTATCTCTCCTCTCTCCTGTTTCAACTAGATCCAAAAAGTGGACTAAACTGACCCAAAAATGGTCAAAAATTGACCAAACTGATCTGGAAAATTCTAGAATCAGTTGGCTTGGTTAGAAGCTCACTTTTTCTTATAAATAGAAGC
The DNA here is from genome assembly GCF_041138505.1 of Cibotium barometz. Classification (NCBI taxonomy): domain Eukaryota; kingdom Viridiplantae; phylum Streptophyta; class Polypodiopsida; order Cyatheales; family Cibotiaceae; genus Cibotium; species Cibotium barometz. Next base: position 1,867,305 of record NC_141058.1, read on the forward strand.
CTTCCCCTTTGTTGAAGCTCAATAGTGTTTTTGCACTGTTACCCTACTTCTCCCAAGAGCCAGAAAATTATGAATTTACTCATAATTCATTAGTTTTTTTACCTTCCCTCTTCTAAAGATTAGTGGTGGCCACTCTTGTTTCCAAACAAGAGTAGAACCCTCAAACCATCAAGCCAAAGGAAAGCTCTCAAATTCCTTGTAAGTTGGAGATTCTTCTCTTTTCTATTCATTTTATAGTTTATTATGATTTTTTATGGTCTTTTTCTATTCATTTTATGATTTTTTATGATTTTTGTCTTCTCTAAAATGGTTATGATGTTATGCCTCATTGAAAAAAAGCATTCCCATCTCTTCTTTAGTAAATCCAACCATTCTTTATCCTAGATGAATGATTAATGGATAAAATCAAGTTTTTCATAATGTTTCTCTTTGATAAGTAGAAAATGTTTACATTAGAATGATTTAAATACTCTTGGTGAACTTAATTAATTTTAGAGACTTAAAAATTAAAAAATGGTCAACCATACAAAGGAGGTTATGGTAAAATTTTCTAAAATTATGAAAAATAAGTTTTATTTTTTTATTCAAAAAGAGTAATTCCCATCGTATATGTATTCTTAAAGTGTTATTTTTCATCCTAGTGTGACATAAAGTTGGGGTTTTGACTTCTGTCACTTCTTAGAATAAAAAAACACTTGTATGAAACCTCACAGCCTCCTCACCTCTCTTTCTCTCCCTAGGTTAAGATAAAGATATACACATCAAAGGTGAGATCATAATTCATGGGAGGAAAGATGAAAGGCTCAGGAGAAGTAAGAATTTCTTCTAGTCTGGCAGCTCCAAACAAGAGGGCAATTCTTTGTTGGAAGAAAATCTTCCGACTCAGGATTATGTGAACGGAAACATACAGGGAATGTTGGTAAGGTTCATTCGTTCAAAATTGGGCGATTTGGACGGAACATATTAAAGCAAAAAAAAATATTCTAATTACTCCATGTACATATTCACCTATGAATATGCATGGATATCACTGATATTAATTATTAAATTTAATATCAGCAAGTTTGATGCGATAGGGAGAGTTGGTAGAAGACAATTTTAAATCAGCATCTTTCATTGTTTTTTCACTCATGACATTGATTGACGCACCTCCATCAATGTATGCATTAGAAATTGTTTGCCCCTCAATGATGACATCAACAGGCACATCATCTCCTACATCAATATCTACCTTTTGAACCATAGGAGTCCCATTATCCCTCTTCTTCTTTTTCTTAGATTCCCTTGTGCTAGCCAGCTTACCCCATTCCTTTCTGAGCTTTGGAGAGAGTGCCAAAAGCTGCCCAAATGTGATTTGTGCCGTTTTCTCCCTAAGATTTGTTAAGAGGTCATAACTAAGAGATCCTTGTCCAAGAGGAAAGTCAAATTGTCCAATTTTTCTCCTAGGTGACTTCTTCTTCTTCTTATTTTTCTCCTCTTCTTCAGATTTATCTTCTTGTTCTTCTTCTTCCTAGCTTCTAGTTTTATGACCCCTTTTCGCCATTAATGGCATTAATGTTTCCTCTTCTTCTTCTGAGCATGTTTCCTCTAAAAGTGCTAAACTTTTATCCTCTCTTTTCCTCAATTTTGGACACTCAGTGCGATAGTACCCTTTCTCTTGACATTCATAGCATGTGACACTACTTCTATCCCTAGGTTTATCCTCAACTCGTGGAACCCTAGGTGGCCTTGTATTGACTAAGTGTAGCTTCAAATTAGCAAATTCTACCATAAGTTGTGCAATGTTATGATCCAAGGATGGAGCTTGTACCTGAGATGTTGAGGCTATCTCTACTCGTGTGGTGGGATCGGCACACTCGGAGAAGATTGGAATGTGGACTCAATATGAAGAGTGGCCTCCTTCTTCAAAGCAATACGAAGAGCCTCTTTAAAATTAGTGGGATCTTTGCTAAGGACTTTTCCATGCAAGCGGGGATCCAAAGCCCTGATAAACTTGCTCATCTTAAGGTGCTCCATTGCTAAAGAATTCTTTAAATCTCCCATAGAAAGTGAAGAAGAAGAAGCAACAACATGTAAAGCAGCTTTTGATATTTGATGAACAAGGCTTCATATCTCACTGAAAAGGCAAAAGCTGACTCTCCTTCCTTTTGGAAAATCTGATCCAATTGCAATAGTAAAGCATTTGGTGACTCCACTGTCCCAAATCTCTCCTTCATTGCTTTGGTCAACCTTTCCCAATCATTCTTGGACTCCTCTAGCAAAGCCTCATGCCAAGTTAAGGCCACACCCTCCAAGAAATCTGGAAGTATTTCTGCCCTCTCCTTCATAGACCAACCCATCAAGCGACATGCTCGGTTAAACTCTCGGAGATAACTCCCCGGGTCTTCTCCTTCCGATCCCTTGGAACACTAGAATGTTGAACATCTTGTACCAAAAGATGAGTAGCAACAAGGAAAATCTACTTATTTCAAAATAACTTTCCTTTAATCATGCGGGACCTTGAGGTTAAAATAGAATAATTTTAAGTAAAACCTGCTCGTCAACTCCACCAAAAGATGTGACACAAAGTTGGGGTTTTGACTTCTGTCACTTCTTAGAATCAAAACACAAATTTTAGAGGACCCAGTGTGCCAGTGTACACATTGGGTGCTCTTGAAAAAGCTGAGAGCCAAAAAGAGGATGAAAGTGATTGGGAATATGAAACCGAAATTGGATTTGAAGCTGGAACAAAAATTGAAACATCCATGGTTCCTCTTGAAGATTCTATCATGATATGGTTAGATTTTCCTATAGGCAATGATGTTAAGCGCAAACGTGCATTGATTATCCCTCGAGATAGTCATAACATTATGTCAATAGACACTTGGATATCATTGGGACAACCTAAACTCATCCCTACAGACAATGGTCTTGCAAGAGAAGCCAATGGACAAAACATTGAAGTTTTCGGTTACTTTAGCTATGCTACTCAAATAATCATTTTTGTGTGGAATTTAAATTCCATGTTACTCTAGATTCCCTTGAGTATGATTTCATCCTTGGTGGAACTTGGATACATGAATCGTTGTATTCAATTGATGAATCCATGCAAACAGTCACCTTGAACACTCCTGCAGGCATTGTGCAATTGCTACTACGGGAGGAAGAGACCTTAGAGGAGTTGGAACTTCCAACATATCTTACTGAAAAGATCCCTAGGATTCTGGTTGGATTGGAACTTTCCAATAAAATCACCACAACTCAAGCATAGCTTTATCCAACAAGAACACAATCTCATGACCCTCGAGTTATGGGATTTTTTTAATTTTTAATTTTTAATTTATTTTATTAAAAAAAATCAACGAACACCTCTCTCCCGAAACTGGAGGTAAAAAGATAATCCTAGGTGGTTCCAGCACAGGATCCCGAGGATTAATTTTTTTTTAAAGTTGTAAGCATCTTTCTCTCGGATCGAAGCATCCTAGAGTAGTGACGCTTGTAGAGGCTCGCAGCGCAACACAAATCGACAGTCGTCTCGACGACAGTCGCAGGTGACCATAAAGAGGGTGACTATTCTCTCTCCACCACACTACTCATTTTATTAGTGTTTTTGTAATTTTCCAGTTCTCGCATTTTTCTTTGTGCAAGAATTAAAGATGTCTGCTAGGCGTACTGTGTCCCCACCACCTTCTACTTCTCTAGGGTTTTCAGGTCTCTTGTCCTCGGTCATGGGTTTGACCCTGACCGAATTGTCATGCCATATATGCCCGACCGTTGTCCGGTACAGAGTGCGCTCATCGATCACACGTGATCTGCCCGCGTCCTCCTCGTCTGTTGACCCCGCCTTAGGACCCAGCGAGCCCGCACAGCGGCCGTAGTAGTAGCAGATGACCCCTTTCTGGCCGATGAGCCAGATGACATGAACACCGACGTCGCCGTCGCGAGGGGACCGAGGAGGACCTCTTGGAATATGACGATGACGATTATGACCTATTGGACCCTGCCGTCGCTGACGTCTTGATAGAGACGGAGCTCTCTAGTGGACTTTTTAAATATCTTAATGCAAAACTGAACAATATGGGTAAAGTCCAGGCTGACTTAGTCACGATGCTATAGAGCATCTCCACTCTCCACACAGTTAGATGCACTGACAGCAGCCACCTTGGTTAGTACTCTGACTCCTCGTGTGATAGACGAGCTCCTGCAGCACGGGTGAGCATAGCCTTGCCCCAGTGGTTGCAAGAGTATAGGCCGATGCGCCTGCGGGGCCGTCCGTAGAGATAGCTTCGTCGTTATTGAAAGACTTAAAGCTGCCTAGTTTTGGTGGCGAGGAGAAGGAGAGAAACAAGGACGACTTGGTCAACATGTTTCTAGCAAAGTGATCAGACTTGCATGCACTGCGCGACAGCAGCCTAGCCGGATACAGCCCGTAAGGCTAGCCTCTCATTAATCGGCAAAGCGTACAAGTGGTGGATGAGTTTGACAACTCGTCCTGCCACTTGGATGGAGTTTGAAACGATGTTTCGAAAAGAGTTTTTGCCTGTTAATGAGGTGGAGAGAAGCTGGGAGTTATGGGACAAGTGCTCGATGGTGGAGAACAAATCCCTGACTCAGTACATCTCAAACTATAGGGAGATAGTACTCAAGCTAAAGGGGATCGATGCATTCCAGACATTGCAAGGCTTTAAAAGAGGCCTCAAAGATGATTACCTTGAGTACATAGAGCCCTTACAGCCTAAAGACTTAGCAGAGGCAATTAAGTATATGCAGATATTTGATGACATCAAGTGCCGTAGTGCGCGTGGTGGTTCGAGCAAGGCCGAGGGTAGTGAGAAGAGGAGGTCAGGCCTTAAAAGAAAAGGGTTCCGCAGTGATAAGCAGGGGAAAGTCTAAAAAAAAGAGGAGTATATTAAAGCACAAAAGGAAAATCGCTACTTTGCAACAATGTAGGACACACGAAGGCCGAGTGTCCAAAGCTTAAAGCCACCACAAGTAGCAATGAGCCCAAAAGAGATGGTAAATCCTCTAGGCAGTTGCATATAGTGCAGAGACTCCCTCTCAGTTCCATAGAGTTCAGAGAGGTGACACTGTGTCATTGTGATGAGCATCACGCTTGTTCGGTGACACCAGCGATGTGGTAGCCTACTATAGGTCCGCATGACAACAACTTCTTGAACTACTCATTAGTCAAGAAGTTGGGGTTGACTGAAACCCAGAGCGATCATGAGTATACTGTTGGCCTAGCCAATGGGTATGACAAAACGGTATGGAATACCATAGTATTGGGCGTCCCATTATCTATGCAGGACTATGAGGCTCCGCTTGACTTTCAGGTCATGCACTTAGCCAGAGCAGACGTATATCTAGGCAGGGAGTGGCTCTATGGCTTGGGCCCTAGTCTACTAGGTCGGAGTTACCTACATAATACGCTACGTTTTGAGCATGGAGGTAGAGTCATTACCCTGCAGGGCGACTGTACAGTCCCCGCCACACCACTTATTTCCTCCATGGAGCTATGCACAGAGGTCCGCAGAGAGGCCAGATAGCAGAGGTATATGCTTGTTACCCTCTTTTAAATTCTGTTTCCGTAGATGAAACTGTAGATGATGTTTGCGTAGACAAACAACCCACTGTTTGAAAACCTTGTTTGGCATGCATGCGATTCAAACAAGCAAACATCCAAGGTGAAAGAGACATTAAAGAAAAAGTACATAGATACTTTAATGAATTTACTAGAGGAATTTCAGGATGTTTTTCTTGATGATTTGCCAGATGGCTTACCACCATCTAGAGAAGTAGACCATGGCATCGAAGTTATGCCAGGATGATCAAAACCTATAAGCAAACCTGCTTATAGATTAAGCCACTCCGAGGCACAGGAGGTGGAAAAACAATTGACGGAATATTTGAACAAAGGCTTCATTCGGCCTAGTCCGTGGGCATCGCCTATTCTTCTGGTAAAGAAGAAAGATGGATCTATGCGGATGTGCATAGACTTTAGGGCTCTTAATCAGATAACGATTAAGAACAAGTATCCGATGCCATGCATGGATGAGTTGTTTGATCAACTCTATGGATCGAGATACTTTACAAAAGTAGACCTGATCAGGGTATGACCAGGTTAGAATTAAAGCAGAAGATGTTGCAAAGACAGCATTTAGGACCCGTTTCAGGCATTTTGAGTTTTTTGTTATGCCATTTGGGCTAACCAATGCTCCAGCGATGTTTATGACGCTAATGGATAACATTTTACGTCCATATCTGGGAAAATTCGTAGTAGTTTTCCTAGATGATATTCTTGTGTACAGTAAGACACAGAAAGAACACATAGAGCATTTGCGTCTAGAGTTTGAGTTGTTGCGAGAGCATAAACTATTTGCGAAGAAGAGCAAATGTGAATTTTTTGAAATAGAAATTCACTACCTTAGCCATATTATATCCGCCGATGGTATGCGGATGGAGCCAGAAAAAGTAGAGGCTATTCTTAAATGGCCAGTGCCGAAGAATCTCGAGGAATTGCAGATTTTTCTTGGCATGTCGGGATTCTACCGACAGTATGTGAAGGACTATGCGAAGATTGCAGTCCCGTTGACCAATTACGGTCAAAAACTAAAAACATTAGTTGGGGGGAAGCCCAACAGAACAGCTTTGATAAGCTCAAGGTGACCATAGCAGCTGCACCTATTGACTATTGTCGATCCAAATGAGCCATTTGTCTTGGTGGAAATAGACGCTAGTAATGAGGCCATTGGGGTTGTACTTATGCAAAGGGGACGCCCAATTGCATTTGAGAGTAAAAAGTTAGATCGTGTGCAACGTAACTACTCAGCTTACGAGCAAGAGTTACTATAGTGAGCGATAGTTCATGCACTAAAAAAGTGGAGACACTATTTATATGGTGCTTCTTTTGAGGTCCGGATGGACCATGAAAGTCTGAAATGGCTTTCAAGTCAAAGTGAACTAAAGGGTAGAAAAGCTCGGTGGTGGGCGGAGATTCTACAGGAGTTTAACCTTCAGATACGTTACCAGAAAGGTAAGTATAACATGGTGGCAGATGCACTTAGTCGCATGCCATAGATTAATGAACTTAGTTTCACAGTCTTCAAGAATGATTTCTTGGAGTCACTACGTGGTTTATGTGAGCATGATCCATCTTTTACAGAGGTCTGGCGTGCTGTACGCGTACGCACTTCTTCACAGACGCGACCACCTCCCTCGTTGGCATGGATTGTTAGTCCAAAGAGACTGGCCGAAGGTGCAACGGGAAGGGAAGCGACGAGAGTTAGTCCAGAGAGACTAGCCGTGTCTTTCGGGTATAGTTTGAAGCCGGAGAGCTCTGACATAGGCCCTTCATCACCTTTGACTGCCACGGCTTCACAGGGGGGTGATAAACTTTGTCGAGGGGAGAAATATGCTAATTTATCCATTGACGATGATGGGTACTTACTCTACAAGGGTAGAGTATGTGTACCAACTATTGGTGACTTTCGGGCCCAAATTCTTAAAGAAAGTCAAGATAGTCCAAGTGCAGGTTATCCTGGGATTCAGAAGACCTATGCACTAGTAAAAAGACAGTTTTATTGGCCTAGTTCGTTCAAGGACGTCCAGACTTATGTGCTAAAATGCAATAAGTGCCAGGTCAATAAACACGAATGTCTTAAGGTTGGAGGACTACTCCATCCACCGCCCGCTGGAGATTCCTAAAGGGAAATGGGAAAGCATTTCCATGGATTTCATTACCATTTTACCCAAGACGAGTCGAGGGAATGACTCGGTGTGGGTGGTAGTGGACAGGTTAACTAAAATGGCAAAGTTTATCGCCATGAAGAAAACTGTTAAAACACTAGAGTTGGCAAAACTCTTTATTGAACATCTCTACAAGCTATATGGCCTGCCCCGCAGAGATAGTGTCGGATAGAGATAGAAAGTTCAACATTCATTTTTGGAGGAAAGTCTTCAAAAAGTTGGATACTACTCTGAGTATGAGTACGACAGATCATCCGGAGTCTGATGGTCAAACTGAAGTCTTCAAAAAGTTGGATACTACTCTGAGTATGAGTACGGCAGATCATCCGGAGTCTGATGGTCAAACTGAAGTCTTCAAAAAGTTGGATACTACTTTGAGTATGAGTACGACAGATCATCCGGAGTCTGATGGTCAAACTGAAAGAGTTAACCAAATTCTAGAGGATATGTTGCGTTCTTATGTTAGTAAGAAGCAATCTAATTGGGAAGAGTACTTGACCTTATTGGAGTTTTCCTATAAACAGCTCCAAACACTGAGCGGGGATGACTAGATTTACACCATTCATGTTAATGTATAGATTCCAACTGAGATCTCCAATGGCTGTAGGCCTAGAAAAGAAGAAGATTCAATCTGTCAAGGATTTCCTTGAAGATATGAATGATATGCTCAGAGCCGCACGTGAGAGCATTCGTAGTGCTTAGGATCGCGCGCTCAGGATCACGCTAAAACTTATGCGGATAAAGGACATAGAGAGGTGACCTTTGCAGAAGGTGACTTTGTGTTCCTCAAGGTTCCTGCATAGTCAGAAACCATGAAAACAAAAAAGTGATAAACTTTCTCCAAGATATTGTGGTCCTTTTAAAATCCTTAAGAAGATTGGGGACGTAGCATATAAACTTGAGTTACCGAAGAGTTCTCAAGTCCATCCTGTCTTCCATGTCAGTAAACTGAAGAAATCAGTTCACGGGTTAGAGAACGCAGTTTCTCCAGAGATTTTGGTGGACTTGATAGAGCCACCAAAGATACCACATGAACCTGAAAAGATTCTAGAGTATCGTGACAGACAAACCTGACATAAAGTGTACCAGGAGGTACTTGTTAAATGGACAGACAGGGATGAGGAGGTAGCTACTTGGGAACACTGTAGTGCAATTTCCAAGAGGTTTTCCCAGTTTGTTTTTGAGGACGAAAACTCTTCTTAAGGGGGGAGTAATGTCACGTAGGCTGTAACGCCTATGACCGACACGGCAGACCGGATGGCCAGACGGGGCTTTAGCGTCAACGCCTCGGCCGGAGCGCCGAGGATGTGGCCATCCGCCGGGGTTCAGTGTGGGAGAGGACGCCCATGCGGAGTCATGGGCAGGCCACACACTATATAGCCTGGGGGATGAGGGGCAATCGTCATTCTTTCTCTATGGCTAGGTGGTGAGCCAGAGGCTGTCCCCTTCTGCAGTAGCACCCGTAGTGGTATTACAGTGATCTAACAACATTTCTATATTTATATAAAAGTTATAATATGTACATAGAGCAGCTCAACTGCTCCAGAATCACTGCGTCGTCGTAATCGTATAAAGAAGAAAAACTGTGAAGAAGACATACCATGGTACACATGATTCATTACACAAAGAGGTGTTGTAATTCTATTCCTAGGGATGAAGCGGCTAAGAAGTATAAAAAATCGGCATGAAGTTCTGAAGTTCTTGGGTGAACGATCACAGAGCTGAACATGCTGAACAAGCCCTAGTTTTATCAGAATCATGGTGGCCAAGGAAATATTTTGCCTGAGCCTCCGACGCTGACTGGTGTACTGATATTAATACACCGTCCTCCATAGAACCACATATACTGACATCGTTCAAGAGGATCAGGAAAGTAAAGACTCTCAAAATGGCGAGCGAGTCTCATTCTGCTCATTCGGGTTGTCGTAGCAGAGTTGATGAGGTGATCAAATGCAAAAGCTATCATATCCTGACTCTGAGAGAGTCCAGGAATTCCAGATAGGTTCGGGGTGTCCATCTATAAATTTCTAATTCAATTTATAAGTTTTCAATTTTTGAAGTTCATTCACATAGTATTAACAAGTGAAAAAAAGCATTTCTTTCTCAGAATTTTATTGAAAATTTAGAAAATTTTGGCTCTGATACCAACTGGGGATCCCTCTACCCCCTCCACGCAACAAACTCCCGGGCTGATAGTGAAAGCAGTCCCCTCATGTGCAAGGCAGGGTTTCTCACTCGGGGCCTCGCCCTCGAATGTCCGGGCACACGAGACTAAGCTGGTGGTCATTCTGAAAAGTGAAACCGGGAAAATTTCCCATGCTCGAAAAGCGGGGACGATTCCAACTTTTTGAATTTTCTTAACGAATTTTTCTAACGAGATCAAATCTAAACTATCCTTCACCTGAATAAACTAGATAGAAGGAAACTATCACCGATATAATTTGATCATCTGAGTAAATTTCAACACTTTTTTCCTAATCAAGATCAGGCACAGTCATTGATCCACTCAACTGAGAAATTTATCAGGGAATTAACTAACTACTCGAATCCTAACGTAATCCTAAGATTTTTCAGTTTGATTATTAAAACTCCACTGGTTAGCCACCACCCTACCACTGGAATCGGTAGAACCAAACAAGTACTCACCCACCCATAATTGAAATGCCTTTCTTAACTTTAGCTTTAGAAAACAGGTATGCACACACTCCTCTTTAAAACTTTAATATAAAAATAATCTATTGACAAAATAGATATGGTCACAGATATTCCACGTGAACACTCATGGGAACACGGATTATGGAAGGAGGCCGGAAGCAATTAATGCGAGAGAGCGGGATTATAGCCATGGGAATATAAAGACGCACATAATTTTTCCATATTTTTGTGCTGAAGTGCAATATAAATCGTTTTAGGCCAATGTGGGTTCTAAATGAGGATTCTAAGTGTATTAAGCAAGGCTCACTTATTGGGTTGTTCGCCCATGTGTGAAAGAGGCCTAGGGTTAGTGACATCTCTATAAAAGAGATGTTAGCTAAAGAAAGAGGACTTTTTTGGGCCATTCTCATAAGCTATTGAGTGAAGCTCTTGAGCTCTCAAGCTATGGCAACTCTCTAACTCTCTCTATTGTACTCTAATGAGCATAAAGCTCCATTAATCAATGAGTAAAGCTCCACTTCTTTCTCTTAATCTCTTTTAGCATCATTGAAGTAGATTAATCTATGACTAGTTGAATGCTTCTTTCTTTCTCTTGTGTATGCATGCTTGTAGTGTGTGTGTGTGTAGTCTCCATTGATGCAAGCTCTTACCCACTTCATTGGCAATGAGCTATTCATGGATAGACTCTCTCATGAGCTTGTGGGTTTGTGAATGTTACATTCTATGCTTGCTTAAGCTTGTAGGTTTGTGAATGTTACATTCTATGCTTGCTTAAGCTTGTGGGTTAGTAGATGCACGCTTATAAATTTTCTTGCATTAGGGAAAGCTAAGATTTAATCAATGTTTGAATGGGATTAAGAGCCATGCATTGCTTGTTCTCTTGATTAGTGTAGTGGGTTCAAGGGATTGAGAGATTGATTGAGGTGTCTGAATGGTTGACTCGTCAAGTGGTGGGTTCGTGTATGTGAGCTCTCCCTCAAAGGGATAAGCCTTCATGCACTAATCGGGTCGAGTCCTCGGATTGACATTGTGTTTGTCAACACATTTGTTGATCGGTAGTACTCTATTAGCACTATATTGCACGGTAGAGAGAATCGCTCATCAATGGCGCCGCTGCCGGCCGGGAGCGATCGAGTGCCTACATTAGTTGAGCGAGTGCCTACATTAGTTGAGCAGCATACACACACTACCACTATCCTTGTTAAGCTCCAATCGGTTGGATAGGAGAGTAGGCTTTGGGTGTGGGGGGATCCTAAGATCACTACGGGTAGATTAGGATTAGAAAAAGGTATTAAGAATAGATTAGAAGAACCCCCCATTAAGCGGTTTTGAGTTATTCCCGCAAGCAAGCTTTAGGTTATGTTAATTTTTGTTAAATTTGTGACTAATGTTGGTACTAATTTGTGACTAATCTTTTGTTAAATTCTCTTTATTGTCTTGCAATTTGAGTGCGATTGGCTAGCTACGCACAAAGGACCTCTCCCTTGTTGAGGTCGAGACAAGGATTCAACACACGAGAAGGATTGGAGGTAGGTGTTAAACCTGCCAATTTCAATTTGTTTGCAAACGAGAGAGGGCTGATTTGCATTTCTGTCATTTTGTTTGAGGTTAATTTTTGCTGTCTGAGGTAATTTTTGCAGTTTCAATTTTGTGTATGTTAGTTTTATTTTCTGTTTTTAGCTTAGTTTCCTGTATCTTTAATTTTGTGCATTTTTAGTTCTCTGTTAAACCTGCACCTGCAAAGAAACTGAAATCTGTACACACACATGAAGATTGCACACATAAAAGGTACATTTTGAGTTCCCTGCTGTGCAGATCTCACAGCTGCACACGCATTGAGCTCCCTACAAATCTCACGGCTGCACACGCATTGAGTTCCCTACTACAAATCTCACAGCTATACACACATTGAGTTCCTTGCAAATCTCACAGCTGTACACGCATTGAGTTCCCTACTACAAATCTCACAGCTATACACACACACAGATGCACACAGTTAGAGAGCGCACCGAGCACGCACTTCAAAAAAGGAAAAACAATAAAAGAAGGCGATCGTGCGTGAACAGCGCACCGTGTGGAGAGACCCACACACCGCACCATAAAGACTGCCACCGCACCGGATAAAGGGGTGTTTATTAAAAAAAAAGTCTGGAAATTTTTTCATTTTTTGGCGCAAAAAATTGGGAGGTTTTCTAACTTTCCGAGAGGAGTTAGAAAACACCCATCGTCAAAATTTTGGTCCTGGAACCATTTTCCCATAGTGAGTTCAGTATGGGAACTGGTAAATTTTAGGCGATTTTTGACCTGAAAAATACGCTATTTTTTTGGCCCAATGTGTTCGAGGGGGTTCAAAATGGGTTCTTAGTTTGAGCCAACTTGAAAAATTTTGGATTTTTGAAAAAAAAAACCAACCTTAAAATTTGACAAGTTTGCACTTGCGGTCGGGATGTCATATAGACACTGCTCCATAGGGTCTAGGAGGGCACCTTCTAGAGTACCTACGCAGGAAAGTGGGACCCAATCGGTAGGTAAATTGGCAGATATTTCTGAAACCTTTTTCGAATCCCAATCTGATACCCTTTCCAGGACGACAAGCTCATTGTCTATGGACAATCTAGGGCCGTCAAATAGTCATCCCTTAGCCCCAAATAGGACACCCACAAGATCTTTTAATCCATTTGAAGCTGACATCATGGGGTTACCACTCAATGTGAGACTTCAATATGTCTACACGACGATGAATGCTCAAGGAGCTGAGATCTTTAGGGAAACACAACAACGGTATCTCGTTAAGATTGTCTACTTTTTCTCAGAGCTTGATAGAGCACCTCTAGTCAATGACCAGGGTAACATGTACATGGGTGGAGATGGTGTTCGCTACGAAGTCACCTATCATCCAGAGAACGTAGACAAATTAGGAGGGCTCTCTAAGAGTGAGTTCCTAGACTTATCAAAGCCTTCCGGAGCAAGGGAGTCTAGAGATGATTGGCTCATTGAGCCGGACATGCCTGGATCATCCAATGCCCAGTCCTCAAAGCCATCCATAGATGATTTACTTTTTGTAGATCTAAATTTGGAAAGGGACAGGAAAGGCAAGAGAAAAATGGATCAGGGGGCTGAGAACCAATGGGAGTTTGTACGACAAATTTTAGTGACAAAGGTCTTTCAGGATGACCCACTTCAAGAGGTCTATAAGACTCTTTAGAAGGATATTATGCCACAACTAGATGGCCAGAGCTAGATCTTCCTCTAGCACTTGTGGTGGTAGTCGAGAAGCTTGCAGGATACAAGAACCGAATCGTTGATAAATGGGCCAATGAATACCGAACCTTAGATTGGAAGGAGATTCGTGAGCTCACGTGGAGAGAACAACCATTATTCATGAAAGTGTTCTCAACTAATACAGCTAAACCAGGAGAGACAGCCTTTCTTGGAGAAACTGTTGCTCCTCCCCTACGAGAGTTCACTAGAGAGGGACCCTCAACATCAAAGTGGACCACTGCACCTCGCCCAACTCTAGCACCAAGATATTATCCTACACCAAAATTGAGACCACAGATCACACCATAATAACGTTTCTCTCACTATGACAATTGGAGGGTAGCGGAGCCAACTCGGCCTCCCATAAATGCACCTCCTGAAATGCGGGTAACAAGATCTTTGGAGAGGGTTGGTGAGGCAGGTAATAGGGGACTCACACCAATTTGGGATGCATATGGACCGTCTTACCAAAGAGAGGAACCACTGAGAGTGAGAGGCCGTAGGCCTGATGATGAGTATTCAAGACGAGTAAGGCCATCAACTCTTCAGAAACTGGTAAAGAAGTACAAAGGGTTGGGAGATCCATATGACTATGTAGCAGCATTTAGGCAAGCAGTTCAAGCTGAGCAAGTGACAAGCATACGTAAATTGAAGGATTTGGGCTCACTCTTGAGGGAAAGGCCCTTGCTTGGTTTCAGGCACTAGAGGCTTCAGACAAATCTTCTTTACGAGTTTTGGAAGAGAGATTCATTGCTGCTTTTTCCTTGATGGGGATTCAGCATGACACAGTAGCAAACATCTACTCTTTCAAGCAAGGCGAGACTGAGAGTGTTAGAGAGAGATTGTGTAAATAGGATGAAGCACTACATTAATCGTTGCCCAGAAGATGAGAAGCCCACCCAGAGTTGATTAATTTCTCTCTTCTTAAAAGGACTCAAAAATTCAACACTGTACACACATCTCTATGCAAAGAAGCATACAAATTTCAATGTGTGTTGCCATGATGCTATGGATTTCACAGATAACTTCAAATTCCAAGATGGTGCTGGCCCTGAGGTGTAACCTCGAGATCAGTGGGGTGATGAACAAAGTTCAAGGTCTAGCGCACTAGTAAATCCAAACTAGATAGCTAACCTAGTGCTAAGGAGATTGGGACAAACCTATCGCCCACCCATGCAGCCACAACAACAGCAGAGTGTACTACCTACAGGTCCTCATCTTTGTGGAGCATGTGGCGATAACCATAAAACCGAGGAATGTATTACCTTTTCTCCTCTAGTCACAAACCAACTCACAAAGAAGTGGTGCCAGGCCTGTGCTTGGAATTATACCCACACCACACAGGAATGTACTCGCGTTGCAAGAATGAGACAGGAGCGTGAGCAGCAAAGGGGGGCAGTGGCTCCACAAATGCATCAACAGTATACTAATTTTGAATGTAAGCCACCGATGGCACAAGAGCAAGCACGACCTGTACTTGTTGGAGCTCAACCTCTTGCTCCTAGGACTGCTCCTGTGAGGTTTGTTGACTACGACAATTTAAATATGTGTAGAGACTTGGTAAACTCAAGCTATGTGGAGGAGGAATATGCATCATATTCATCCAAGGAAAATCTCTTTGAAAGTCTTGCATATCCAAGCCAAGCATTGGAGCCTCAACCCGGGGGAACAAAATTCTTTGATGTTGCTAAGCGGCTACCAACCTAGGACTCCAGGCCCCTCAGGTCAATGGTAGCAAAGGAAAGTAGAAGCCAAACTAATGGGCCCCTGTTATGAGTGCGGAGAAGCCCATTGGGCTCATGATTGTCCACATTGCCAAAGGCAAGCAGCTCGATCCAATACAACAGTACCATAGTTTCCACCAATTGAAAGATATTATCTAGGGTGTTGTGTAGAACGCTTTCCAAAGGATTGTTTGCTGAAACCACATGAGGAAGGCACCTCTCAACCAAAGGTCTCACTCAACTTTGTAGAGGTAGTTCCATCGCCACCTTCATCAGAGAATGAGGATGCTGTGCCACTTAGAGTTATGACTAGATCACAGACACGAAATGCTGAAATGCAGACTGATGAGACACCTCGAACTAGGGATGCAAAGGCAAATCTAGTGGACAAGACCCTACATTCCAATAGAAAAAGGACCACTAGGAGGAAAAAGAACCGCAACAAGCAAACTAAGAGTGCATCCACTAGTTCTGAAGAAGTCTAAACAAAACATGAAGGATCAAGCTTTTACGTCCCAAGAAGTGCATGAGGAGCATCAACCCCAACTTGGGCCTAGTGCTAAACAAGATGAGGCTATTACAACCGAGGATAGTTCAAGGGGTTCTGTTTTTGTGGATAAGGTGAACGATACCCTAGATGCCATCATTGATGCTCATAGAAGTCGCATTGCAGCTTTATCTGAGCTACCGAAGAAGCTTCAAGAATACCCAAACCCTCGTGAGATGAGGAGAAGATCAATCTAGCTGTACATTAGCAACTCATTTAGGGAAGCTCAATCAATACTTGAGGACCCACCTCCACCTATCCCTCAAGGCCCCACTTCTCTTAAGCCAACATTAGAAACCATATCAGAAGTGTCATCAAGTTGGGAAATGAAAAGTGAGCTGATCTCACAAGCTCATAGCGAGAATTCAGCACCAATTGACACCCCATTGAAAGAAGGCATTCTGCTACTACCTAGTCTTGCCTTCCCATGCAATGATGAAGTTATTGATGCTAACGAGGACATGGAAAATGAGATGTGGGCAGTAGTTCATGAGAAAGTTAATGAGAATATGTCCCCTATTACTTCACCTCCATTCTTTGAACCAGGGGCACAGAAAACAACTTTAGACGCCCAAGCATCCAGGAGGAAGTTCAAACAATTATTTCTCCTAGAAGTAAGCATACAATGAAAACCTTACCATCTTATTTGGGAGAATATGAGAACTGTTCTCAAACCTTGAGGATACCCTCCATGCATAGAAGGTTGGCAAAGGAGATGGATATGGGTATCATGCAAGCTATTTTGTCAGCACCAGTGGCTTGTACCTTACCTTTGCTTGATTTGATAAAGCTTCGACCAGAGTTGTGGAATGATATTGCTACATGTTTGTCAGAGCAGGTATTGCTACAAAAGGGTCACCCCATCAATGCACTATACACCCTGAGACAAAGCATGTTATGCCAGTTCCTATCAACAAAGTAGGAAAATTTTGTGAGGACGATCAGGGAAATGCTACCCTCCCATTAGAAGTGTGAAAAGTAGCTTCAACTGTAATACTTGATAGTGGTGCAGGAGTGGGCATTGTGACAAGGTCCATTTGGAAAAAGTGGGGCAAACCAGCTATTAGGAGTACAAGGATGCGCTTTCAGTTAGCGGATGGAAGCTTAGAGCATCCCATTGGGCTGCTAGAGAACATATTGGTCACCACATGTGGGATTGAGTATGAGCACAAATTTGCAGTAGTGGAGTTTGGAAAGCATCCAAACTATGACGTGATATTGGGTAGACCATTTATGCGACAATTTCAAATGATTCAAGATTGGGGATACAATTATTTGTACCTCCGACATGATTCTGTCATCACAAGGGTCAACCTAAAGAAGCACTCATATCGTGATGTAACGCGGTCTCCAATATATGAGTTTGATTCTGCTTCATCTGAGGGCTCAAGAGTTACATTGTCAGATGGGCAAGAAGATCTGTGGATATGTGGAGCCTCATGTAAGGATTTCAACACGGAGAGACTTAAGGGTAATCGAAGTGTATCAGATGAGGCATACATTCCACAACCCTTCCCTGAGCACTTAATTGATGGACCCCTAGAATGGAGTCATGTCCTTGCAACATTATCAACATGTACTTTACCTAAGCCAATTCAATTTTGTGACTCAGATGGATATGACATTATTCCTATACGAATGGTACAACCACGTGACCTTCTAGATGATTTGTACTATGGGGATGCATCCACAGTGGTGCATGTAGAGGAAGTCTCAGTGGAGGATTCAACACTCGAATTTGCTAATGATGCTGATAAGGAAGATGGATGGGACTCTGATTTTGATGATGATGCGATAATCCTCGAGGAAGAGTTAGGAAAGGCATGCCTACTCTTGAGAGGAAGGGAGGTTCAAATAGAGATCCCTCGAAGAAGCTGACCTAAACGTAAATGCTGTAAGAGCCATAAGAGAATCCATAAACAAGATGAGAGGGAATGACGTGAGAGAATACAAAAAGAAAACGAGGACCACCTCGCTTCTCAGGAAAGAATGGATATCTATACTATGTCCAAGAACAAGATAGTATCAAAGACCAAGTAAAACGATCAGATGGATTCCAACAAGGAGAAAAGCTAAAAACTATTAGGAAAAATTACAAAAAAACAAAGAGACCAAAACAAAAACTCAAGTCTCAACGAACAGATTTAAAAGAGAGTGTCGGAAGTGCAAAGATAAAGGTTGAACGAAAAACTCTGATGCAATATTGCAAAAGAGAGCTCAAAGCTGCATGGTCTTTAATTAGTGATGACTCAAGTGGTACTCAAGTGGACAAGAACAAGGTCTCAATGTTCCCCCCAACTTCACACAGTACACTCTTCAAGATCGGAAGATTGTTCTTCAATAGCACATGCGACAAAAGCCAAGCATGCCAGGGGTTTCATATGATGGTCCAGAAGATGCAAAAAAAATTGATATCGCTGAGCCAGGAGAAGAGCCTTGCTATGTGTGGATTGCCACAGACTTGTCCTTAGATGAGGAGAAGTTATTAATTCAAACAATAAAGGAGTATCGCAATGTTTTCGCTTGGAGTTATAAAGACCTCAAAGGAGTTGATCCAAGCATATGTCAACATACAATTCCAGTGCGAGAGGATGCAAAGCCGTCCAAGCAACATCCTTATACTTACAATGAGAATTTTGCACGAAAGATAAAAGAAGAAATAGACAAGCTCTTAGAGGAAAAATTTATCTATGAGATTGAACACACTGAATGGGTCTCCCCTATTGTAGTGGTGCCCAAGAAAAATGGAAAACTTCGAGTATGTGTAAACCTCAAGAAGGTAAATTCAGCTACTACTGTACATGATCATTACCCTCTTCCAATCACGGATCATGTTTTGGAACGTGTTGCAGGGAAAAAGGCATATAGTTTCCTGGATGGATTCTCCGATTACAATCAAGTGTCAATTGATCCTAAGGATCAACACAAGACAGCCTTTGCTCTACTGAAGATGGCATCTTTGCCTATCGTGTTATGCCATTTGGTCTAACAAATGCACCTGCAACCTTTCAACGGATAATGAGTCATGTATTCAAGGAGTACCTTAGGTTATTTCTTGAGATCTATATGGATGATTTATGTGTTCACTCACAAGAGCGTGATGATCATATAGAACACCTTAGACTTGTGTTTCAAAAGTGTCAAGTTTATCATATATGCTTGAATCCTGACAAGTGCAAATTCATGGTAAGACAAGGGAAGATTTCAGGCCATATTGTTTCTCGCAATGGTATTTCAACGGATATGGATAAAATTGATGTCATTGTCTCATTACCTCGGCCTATCAACCCTAAAGGGGTACAAATATTCATGGGACATTGTGGCTATTATCGTCGATTCATCTACATGTACACTGTCCTAGCCAGACCATTATATGCTCTTCTTGTAGAGTTTAATTGACTGACGACGAGTGAGGAATCCTTTGAAAAGTTAAAGCAAGCATTAGTGTCTGCACCCATCTTACGGGCACCAGATTGAAACCAAATCTTTCATGTCCATCTTGATGCTTCAAACTTTGCAATTGGATGTATTTTGGCTCAATCTGGAGAACATAATAAGGATTTCCCAATCTCATATGCTAGTCGACAGTTGAACAATTCTGAGAAGAATTATACCACAACAGAAAGAGAAGGGTTGTCCATGATATATGCAGTGAAAAAGATTCACCACTACCTTTTGGCAAACAAATTTATATTTTTTGTGGACCATCAAGCACTGCTATATTTGGTGAATAAGCCTTGTGCAACTGGAAGGATTGTGAGGTGGTTTGTCATCCTTCTTGAGTTTGATTTTGAAGTGGCAGTCTGAAAAGGAACAACTCATCTTAGGGCAGATCATTTGTCTCGAATCACCTCTGGAGAAGCTCCTATGGGTGTGGATGATGATATGTTAGATTCAACACTTTTCCTTGTAGTAGAGACAGCTCCTAAGTGGTCTGAACCTATCTTAGAAATTTTCACAAGTGGGCAGATACAACTAGCGGGTCCTAATGTGGACCTATGGCGACCATTCAAGTTAATCTCTGGGAGATTATATCTTCAGGGTATCTTCAGTGCAGCTACTACTGTACGTGATCATTACTCTCTTCCAATCACGGATCATGTTTTGGAATGTGTTGCAAGGAAAAAGGCATATAGTTTCCTGGATGGATTCTCCGGTTATAATCAAGTGTCAATTGATCCTAAGGATCAACACAAGACAGCCTTTGCTACTACTGAAGATGGCATCTTTGCCTATCGTGTTATGCCATTTGGTCTAACAAATGCACCTGCAATCTTTCAGCGGCGGTTAATGAGTCATGTATTCAAGGAGTACCTTAGGCTATTTCTTGAGATCTTCATGGATGATTTATGTGTTCACTCACAAGAGCGTGATGATCATATAAAACACCTCAGACTTGTGTTTCAAAAGTGTCAAGTTTATCGTCTATGCTTAAATCCTGACAAGTGCAAATTCATGGTAAGACAAGGGAAGATTTTGGGCCATATTGTTTCTCGCAATGGTATTTCAACGGATATAGATAAAATTGATGTCATTGTCTCAGTACCTCGGCCTATCAACCCTAAAGGGGTACAAATATTCATGGGACATTGTGGCTATTATCGTCGATTCATCTACATGTACGTTGTCCTAGCCAGACCATTATATGCTCTTCTTGTAGAGTTTAATTGGACTGACGAGTGTGAGGAATCCTTTGAAAAGTTGAAGCAAGCATTAGTGTGAGGAATCCTTTGAAAAGTTGAAGCAAGCATTAGTGTATGCACCCATCTTACGGGCACCAGATTGGAACCAAATCTTTTATGTTCATATTGATGCTTCAAACTTTGCAATTGGATGTATTTTGGCTCAATCGGGAGAACATAATAAGGATTTCCCAATCTCATATGCTAGTCGACAGTTGAACAATGCTGAGAAGAATTATACCACAACAGAAAGAGAAGGGTTGTCCATGATATATGCAGTGAAAAAGTTTCGCCACTATCTTTTGGCAAACAAATTTATATTTTTTGTGGACCATCAAGCACTGCTATATTTGGTGAATAAGCCTTGTGCAACTGGAAGGATTGTGAGGTGGTTTGTCATCCTTCTTGAGTTTGATTTTGAAGTGGCAGTCCGAAAAGGAACAATCATCTTAGGGCAGATCATTTGTCTCGAATCACCTCTGGAGAAGCTCCTGTGGGTGTGGATGATGATATGTTAGATTCAACACTTTTCCTTGTAGTAGAGACAGCTCCTAAGTGGTCTGAACCCATCTTAGAAATTTTCACAAGTGGGCAGATACAACTAGTGGGTCCTAATGTGGACCTATGGGCGACCATTCAAGTTAATCTCTGGGAGATTATATCTTCAGGGTAATGATGGAGTGTTGCGGCTTATACCTAACCCTGACCAATATGAGGAGATCTTGGAATGGGCACATGAGGGTATTGGTGGAATCCATGCAGCATCAGCTACTACTTGTGTGCGACGTATAACTCAGGATGGGCAATGGTGGCCTACCATGCATGCGGATGCTAAAAAATTTGTTCGTAAAATAACTGTGCTTCATGTCAAATTCAACAACCAATTCATAATGTCACATTATTCCAAATTTCAACTACACCAAGTTGGAGTAAGTATATTGCGGACTATCTTCAGCATGGTCATACTGATCGAATAATTCCTAAATATCAAAAGCGTGCTATTGAAGTTAAAGCGGCCAACTATATGCTGATAGAGGGCCAACTCTACAAGAGGGGCAAGGATGGCAACTTGCACATGTGTGTATGTGAAGCTGACTACTTGAAAATCTTGACTCATGCACATGCAGGTGTTGGGGGTGGACACTTTTCGGGCAATACCACAGCTAAGTTAATTAGGTGATCTGGGCTTTGGTGGCCAACCTTACAAATGGATGCCGAAGAATATGTAAAACGTTGTGACGATTGTCAAAGGGCCAAACCTCCCATCACAAAGGACAATATGCCATTGCGGCCTATGTTAAGCACAGGTGCTTTTGCCAAATGGGGTATTGATTTTGTCGGTCCCATTAAATCTCCAGCTCGTCACACGCACATGCCGAATATATTATAGTCGCAACTGACTATATGAGTAGAGGCAAATGCTACAGTCAAAAATGATGCCAAGTTCCTGTATGAGTACGTGTTTACACGCTATGGCTTACCTATTGAAATCGTTAGTGATCAAGGTGTGCACTTTGTGAATGAGGTCATAGAGTTTTTACTTCAAGAATTTTTGGTAATTCACAAGCGTTCTGCACCCTATCATTCCCAGACCAATGGTCAAGTTGCTGAGAGTACTAACAAGATTCTTTGCACAGCATTCACAAAGATTGTTGAGGGACATAGGACTGATTGGGAGCAAAAGTTGCACTCATTTCTTTGGGCATATAGAACAGCCTATAAAACATCTGTGGGCGCAACCCCATTTGAGCTTGCTTTTGGGCTAGATGAAATTCTTCCCATTGAATTTCTTGTACCTACCCTATGAGTTGCTAAACAATTGGACTGGACTGGTCTCAACGCATTGATGAATTGGAAAAGCTTGATGAGACCCGCTTATTGGCGGTAATGGGGATGTATGCCGAGAAGAGGAGACAAAAGCAATGGTATGATCGAAATGTAACAACTGGTGGCTGATTCAAAAAAGGAGACCTTGTGCTCTTGTACACACTTAAGAAGCATAAGAGAAGCATAAGCGAAAGCTCAAGAAACGTGGCCTAGGACCATTTGTGATTAATGAGCTTACTGGTACAGTGCGTTTAGAGACATTAGAAGGTGAGCAAATGCCTAACTTCATTAATGGAAGTCGTCTCAAGAAATATAATGAACCATTAACTGAAGCCATGCTTCAACAAATGCATGCTGCCCACACACGGAAAGCACATGAGCTACTTAAATGTCAGGCTCAAGAAGAAGCTAAAGCTAGAGTTACAAAAGCCAAGGAGCGTCGCAAGGCTTCTGTGTTGACCTTACAGTTGGCTACTGATGAACAATATGTCGATCCTTTCAATATTCACGTGTGTCTTCATCTACCTACTTTGTCTCTGCCTTAATTGACTATGGTGTAGATTATAATGTTCTCTCATTTGACACATGGGTAGCCTTGGGACAACCAACACTTGTGCACATTCCTATTGACTTACGAAGCTTCTCAGGTGAAAATAACCCTATAGAGAGAAAATGTGTCATTATGATGTCCATTCAAGGTCACCAGATGTCAGTTCCCTTTTATGTGGCTAGTAAGTCCAAGGCAGTGGTAGAGGTTGTTCTTGGTCGATCATGGTTGAGTGCTACCAATTGTTCATTAGATTGGAAGAATAGACAATACAAATTGCAAATTGATTCTGATTGCATCTTGGGATCCACTGCTCCACGAGTTTTATCATGTCAAAAGGGTGGTAGTTCTACCTTACACAACCCACTTTCAACATCTGCTCTTTAAGCTCCAAGACAAATGATGTGGATAATCGTTGAGTTCTCAAGTGTGGGCCATGGCTGGCATGTTCTAACTACTCTAGTCACTGCTCAAAGAAGGCCAGGCAAGAAGGAACTGTCAATTTGGCTACCCAAAGATGCGTACAAACTTGTGTCATCTAGCCTAGTTGCTAAACCTCCTAAAAGCCATATCTTTTCTAAGCCTAAGCCTCAAATTGTTACTCATTGGGTCCCAAAGCATGTTCTTAAAGCACAAGGCTATTATGTGGGTGCAACAGCACTTTGGCTTCCCACCAAATGCCATGGTTTGCTACAGCTAGAAGAGTGTATCAATAAGATTCCCAAAGACACTCTTGGTTTTTTATATCCATGGGTGCAAAGGAAATCAACACAACCTCTTCAAGATAGGATAGGTGATTGTGACAGCACCTATAAATCTCCTTGTGTTGACCTTCCCCAAACCTGTATTGAATCACCACCAGTTGTCCCAACTTCTCCTTGTTACACACTTCCACCATCAACTTGTGTACCTAAGACAAATCCAACTTTACATGAGTCTCCTTTGAGCATAGATTCTAGCACTTCACTGCCTAAATCCTCTTATCTTGCTCAAATTCCTCGATAATTGCTATCCTTCCCACCTCTTAGTTAGGACATACCCAAAACCAAAGGTAAGGCATTAACACTACAATTGAAGCTCTTTGGTAGATCAGTGTTTGAATAGTCTCACTTTTACTAATGTGGTTCCTTATGCCTTTACAAGATTGTGTTCTTTTTGAGATGATCGTATCTCCATTGTTTTTGATAGGGATTGTAATGATGGATATGAGTGTATAAAGTTTGAAGTTTCCAAGTTTCATTGTTCTACGCCCAGATACCTCCTGATGGATACTTGGCGAGATACATGTCCACCATGCATTGACCCTAATAGTACTCAACATGAACATCGCGGAGGTTATAGTGCTCCTCCTTTTCAAACTCATTCTAGGTACTTTTATGCTCCCTTAGGTGAAATTTGCTGTGGACATCACTTTGTCACTTTATTCTATCAACAGCATCATCCATTTTCACATTGTCAAGAGTGTGCACAACTCGTATTAGGGGAAGCTTCACACATTTGTTGGCTATGTCGCTCTTACTTTCGATGAAACAAATTGTGGGAATTACAACCCAACGCCATAACCTTCTTGATGTGAGAGTACCAGATCGAGGACCAAATCAACGTAGATTAAGGTTCAAGCACAACAATGGAGGGATACATGCATAAATGACTTGCAACCACCTATCTTGCATGCCCTTCTTCCCCCAGCCTCAACATGTCAATTTTGAATCATTGTGAGACCTATATTGAGCAATTCTAAAATCAACATTGTCTGCTTAACCTTCCCATAGAACCAATGCCATATTTTAGCGAGGAAGCACTCCTTCCTCTACCACCTTCTCCAGAGGCCGGCTTTTGTACAGGGTTGTCCTTGCATCCTGAAGTGATTGATGTCATCTTTCCAGCAGAAGTGGACACGGATCCACCGCCAGTGCAAGGGTAAGCTCATCAACTCCACAATAAGATCAACAAGCCAGGGTACTTTTCTCCCACTGGGTTTTTTCCCTTGGCTATATTCGGTGATTGGCACCAATACCAAATTTTATTCTTTTCTTTTCTTGTTTGTTAATAAGACATTTTGTAGAAATCTCAGCTAAACAAGAGCATACAAACATGCTCCAACAGTCCACCTACCATGCACACAAATTAGGAAGGGGGGAGACATGCAATGCCTACAAAGAGCAAAGAGAAGCAATCTGCACATCAGCAATGCATCAAGACAAATGCGCAACATCAATGAGCACTACAACAGACCTGTATTCAAATCATAATCTTTTGTTCTTTATGTGCTTTTCACTTTTGCATATATTGTTTGCATGCTCACACACAATTGACTGGTTTAAGTTTTGAATTAGTTGTTACTATGTGGTGAGTGATTTCTAGATTTTTAGAGGACTTAGTAGAAGGTATTTCTATTTGAAGACGGTGTAAGACATATGCCAACGGAGTATGCCAAGTTCTTATGCTCTCGAAGTATATTAGTTATCCCTAGTGATAGCTACCTCTCTTAGGTATGGGCTAGGTGCTACGATAAATAAAAAATTTATGAAACACATGCCCTGAAAAATATATAGAAGTGACTCAAGACAAATCTTTTATGAATGAAAATCACTCTTTTAATATAAAAGAATTTCTTTTATGCATATGTTTATGCATACAAATCATTTATGATGAAAATCACACTTTTAATATAAAAATATCTTTTATGCATAAAAATCATTTATGATGAAAATCACACTTTTAATATAAAAAAATATCTTTTATGCATATGTTTATGCATACAAATCATTTATGATGAAAATCACTCTTTTAATATTAAAAAATATCTTTCATGCATATCTTTATGCATACAAATCATTTATGATGAAAATCACACTTTTGATTAAAAAAAATATCTTTTATGCATACAAATCATTTATGATGAAAATCACTCTTTTAATATAAAAGAATTTCTTTTATACATCCATTTATGCATAAAAATCATTTATGATGAAAATCACACTTTTAATATAAAAAAATATCTTTTATGCATATGTTTATGGATACAAATCATTTATGATAAAAATCACTCTTTTAATATAAAAGAATTTCTTTTATGTATCCATTTATGCATAAAAAATCATTTATGATGAAAATCACTTTTAATATAAAAAAATATCTTTTATGCATATGTTTATGCATAAAAATTATTTATGATAAAAATCACACTTTTAATATAAAAAAAATCTTTTATGCATATCTTTATGCATACAAATCATTTATGATAAAAATCACACTTTTATAATCAAAATAAAAATTTCGATATGCTTCCTTCTATGCATAGAATTTAATTCTAAAGAAAGTAACACTTTTTTAATAAAATAATTTTAGTATAAATTTTTCTATACCTAGTGTGACATGAAAAATTGATATCTTTCATTTTCAATTTTGTACATATTTTGATGGTTTCTCAATGGTAATAAGATGGAAGCTTGTCCAAGAAGATTGTGGCGCCCACCACAATGGAATAACGGCATGGTGATGCGGCGGCTTGGCGGCTACCCTGATAACAGCATTCTATCTTAAAATATAATGGTTTTACTTGATTTAGGATGCACACATTGTAAATGCCACAAGTATGCTTGATAAATACTTTGGTATGGTAGATAAGCTAGTGATGTGGAAAATAAAAGTGGGCCTTCATGCTCACATGGATTTTAATTGTATTATTAATATAGTATTCACCATAAGGCTACAAGTTGGGGAGTGTGGAAGGCATGTGGAGGAGAGTGTGTAGGTGCATAATTGGGAAAGATTCTTCTAGAATGCCTACATGGAAGAGGAGAATTCCGCCATGTGTAAGTGGGATCTCCACCTACATGCCACTTAGACTAGACTTGGCTATTATCTCATCACACTCTCAAAGTCAAAAAGTTTTCAATTTAATAATCAATAGAAGACTTAGCCTAAGAGGACAATTGATGGTGATGTCTACCCTTATGTCACTGAAGGGTTGAAGATTTTTATGTTGTAATTTGTAACAATGGAAGAGAGGGTGATTCTCCGCCTATAAAAAGAGCCCTCTTCTCCCTTTCAAATCAATGAATGAAGCCTCCTCAATTGAGCATTTTGTGTCATTGCCACTCTCTTATATTTCAAACCCTTATTCAAACACTCTCTTTACATGTGAATATCTCATTTAGCATTAGCTCCTCATGCTTAACCCAATTTTGGACCTCTTTGATGATTCATGAAGTGGGATAAGGAGTTATTATCTTGGTGGGCCTGTGACTTCTCAAGGTAGCCCTTGCCTTATTGCCACCCTCCTTTGAACCATAGGAGGTAAATCTTCCTTACCCTCTAGCTTGAATCATGAAGGAGATGAAAGGCAAGAGGCCATGTGAAAATTGAGGTTTCATGCAAAGAGAGAGAAGTGCAGTTTTTGTGGTCCAATACCCAAATTTCAATCGGTAATTACTCATCACTCGGGTATTGTTTTCTAAAATTTATCATATGGCTAGGAAGCCCTATACATGCTCTTTCCACTCATATAACTAATTTCTTAATCCCTTACTTCATTGATGATCAGAACTTCTCCCAAAGTGGCTATTTTTTAGGCGAATTTTGGTGGCAGTTTTATAGTCTTGTAGTAAAATGCTCATAACTTTTTGCTCGGTTGCCTATTTTTAAAAGTTTTTATATAGACGCGAAGCTCTCTTCAAGCTCTACGCACTTATGTAATGTTCTTTTACATAGTCTATATGGATTTAAAACTGCAATTCTCTGTGTATCTCTATTTTTATAGACTTTTGGCCATTATTTCTTCTTAATCATGATTAATTCCTCTTAATCTCTTCTTAATAGTGATTTTATATTCACGTGATCACAAATTTTTTTTGTTGATAACATGTGTTAACATGTTATTAACATGTTAACATGTTAACATGTTCTCAAAAAAGCCGGTGGCAAGCGACCTGGTAACCGGATAAAATCCCGCTGGGCTTTTGCTATACCCGACGGTCCCGCCGGGGAAAAGAAAACCCCGGCGGGTCCCTGCGGGGTCGTCATCTAGCCCGACGGGGTACAATTTCCTATATATATGGGCCCGGGGGGCCCTTTGGGAGTTCATTGCTGACAGCATACACAGGTAATGAAACTTGTGTGTGTGTGTGTGTGTGTGTGTATGTGGGTGTGCTCGTGCGGGCAGCCGCCCACTGTCGCAATGCGCGACAGGATGTGGGTGGTCCGCCACACGAGGGATGTGTGTGTGGGTGTGTGTTCATGCGGGCAGCCGCCCATTGTCGCAATGCGCGGCAGGATGTGGGTGGTCCGCCACACGACAGGTGTGTGTGTAAGGCCATTCTTCGGAATGGTGCTTACCCTGGGGCACTTAGTCGGTAACGCGGCTAGTCTGTGTCCTATGGTAAGTATGGCACGCCGTAGCGGTACTAGTCGGTAACGCGGCAAGCATAGTATCGTTATGGCGATGTCACTTTCC
The DNA here is from genome assembly GCF_041138505.1 of Cibotium barometz. NCBI lineage: Eukaryota > Viridiplantae > Streptophyta > Polypodiopsida > Cyatheales > Cibotiaceae > Cibotium > Cibotium barometz. Next base: position 1,895,731 of record NC_141058.1, read on the forward strand.
CTTCCCTTCCCTTTGTCAAATGCAGACATATGGTCGGTAACGCGGCCAGTGTATGTTCGTATTCCCATAGAATCGGGCGGCATTTTGTCGTTAACGCGACAAGTTGGTGTCGTCCGCTAGTGCATAAATTGTTTTTTGCATATTGCGGCATTGGATCGTTAATGCGGTCGAAAAAATGTCGTAAATTTGCTTGCATATTACGGCATATGATCGTTAACGCGGTCGAAAAAATGTCGTAAATTTGTTTGATTTGACTTGTATTGTTTTTATTATGTTTGATCCATGCGATACTTGGTTGCTAATGCGGCATGAGTATTTCATGGATCAAAGTTTACATCATATTGTCTAAACGTTTTATTTTATAATATCGTGATTCGTAACTCGAAAAATATGAATATCTCTCTCTTCCTACCCCCCTCTCTCTCTCTCATGATACACTTCACAACTCTTTCTCTCTCTCTCTCTCTCTCATGATACACTTCACAACACGATAGATATGTAGATAAGGATTTCTTTTTATTTCTCTTAAAATATACATAATTCTGAATAATTTCATTTTTCTCCCTCTATTTACTTAAAAATTAAAACAATACATTATTTTCCTCTTTAAGAACTCACAAAAACATTAAAAATGTCATCTAATGTTTCTTCTCTCTATCTGTCACAACTCTCTCTTCCTCTCCTCTCTCTCTCTCTCTCTCTCTCATGATACACTTCACAATTCTCTCTCTCTCTCTCTCTCATGATACACTTCACAACTCTCTCTCTCTCTCTCTCATGATACACTTCACATCTCTCTCTCTCTATCACGATAGGTGTGTAGATGAGGAGTGCTTTAGGATTACAAAACATTATTTTCCTCTCTTTCGGAACTCACAAAACTATGAAAAATGTCATTTAATTTTTCCTCTCTCTCTATCTGTCACACCTCTCTCTCTTCCTTCCCCCTCTCTCTCTCTCTCGTTCGATAATGTATACACTTCATAAGTAATAATGCACTTGTTGCGGTTGTCTCACGTTCGATAATGTATTACATGATGTTGAGTTCAGTAATATTGTTTGATCATTGATAAGTAATGATACACTTGTTGCTGTTCTCTCACGTTTGATGATGTATTGGATGATATAGAGTTCATTAAAATTATTTGATATTCCGTTTTTGTTTGAACATTGATAAGTAATGATACACTTGTTGCTGTTCTCTCACGTTTGCTTGATGTTGATTTCAGTAATGTTTGATATTCTGTTTTTTTGTGTTTAGTGATATTTGCTAGATTTACGAAGACGACCAACATGCTTTCCCCCGAAGAGCGTAAAATCGTTCTACGAGCAATTCGCATTGAAGCAGTCATCACAGTGTCACAATGTGCTGATGATGTCATCAAAAAGATCAATGAGTCTGAGATACTCATGCGAGATCTAATAGACCAGATATGGGAAAATTCATAGCGTCGGCTTCGAAGCGGAGGCAACGCTGAGTTGCTTGATACACAGAAGATAGTAGATTTCAACCATCAACATATAACACGAACCATTTTCTCGGGGGGTGCACCTCAAAATATGTAAGTCTACCACGTAGGTGGGATTTTTTTAATCCAAAATATTGGGTAAATTTACAGAAATACAATTACAAGTGGGGTATTTTAATTGTACTTTGGAAAAAAAACCGTAAGTTTATAAAGAAAAAGAGGTAGTTTTATCAGCTCAAAATTCACAGATAAGGGGATTTTTAAATACTGCTTGAACGCACGTCGTAGGAGGGGCTTCCATATAGTGGACCCCCCGAGACCATTTTGGGGAGCATGCGTGTAGCATGCAGTGATCTTAGAGATGCTGCCCCGCCTGAAGCTAATATGCAACGTCTACAGTTATGGGACGTTGTATGGAGCGAGCAAAGAGCCAAGAGCAAGCGCATGAAGGCGTTGGATGCAGAGTCCCTCCCCAAAAGAGTGCGCATTGCCCAGGACGTCGCTGCAACGTCCAGCTAGGCAGATGCAAGTGGTACAGGTGTCATTAATCGTACCATCTACAATTCTATGTGCACACATCTCATTGGCATCCCGCACGAGGCTTTGTTTGAAGGGCGAACAATAGGCTCTGGTGTTTTTGGCACAGTAAAAGAGTATACAGTTAAAGGTATATCATTTTTACCGGAGCACATTACTTTTTGCGGAAAGCACTACAAAGGAGAAGGCAGCGCCAAGTTCGAGAGCTTCCAGGCAGAGCAGGGCATGCAAGTTCTACACCCATCGATTGTCAGGTGTATTGCCTTTACAAAAGAAGCGCCTTGGATCACTATTTTCCCGTACTATAATGGCGGCTCTCTTGGTGATACTCTTATGAAGGTTCCCTTCAGATTCAGTGAGTTCACCAGAGCAATTTTTCGTTTGGATCGAGGATGGAGACAACCCCTGCCTGATAATATTCCTTTAAGTCATCTAGAACTTTCTAAAATAAAACAAATAGTAATAACCATGCCACATATTATGCATGCCCTGGTGGAAGGCCTAGCGGAGGCAGCACATCTGGCAGGAATTGTACATACCGACCTACATCCATTCAATGTAGTGTTGGATTTTACAAAAGAGTTAAAGCCACGCATAGGTATTATCGATTGGGGGTTACTGCTGAGAGCGCCCAAAAAACGGGTGTCTCTCAATTTTGTATTTGAAGTAGACAAGAACCCTGAGAAGGTGGCACAGGCGGTCTCCTATGCAGACAGAGAGCGAAATAAACGGCCGTGGATAGCCCCGGAGCTTTATGATCCATTTTTGGCAGATGCATACACTCCTGCATCTGATGTTTTTGCCTTGGGATATTTATTACAAACTTTATATGACTTTTGGCAGAAAGTACAAGAGTTGTGGATGGATAATAGTTCCTATGACAAAGTTACCATGGATATTATTATTCATAGAGTCAAAAATTGGATGTTTTTGCCTAATCGCGATGAGCGAAAATCAATTTTGCAAGTAGTTGAATTTTTTAGATCACTAAATACTGACCCAACGAGGGCACAACGTCCTCTTGTAGAGCTATCGGTGTCATTCATCCCAACTTTGTAATGATACAGTATCAGGAGATTAAGTTTCAGGAATGGCATTTTATTTCTCTCTTCAAAATTTGATGTGTCCATTGTTGGAAATATTATCTCATTGAGTCTTTGCAATATCTCTCTCCTCTTGTGGTGTTTAAGTTTATGTTTTCTCTTCAAAATTTGATGTGCGCGCATTGTTTGAAGTATTTTTGGAGTCAAGTGGATATTTCTCATCGAGTCTTTGCAATACATATCTCCTCTCGTGGTGTTTAACTTTAAGTTTTTAAGAGTAATGGTCAATTTATCTTACCTTGATCTTTACAGTTCATTAAAATCTTAAAGTCATTTATGTTCATGCAGATATGGCAGAGGCGCAAGCAAACGAGCATCAAGAGTTAGCCAAGAAGACATATGAGCGAATGAAGACCCTTGCACATGGCCTGACAGCCCGCGAAGCAACAAGAACAGCATGCAGGTTGTCGAAATGGACAAATCCAACCAATGGAAAGACATAAACAAATGCATAACCACAGAGATGATAAAGGAAATACGGCCATGTCCCGATGGCGAGATTAAGAAGAGAAGATGGAAGATTTCACGTTGCACTCACAATGATATCAAAACTAATGCCGAGCGCATTTTCTTGGAGGTGTACGGTCGTCCTGGCACAGCTAGCAGAGAAGGAGAAAGAAGCTGAGCGATTAGCTCAAGCGTCAACTCCTCCCCCGGCCAATAGAGGGATTCAAGAGCAGCTCACAAAGATCAGCCAAGATGTGCAGAGCATCTCTTCACGTATTGCTCCTGTGCGCCAAGGAAACCACATCTCTCATTTTTTGATACATCCTGATCTTGTGGGAGTTTCTGCTGAGGCTACTAGTTCCTCCACCCCCAATGTCCTGTATGTTACAAAGTATTCGATGGGTGGAGCGGCCAGTATATACTACCCTGTGGACACTACTACCACTTAATATGTTTAGTGAGGCAAATGCAAAATACTTCCACATGTGCATTGTGCAGTGTCCCAATAAATCAAGGTATTTATACAGTGTTCGGCATGGCTAGCGAATATAAACCACCAGGACCTTTAGATGCAACTCCTAGTGCAATTCGTAATTTATTTCAAGATGAAAGCTAAGAAAAATAAATCCTACTTTTGTATTGATAATTTCTCCAAATACGATCATTTGTACAAGTACTTTTTATGAAATTAATAAAGTGACTTCTTCCTCTATGTTAGTATCTTGCTCCAAAATTCTTTCACCGTTTACTCTCTCGTCTGCTAAATTAAGCTCATCTAAGTCAATGTCTAAATTGTCTTCTATCTCAAGGGTGGTGCAGAACGTGCGTCCAACATCAAAGTTCTTGTCTACTACATCATCACAATTGTACATCCATCTGGGCATATCTTCTTCATACTCTTCGCTTTCAATGTCTCGCAAGATCTTTTCATTGCAATACATGTAAACAAGTTTATCTGCTCGATCTGCAAGAAGTTGCGAATAGTACTGTGAATATATTTGTACATGCTCCAGTTTCTTTCTGAGCCTGAGTTTGAAGAGCACTGACTTAGAACCTTCATCGCAAGGTTGCATAATAAAGCATAATGCTCACCACCATTCATCATCCACCACTTCCATGCAGGTTGCTCTTTAGCCATTTGTTGAACAAGGGAGTTGGAAAATAAACCCTCTTTCAATCGAAATGAGGTCATCTCCTTTATGCACTGTACACGATCATCATCATTATTATAGAAAGTGTTTACCACTTTATAAAAATCTTGCACCACCTCAACGTTGGACATCAAATCCATATTCCAATATTCAAGATCTAACATGTAAGCAGTACTGTGTAGTGGTGAATGCGCTCCAATCCATCTAGCATGAAAGTACTTCAATAGAACTTTTCTTTGTCTACTGGAGAATGGTACACGCCATTGCTTTTCCACCACCACTGAATGCTCTAATTTCTCAGGACACTCCAAACTCCGCTGGACAGTCCACCATTGCATCCATGCTTTTTTGAGATTAGGCGCTCTTTGATCAAGACTTCGTACAGCATACATAACAGGCATCATTACATGGTATGCATCCATCACACTGTTCCACCAACTTCTTCTCGTAAGCGCTCCCTTCAAGACTTTGATTTTCTCTTTCACTTTTTCAAGTTGAGTGTTCTCCAAGTCATGAAATGCCATGCATGTAAATGTTTCGCAAACTGCATCTTTATTTCTAAGAAGAGACTCAAAAGTGTAAAAGTGAGTGCAAAACCTAGCCTCCGCTCTAGAAGCTTTAACATAACTGACATGCGAGGTCGAAAAATATCTAACACTCTCTGTCTCTTGAGCATGAATTTCACAAGCTGGCGAGCAGTGTCGACGATTGAGGCAAACCATTTGGTATCATCAGATTTATACCAATCTTTTAATACAAGATTCAAACTATGAGTATTACAGCCTACCGAAAAAATATGTGGATATTGTCGCTGTAGGATTTTGGATGCATTTTTACAATTTTTTGCATTGTCCATGATGACTTGGACTGCATTTTTGGCACCCACTTCCTCTATCACAGAGCTAATGACTTGAGCAATGTAAGCCCCAGTTTTGATTGAACCAGCTGAATCCACGGCACGGATGAAAGTCTCACCTCTAGGTGAAATAACCATTATATTAATTAATGGTTTTCTTTGCACATTAGACCATCCATCACTTACTATACTACATCCAGAAAGCTCTATATTGCTAAGAATTATTCTTTGTACACGTTCTTTTACTTGCGCATAACATTTCTCTAATAGATCATTTCGCATAGCATGGTACGTAGGCGGTGAAAACCCTGGTCCAAACTCACCAATTTTCTTCCATGCTCTCTTCCAATGCTCAGTGTCCACCATCATCATAGCACTCCCAGAAAAGTAAATCGCTTCAGCAAGGGCAAGTTGTGCATCATCGAGTCAACCTTGACGTAGGCTTTCTTGCAATGAAGTTTGACGCATGGGTATATTTTCTACGTCAAAGTTTCGCTTGTAGGAAGATGCACTGGGTAGATTACTTTCTGGTTGCACATTGCCGTTCGGGGTACAAGTAGGCGATGTAGCGGGAGTTTGATGATTAGAACAATAGTGTTCTTGCTGCCTTGATACATTAACGGTAGGAGTGTCATGTTTTCTTGAATCTTTCTTTTGAATTTCTTCTCTTATGCGTTCGGCCACTATAGGTGCAGAGGGGTGGGTACATGACTTTTTCTTCGGTCCGCCTAAAAAGTGTTCTCTTAGTCGAGGCACCCCACCTGATTTTACTGCATGGCATAGCTTACACTCCCAATCTATGAATCGATCACCAACGTTAATTGCATATTGCCACTCTATCCCAGGTGCCTTTTTTTTCCTGCTATTTGAAATTTGGACTCTATTGGAGGTATCACTAGATCCAACATGGTCCTCCATCTCAATAAATAACCTATTCAACCAAGCATATAACAATGAATACACAAATGAAAAAACAACAAATCACTCACGTATTACAAAACATACATTAGCAGACAAAGTACTTCGAAACTATCTTGACAAATACAAAAGATCATCACATAACACAAAACTACTTCAAACTATCTTGCAAGGTCTTACTACAAAACTACTTCGAAACTATCATGCACATTGCACCCCCAATGAAGGATGCCTTTTGGACCCAATTAAGGATACTTTACACAATCAAAGATCTATGCTTGCCCAATACTCTAGTATAGGACAATAGACCTTCTCTAACATTCACAAAGAAAATCAAAGATCTATGCTTGCCCAATACTCTAGTATAGGACAATAGACCCTTGTCTACTCTAAACTATATCAAGTATCAAGAACCAATACAAGCCCCTAAGCAGGACTCTTGGCTCCATCAAACCATTCATAAAGCAGAATGAGGTAGATTACGTACTGGCTCAAATGCAAAGCTGAATGACTCCAAATTTGTCCCTAAATCTCCGCAAGTATTAGCTACGAACCACACCCTGCCCCCAGTTCAAAGAACTAAGGACGAGTGGCTCAATAGCCTTAGGAGTGCCTACAAGGAAAGACGACAGCCCCTAAGATAAGGACGTTCTTCCCAAGAGGACACTTCTAGCAACTCGAGAGCTCTACAAGTACTTTGAGGAGAGATATCACGCCCCCAAAACAAGGACTATCTCCCCAAAAGTTGTACGATGGGTGTCGGGCAATGTTTATATACAGAATAGTACCCCGTCGGTATTCTTTATTTTTCCCGGCGGGCCCGCCGGGATAATAGTTTTCCCGGCAGGCCCGTCGGGAAAACTAAAAGCCCGGTGGTGTTACGGGACTAGTGGGTTCTGGCAGGTCATTGCTCAGGTCATGTGAATATACAATGTGATCACAAGTTTTAATATGTTAACAATAGGTTTTGTTAACGTGATCACGAAATTGTGAAGACGTTAATGAAATCCTTGCTTCTTAATCATGATTAACTCCTCCTAATCTCTTATCAAAAGGCAAACCCCATGTGTCTTATCCTCTTGTAAGTGTTGCTATATTTTTTTGCTTTAATATGTTCCGTCCAAATCGCCCACGGATGAACCTTACCAACATTCCCCGTATGTTTTCGTTCACATAATCCTGAGTCGAAAGATTTTCTTCCAACAAAGAATTGCCCTCTTGTTTGGAGCTGCCAGACTGGCAGAAATTCTTGCTTCTCCTGAGCCTTTCATCATTCCTCCCATGAATTATGATCTCACCTTTGATGTGTATATCTTTATCTTAACCTAGGGAGAGAAAGGGAGGTGAGGAGGCTATGCAAAAGGGTTGGTCTTTACATCAGATGGATGTAAAGAATGCCTTCTTGCATGGTGATTTACAAGAAGAAGCCACTAAGTTATAAGAGTGATGCACACCCAGACTTTATGTGGAGGTTATGCAAAGCCTTGTATGGAAGCAAGCACCTAGAGCATGGTCAAACAAGATCGGGGAGTATCTTGTTACAACATTAGATTTCTAATATCTAATGTAGATTTCTCGCTTTATGTGAAAAAGACAGATAGAGGGATCATGCTACTAATCATTTATATGGATGACTTGATTATCACTAGTGATAGTGATGGTGACATACATGATGATAGGAGGCTTTTAAAGCAGAAGTTTGAGATGAAGGATTTGGGTGAACCACAGTATTTATTGGCCATAGAGGTGGTGAGATCACCTCAAGCATTCTATTATTTACAAAGGCCGTATGGCTTGGACATGTTGTTCAAGTATGGTATAACAGGCTACAAGCCTATTTCAGTGCCATTGGAGAAAAACACAAAGCTTTTCGCAGATACAAGTGAGCTTTTAGAGAACCCCGCTACTTACAAGCGCATAGTGGGTAGCTTGATTTAATGACCATTACTAGGCCAAACTTGAGCTATGTTGTTGGAATTATGAGTTGGTTTATACAAGCCCCTAGGAAGCCACACTCAGATGTGGCTAGATGGATTCTTGGGTATATAAGGTATATAAAGTCCATAGTTGATTATGGACTTTTCTATGAGGCTGGTACGGAGATACACATACATTAGGAATTTTTTGGACCCAAAGAGGGCCTCTTGGATTAACCTTTGATTAGGAATGGACCAATAAGAAGAGGGCTGGGTGCACATTTTCGACTTCTTTGACCCTAGGGGGCCTAGGCTTTGGTTTACTAATGGGGCCTAATTACTACTCTTGTCCCCCTACCTCTTGGGCCCAAACTTAGAGGCCCCCCCACCTAGAATCGTGCAGATTAAAAATTCTAAAAATTGAAAATTTTTAATTTTTTCCCAAAAGTGTGTTTTCCCTCTCAAACTTCCCCCCAACATACTCTAGGTTTGGAAAGCTCATTTTGAACCTCTTTCTTCCTCTTCTAAGCTCTCCATTGCTGCAGTAGAAACTCCATACCTCTCAAGCTCTCCCTCCTTGTCAAGCTTCCTCAGTCTCAAGCTCCCTCTCCCTCTTTCTTCCTTTTCTAAGCTCTCCATTGTTGTAGAAACTCCATCCCTCTCAAGCTCTCCCTCCTTCTCAAGCTCCCTCCCTCTCAAGCTCCCTCTCTCTCTCTCTCAAGCTCCCTCCCTCTCCATTACTGCAGAAACTCCATCCCTCTCAAGCTCTCCCTCCTTATCAAGCTCCCTCCCTCTCAATCTCCCTCTCTCTCTCTCTCTCTCTCAAGCTCCCTCCCTCTCCATTGCTACAGAAACTCTATCCCTCTTTAGTCTACTCTAGGTTCAAGAAGCCTATTCTCAAACTCTAACCCTCATTTAAGCTTTCCATTGCTGCATTGAAAACCCTGAACTTTCTCTCCTCTCCACTCCTCTGTTGTAAAACAAGCTTTTCTTTTCCCTTCTTCTCTTTTCTTACCACCATGGCCTCTTCCACCAGTAATGTGAGAAGACCCATGGAGAAGGTGGAAGAGCTTGTGCTGCATAACACAAGAGATGGGGCTCCAACAAGATTCAGGGTTGGGGCTTGGGTCTACATGTAGCCAAGCTCTAAGGGACCACATTGAATGCATCAACTGGGGAATATGCTACATCATTGGAAGGGGTGGCTACAAGGCTGCAAGCATACTAAGAAGAAAGGACTGGTTGCCATAGTGCAACATGTGTATACCCTTGGAGACCTGTACATTCAAGGCCAATGACCAAGGTTTCCTTCAAATTGTCAATGTAACATAAACACAGCTTTAACAACATGCTAATATTGGATTTTTTGTTTCAAATTTTCTTATGATTCTCCATTTTCTTATATCTCTCTGTAGATATTTTCCCCTCTAATTATGTTGAGGAACAACCACTCCAAAGCCTCACTAGAGTTTTCTATGCTATGCATGCATCCATTGGAGAGGCAATGTTTGTATCTCAAAGCTCAAGTGATCTTGTATACAGAACAATATCTTTTTCTTTTCTCACTCATATTTTGTAGATAAAAAACCAGGTTTATTTGGCAAGCTAGAAGAGATCCCCAACCCCCTCTTAACAATTCCGAATGGCCCAAACCTAATGCTTGGACCATCTTATGCTTAAAGTTTAAGATGGTAAGTGATATCAAGATATCACTCAAGTTTTCAAAGGCATCTAGGTCAGTAGGGCTAAATTGGTTTTGTCCTTTATATGTTTTTGTGCACATCTAGGTCAGTAGGGCTAAATTGGTTTTGTCCTTTATATGTTTTTGTGCACATGTTCAATTCCATGCCAATGCACCAAACAAAAACAATGTATATTTGTAAGGAGGTACGGTTTGACCTCGTTCAAGGATTACTAGGAGAGAGTTGGGAGGTTAATGAGGGGTCACATCAAGGTGATATGTACAAGTGCAATGTAGTAGATTCTACAATGTCTTTCAGGTTCTTGAAGGTGTTGAGATATCGAGCTCGTCTAGTGAGGCGGTGGACACTGATGACCCGCCTGGGGGATAGGCTCCACACTTACACCACTGGCATGGTTGGTGAGATCATGGGAGATATGCGGCCAGTGGGATGACAGGCTGTGTGACAGCCATTCTAGAGACTGGCATAGTTATAGCGCCAGCTCATTTAGTCGGGTTCACACTATAGAGAACCCGTGTATGTATTGGTTGAGTACCTTTCATATTATGTGTACTCTTATCTTGTATATGGTGTGTTGAGTGTTGAGTAGAGAAGAAGAAGATTTTCAGCCTCTCACCTTGTGTGTTCTCTATTAGGGTTTTGTGAGTGTGTGTGTGTGCTTGCAAGAGCTCAAGCTCTCTTTCCCCCTGCATCTTTTCATGGTATCAGAGCCTGGTTCGTGCTAAGGGCTGAGCTGCAAGCAAGAGAACCACAGGAAGCGGTACGAGGGTAAGAGCTTCAACTACTCTTCCCTATTGTGTTGGTGACTACACCCTTGTCGGGAGCTCTACGGGAGGCACCAGCAAACGGTCTCTGATTGAGGAGCTTTCTTCGCGAGAGTAAAGCTATAGGGCAACTATGTAGTCCTTTGGACTGCAATTTTCGGGCCGAAAACGTGTTTCGGGTGTGTCTGGACCTCCGTTTTTCAGAAAGCAGGCGATTTCGAGCACTGTGGGTAAGTCATCGATTCTCTGCAGAACTCTGTTTTAAGCACTGCAGGAAGACAGATTGACTGTGCAGTCACTGTGGGTGCTGCAAAGAGGTCTACAGTTGCCATTGGGTGTATGTATGCACATTGAGGTCACTGGTTGTGACATTTGAGTGGACTGCAGTACCGCTCTGCAGAAAATACAGTAGTTGTGCAAGAAAAACCAGAGTGCAGTTTCTGGTAAAATTGTGTGTTTGGCAAGATGTCAAATGATGGGATAACTCAGATTGTGGCTGAGAAGCTTGACAAGAATAACTTCCATGCTTGGAGGTTCAGGTTAACGAATTTCCTGATGGGAAAAGGTTATTGGGACTACATAGAAGGTGAGCATGAAGAGGCACCGGAGATACCGGATATAAATCCGACTGCTGCAGATGTGAAAGAGTTTAAAGATTGGAACCAAGGAGATAGGAAAGTAATGTATTGGCTTTCCATTAGTATACAGGACACCATGATTGGGCACATTCAGGATGCCAAGTCTCCCAAGGAGGCGTGGGACACCTTGGTAAAGCTTTATGAAACAAATACCAAGGCACGCAAGATACAGTTGAAGAATGAACTTCATACTGTGGAGAAAAAGAGCATGTCTGTGAATGACTATGCGCTGAAGATAAAGGGTATTGTGGAATCCCTTGCATCTATTGGTGTGTCAGTAGATGATGATGACAAGGTGGAAGTCTGTCTACGTGGTCTCGGGCCACAATACAAGGCGTTTAAGACGTCTATTCAGACTCGGGAAAACATTCCCAACTTTACAGATTTGGTGTCTATGCTGATTATCGAAGAGAAGAACTTGGGTGAAGACCAACAGTCTTCACAAAGTAAAAATAGTTCAGAGCAACAGGCTTTCTACACGAGTTCAGGAAGAGGACGAGGTAGAGGAGGCCGTGGACGCGGTCAAGGAGGTGGCCGAACAGGTAATCAGAATTATGGCCAGCAGCAGCAGCAACAACAACAGTCCCAGAATCAACAACAACAACACGCAGGTGGAAGAGGCAAATTCAGAGGCAGGGGGAGTCAAAGAGGCCGTGGAAATTGGCAAAGGCAATATAATGATGCACGTGAATGCTATTATTGTGGTAAGCGTGGACATGTGCAGGCAGAATGTTATAAGAAGCAGGCTGACATGCAAAATGGGAAAGTGCAGCATGCATCCTCAAGCAGAAATAATGAGGATAATGAAAGGTTGTTTGTTATGCAGCATGTTGTGAATGCCATGTCTGAAAATGTTGATGCAGCACAAAAAGATAATGTATGGTATGTGGATTCAGGCGCTTCGAACCACATGACGAGTCATGGGGAGTGGTTCAAGGAGATGAAGAACCCGGAAAGACTAGGTTTTGTGGAAACAGGGGATGACACTGCTCATCCAATTGCCCACGTTGGAGATGTGCCATTGTCTATGCAAGATGGCAAAGTGAAGTACCTTGCAGATGTACTTCATGTACCGAACATAACAAAGAATCTGGTTTCAGTTGGCCAGATGATTGAGCAGGGTTTGCAGGTTCGGTTTAACCCTGATGGGTGTTATGTTGAAGATTTCAAAGATAAGTGCAGGTTGGTTGCAAAAGGCAATAGAGTGGGCAGAATGTTTATGTTGGATGTAGACATGCCTGAGATGAGTGCTGCGATGTTTGCAAATGGTTCAGGAGTTGTTGCAGACACAGACATATGGCATAAAAGAATTGGACATGTAAATGTGCAGAGATTGAAGTCTATGCAGACAAAAGGAATTGTGACAGGGCTGCCAAAATTTAAAGTGGAAGCTATGCAGAAAATATGTGAAGCATGCCAATTTGGGAAGCAAACAAAGCATGTGTTTTCACGTAACAGATATGTGAGCAGAAATGCACTAGATGCTGTGCATTCAGATGTATGGGGTCCTACGAAGACCGTGTCTATGGGAGGCTGCAGGTACTATGTGACTTTCATTGATGACCACACCAGGAAAGTGTGGGTATATTTCATGAAGGAGAAGAGTGAGGTGTTCACTCATTTTCAGAATTTCAGAATTTTGGTTGAAAAGCAAACAAGAAAATATGTAAAGTGCCTAAGGTCAGATGGAGGGGGAGAATACTTCTCCAATGAGTTCTCTGAATTTTTGAAGAAGAATGGTATAAGGAGACAGTTTACATGCAGATACACTCCGCAACAAAATGGAGTTGCTGAGCGGAAAAACAGGCACATTGCTGAGATTGCGCGAGCATTGATGGAAGAGAAGAATATGCCGCATTGCTATTGGGCTGAGGCTGTTTCTACAGCAGTATACATCATGAACAGGACTCCAACTGCAGCCATACATGATGTAACTCCAGAGGAGAGGTTTACTGGCAAAAAACCAGATTTGTCTCATCTGAAAGTCTTTGGATGCATTGCATATGTGCATGTACCAGATGAGCTGAGAACTAAGCTGGACCCGAAAGCTGAAAAATGTGTGTTTATTGGATATTCCCTTGAGCAAAAGGGATACAGGTGTTATAACCCTGCTACACGTGAGTTGAGGGTAAGCAGGGATGTTGTCTTTTGATGAGATGAGCAGCTGGTATGGGGGCTGATGTGAGTGGAAGTGTGGTTGCACAGAATGCAGGTCAGCAATCACAGTCTTTGAGTGGACCAGGAGAGTCCTCATCTAGTGGGTCTGTTGATAGACCATGGAGTGGCAGGCTGCGTCATAATACCAGCCCTGCAAATGTGATTAGTACATCACGTAAAGGAAAAGAGAAAGTGGTTGAGCCCCTTGGTATGCCTGACATTTCTGCAGAAGCTTGGGATTTAGTGCAATTGCCTGAAGGCAAGAAAGCCATTGTGGATGCAAGTGGGTGTACAAAGTTAAACATAACAGTGATGGAAGCATAAACAGGTACAAGGCTAGATTGGTAGCCAAAGGATATGCGCAGACATATGGGATTGATTATGAGGAAACTTTCAGCCCAGTTGCCAAGATGGCAACAGTGAGAGTTGTGATAGCAGTGGCTGCGTCAAAGCAATGGTCTTTACATCAGATGGATGTAAAGAATGCATTCTTGCATGGGGATTTGCAAGAAGAGGTGTATATGTTGCAGCCACCTGGTTATGAGGATGTGGGTCACCCCGAGCATGTTTGCAGGTTGAAGAAAGCCTTGTATGGCTTGAAGCAAGCACCAAGAGCATGGTCTGACAAGATTTCTGAATATCTTGTCACTATTGGCTTTCATGTAGCCAATGTAGATTTCTCGCTGTATGTGAGACATGGTGATAGAGGGGTTGTGCTTGTTGTCATCTATGTAGATGACTTGATCATTACAGGGGACCATGATGCAGAGATCTTTGATGTAAAGATCTTGCTAAGACAGAAGTTTGAGATGAAGGATCTGGGGGAGCTCAGATATTTCTTGGGCATTGAGGTGATTAGGTCACCACATGGTATTGGATTACTGCAGAGACAGTATGGCTTGGACATGTTGTCCAAGTATGGTATGACAGGCTGTAAGCCTATTTCTGTGCCATTGGATCAGAATGGCAAGTTGAGTGCAGATTCAGGAGAGATCTTGGAGGATCCTACTATGTACATACGCATAATAGGAAGTTTGATCTACATGACGATCACCAGACCAGATTTGAGCTATGCTGTTGGGTTGGTGAGTCAGTTTATGCAGGTTCCACGGAAACCGCATTTGGATCCAGTGAGACGCATACTGAGGTATGTGAAGTCTACTTTGCATTGTGGACTATTCTATGAGACTGGGACAGAGATATGTGTACATGGGTACACCGATGCTGATTGGGCTGGTAGTATCTCAGATAGAAGATCTACCAGTGGATTCGTGTTTTCTTTGGGGAGTGCTGCTGTGACTTGGAGCAGCAAGAAGCAGCCTACGGTTGCTCTATCGAGTACGGAGGCCGAGTACAGAGGAGCTGCTATGGCAGCATGTGAGGTAGCTTGGTTGAGAAAGCTACTTGCAGATTTGGGTCTATCAGTGGATAGACAGGTTGTCATTTTCTGTGACAACATTAGCAGTATACAGTTGGCCAGGAACCTAGTCTTTCATGCTCGTACGAAGCACATAGAGGTTCACTACCACTTTGTCAGAGAGAAGGTCTTGGCAGGAGACCTTGATCTTGTTTATGTCGGCACAGAGGATCAGGTAGCTGACATCTTCACCAAAGCATTAGGTACAGAGAAGCTCCGCAGATTCAGGGCTTCGCTTGGTGTACATGAGATGGAGTTGAGCTCGAGGGGGAGTGTTGAGATATCGAGCTCGTCTAGTGAGGCGGTGGACACTGATGACCCACCTGGGGGATAGGCCCCACACTTACACCACTGGCATGGTTGGTGAGATCATGGGAGATATGCGGCCAGTGGGATGACAGGCTGTGTGACAGCCATTCTAGAGACTGGCATAGTTATAGCGCCAGCTCATTTAGTCGGGTTCACACTATAGAGAACCCGTGTATGTATTGGTTGAGTACCTTTCATATTATGTGTACTCTTATCTTGTATATGGTGTGTTGAGTGTTGAGTAGAGAAGAAGAAGATTTTCAGCCTCTCACCTTGTGTGTTCTCTATTAGGGTTTTGTGAGTGTGTGTGTGTGCTTGCAAGAGCTCAAGCTCTCTTCCCCCTGCATCTTTTCAGAAGGCACGCTCTATTTTGTACATGTATCTACACTACCAAAGATGGATGCAAAAGCACGGGACATGGATCCCACTTCAAGGAAGTGAAGGCAGTAGGAACGAGCGCTGGTGTGTAGAAGAGCAACTTGCATCATAGCACTTTCCAGAGGGTGCACAATTTGCAGAGCCCACTATATTAGAAGATGCAGGGCCATCTTCCCCACATGAGGAGAGCAAGGTGCTGCCAGAGCAAGGTGCTCCTGGAGGACTGAGGAAGCTGTGCCAGAATAGTGCGAATTTGGCCTCTGTAACGGCGATAGGCTCAAAATTTACACTATTCTGGCACTTCTCCCCTAGCCACTCAGGATCATTTCTGATGCATTTATAATGAAGTTGAGCACACTAATTGTGAGAAACAGTAGTTTATAAGATAAAAGCACCTTTAATCATGTGTAAAAATATAGTGTTTATCATCCAATGCATCAGAATTGCTCCTAGAGGATTGGGGAAGCTATGCCAAATCAATGCGAATTTAGGCTCTGCAGGCGGCGGTGTAGGCTCAAATTTTGCACTATTCTAGCACTGCTCCCCCAGCACTCAGGATCATTTATGATGCATTTATCATGAAGTTAAGCAAACTAATTGTGAGAAACAATAGTTTATAAGATAAAAACACCTTTAATCATGTGTAAAAATATAGTGTTTATCATCCAATGCATCTGAATTGCTCCTGGAGGACTGGGGAAGCTATGCCAGAATAGTGCGAATTTAGGCTCTGCAGCGGTGGTGCAAGCTCAAAATTCACATTGTTCTGGCACTGCTCCCCCAGCCCCACGGATCATTTCTGATGCATTCATAATGAAGTTGAGCACACTAATTGTGAGAAACAGTAGTTTATAAGATAAAAACACCTTTAATCATGTGTAAAAATATAGTGTTTATCATCCAATGCATCTGAATTGCTCTTGGAGGACTGGGGAAGCTATGCCAGAATAGTGCGAATTTAGGCTCTGCAGCGGTGGTGCAGGCTCAAAATTCACATTGTTCTGGCACTGCTCCCCCAGCCCCACAGATCATTTCTGATGCATTCATAATGAAGTTGAGCACACTAATTGTGAGAAACAGTAGTTTATAAGATAAAAACACCTTTAATCATGTGTAAAAATATAGTGTTTATCATCCAATGCATCAGAATTGCTCCTGGAGGACTGGGGAAGCTATGACAGAATAGTGCGAATTTAGGCTCTGCAGTAGTGGTGGTGTAGGCTCAAAATTTGCATTGTTCTAGCACTACTCCCCTAACCACTCAGGATCATTTTTGATGCATTTAATGAAGTTGAGTACACTAATTGTGAGAAACAATAGTTTATAAGATAAAAACAACTTTAATCATGTGTAAAATTACATTGTTTGTCATCATCCAATGCATCAGAATTGCTCTTGGAGGACTGGGGAAGCTATGCTTGAATAGTGCAAATTTAGGCTCTACAGTGGCGGTGGAGGCTTAAAATTCGCACTGTTCTGGCACTGCTCCTCCCCTAGCCACTCAAGATCATTTTCTGATGCATTTATAATGAAGTTGAGTACATTAATTATAAAAACAGTAATTTATAAAATAAAAATACCTTTAATCATGTAGAAAAATACATTATTTATCATCCAATGCATCAAAATTACTCCTGGAGGGCTAGGGAAGCTATGCCAGAACAGTGCAAATTTGGGCTCTACAGCGGTGCAGGCTCAAAATTCGCACTGTTCTAGCACTGCTCCCCCAGCCACTCAGAATCATTTTTGATGCATTTATAATCAAGTTTACATTGATTATGAGAAACAGTAATTTACAAGATAAAAATACCTTTAATCATGTGTAAAAATACATTATTTATCATCAAATGCATCAAAATTGCTCCTGAAGGGATAGGGAAGCTGTGCCAATTTGGGCTCTACAGCAGTGGTGCAGGCTCAAAATTCGCATTGTTCTGGCACTGCTCCCAGGGTCATTTCTGATGCATTCACAAAAACATTGATGGTACAAACTAGAAAAAACAATGATATACTTGATGAAAATAAGTTTGCAAAAATTGTATTGTATTCATAATAAGAAGTGATACATCATCTTTACAAAAGCTTTCTTACAATATTGAGCTTCCTTCTCTTGTTATTGGGCAGAGTGTGCTCAAGGAGTGATTGGGCTATTTCTTGAGGATCCTCTATGCCTATGCTTTGGGCTATACCTATACGAGCAAGAAGCTTACCCCTAAATCCAGAACCAAAAACATCGAAGGCAAGGGATTTTTTAATCAGAACTATACATTTGGTGCTCTGTGGTACCGCCATCATAGAGGCTACACAGAGCACCTTAGAGAGGGCTTTCAAAAAGAAGAGAGTGAAGGTAGATTGAGGGGTGTAGTCCCTGTGGATAATGGCGATGCCATCCATAGGAAGTCGACCAAGATAGTGCGCCAACCCAACATCATGTCCATGGACCTTGGCCTGGTCTCTGCTGCCGCCTCTCCTAGCAAATGCGTCAATTTCAATCACCCTCTGCAATCAAAGGAAAAATCAAAATATTTTCTTATACATAATTACAAATGTTTCTAGGTTGTAAAAGGTCGATTATTACATCTTGCTCAATGTCTTCTTTTGCCAAAGTGCTAGTGGGGGCGGAGAGGTCAATCGAGGACTTAGCCTCATCCTTTTTTGGTGCTTTGCTCTCCTCCATTACTCCAGCACCAAACATGATGAAACTGGCACATGATAGACACTCCATGTTAAACAAACATGATGACACCGAGACATTGTAAGAGAAACTTAAAATTTTAATTATCAGAAGGTTACAAATGAAAGCCAGATAGGCTTGTTACAAAGGGGGGTTTGAAACAAAAGAGTTGCTTCAAAAAAAAGGTTAACATCTAAGATCTCTAGATCGTGTCTCGCTCGCCTCGAATGCATCGAGCTAGTTGCATGTCCTTGTGTGGTGCAGATATGGTAATCCTCTTTGCATGTATTACAAGGAGTTTGTTGTCTTAAAAAATCCCGACAAGGTAAGCCTCGGAGGCTTCTTGCAATGCTTCAAGGGCAATCCCCTGCACACGGAACTCTGTTCTATATCGTTGGAGAATCTCCTTCACTGTGCAAGAGAAAGGGGCTCTTCTTATCAACAACTCATTGTTCCTCTGATAAAACTTCATTTCTTGTAGAGTCCTATGCCCTTGGTGCATCCTTCTCCTTGGAGCTCTCTGTGTTGTGTTAGTGCGTTGGCGAGGTTGGGACTTCCTTGGCTTGAAGAGCTTGACCTTTCTACGCTTGCGTGCACTTGCAAGAACCTCCTCTTGGTCTCTCTCATAGTCTGAATCCTCCTCCTCCTGTTGCTGTGGTACCTGTGTATCAAGTTCCTCCCGGGTAGGTAGGGGACCCTGTCCTAGTAGTAGGGTGTTGCCACCTATGGTGCTATGCAATGTAGGAATGTTTTCACCAACCCAGTCGAACTGCTCATCATCGGCCTCTTCTCTGTCTTGATCTCTGGGGTGGCTGCATTGTGGGGTCTTCTTCACACGCTTGCTCCCACACTAGAAGGGCCTACATGTGTGTGCGCTGGTGTTGTTGTGTGGGAGGAGGGTTGGACTCTGGTGAGATCCCATTGGTGGGCATGTCCTAGAATCCAAGGGGTCACTCTCTTCCATGGTGTCGCTAGTATGTGGTCGTTGGGTGCCTTGCACTGTGTTTTGTGAAGGCATGGTAACACGTGCGGTGTTCTTGGTGTGTGTGCCATATCCATGTACTACTATGCTAACGTGGTGATGTGTTGGTGTCCTTATGTGGGTGTCTACATAGATCTTGAGCTCAAGCTCTCTAAAAAAGTGAAATGAAAATGAAGTGAGAGAAGGAACTATTAATAGTTTTTTTAAGGGAAAAAAAAACCTAACTAAACTTATTTTCTTAGCCTTATTACATCTAGATTTATGCTAGTGCGTGCACAACCCAATGCCTCCCTTGTCTCCTCATTCGTGCACGCCAAGCACCATGCCTATGGGGAGCATTGGTCTGCAACCATTCAAGCCGAGCATGATTTTTTACAGCCTTGCGGCATGCCTCTTGCGCAAGCTTAGATTGTTGGGCCCGCTCCCTAACCAATACCCTTCCAAAGGTTGTGCAATAAAACCAATTGAACATCTCTTGTAGATAGTTTGTACGTGTTCCTCCTACAGAAGCTTATTTTTGAAATAAACCCCTCTTGCTTTATAATGTGATTTCTCCATCCCTTGGGTACTCCACATGTTGAGCGATCCATACTTGTTCATGAAATACGCACCATGCGCATAAACTATGTGCTATACACATGACAATAGAATCTAATTAGAAAAAGTCAAGGTTAAAACACCAGTTTATTTTTTTACTGTACAACTTACCATATAGTGTGTTACTTTACTCTCTCCCTAAGCACCTAGCACACTTTTTGGTGAACACTTTTGCGTTCACGAGCACCATTTGGCGTTGCTTTGAGTCGTTTGATAAGTTCCTATAGCCTTTGAATCTTTGCATCCTTCTCCACATTCTCTGCGAGGATCTCTTTCATTTTACCTGATGATGTTTTAAGTCCTTCTTGACATTGTAAAAGGCTGAATTGTGATGCTTGCAATTGAGATTGGAGAATATGGGTTTGCCAAGCTCCACTTGTAGTCAATCTTCTGCAGTATCCTAACAAGCCAAGCTCTCCTTCACCAACAAACTACATAAAAGATGATAAATTGCGGAAAGGAGGGTTTGCTCTTAATGGAGGGTCAACTGGATAGAGATGCCCATCAACCCAAAGATCTACATTTTTCTCCTTTGTTATCCTACAAGCTTGGACAGATTGTGCATCAGTAGGATGGGTTTTTTTAGAGCTACCATACTCAGGAATACAAATGTGTAAATCAACCTTCCGTTTTCTAGCTTCACAAGGGGCTACACACACAGCTTGCAAAGGCCCCATAGCTAAGTAGAGGAAGAAGCTAAAGCAGAGAGATCCTCATAGAAGGAGAGAGAGAGAGAGAGAGAGAGAAAGAGAGAGAGAGAGAGAGAGAGAGACTGTAAAACTTTGCTGTTGGTGCAGGTTTTTGTAAGTAGAAAATGATATTTTTGATATACAAATATACTAACATGGAGTTTTTCATCAATAAATTACATTTATGAGTTTTGCTGTGCAGGTTTAACACAAATCCGTTTTTGTAAGTAGAAAATGATATTTTTGATATACAAATATACTAACATGGAGTTTTTCACATCAATAAATTACATTTATGAGAAAATTTAAAAAATAAAAATTTTGGGGTCCCCACAATTTCTGGATCTCATGGATGTAGTGGTTCCTGACAGTTAGTTATAGATGTACTGGCTCTTGACAGGCTTCTGATGTGACCCTTGAATTACAAGCTATTTGGAGGGAAATTTTTATTTTCATCATACATATTGGTTGGGTGGTGTTTTTTCCACCTCAAAATGTAAAAAAATAAAAAATAAAAAAATTTCACTTTTTGGGACCCACCTAAATATACGAGAATGTTTTGCTGATGTGGAAGGGAGATATGGTGGGAGTTAATGAGAAAGGAGATTTCAAACTGACAAGAAAGATTCAATTTGTAGAGAGTGAAGATAAAAAATTCAAAAAGTAAGAGAGAAAGTATGAGAAAAGTCAAAAAGTGAGAGAGTATGAGAAAAGTCAAAAAGTGAGAGAGTATGAGAAAAAAGTGAAACTAGGGGGGTATGGCTGATGTGGCAAGGCAAAAAACAGGGGTCATCATAGCCTTTGTCTCCCTTAAGCCCAAATTTTTAAGCTCTAATCCCTTAAAATTAGGAATCCTTATAGGAGGCCCTTTTTGGGTCAAAAAAATTCCTAATGACATGGATACACAGATACTGATTGGACTGGTAGTGTCGCGACGACAAGAGGTCTACCAAGTGGCTTTATGTTTTCATTTGGGAGTGTTTCATGAGTTGGAGCATTAAGAAATAGCCAACAATTGCTTTGTCGAGTACAAAGGGAGAGTACAGGGGTGCTGTTAAATGGCAGCTTAGTTTTAGAAGCTACTTGTTGGTGATGTGGGTGAGCTCGAGGATAGAGCAGTTGTAATTTTTTGTGACAAGATTGTTGAGATATCGAGCTCATCTAGTGAGGCGGTGGACACTGATGACGCCCCACCCTTACACAACTGGCATGGTTGGTGAGATCATGGGTGATATGCGGCCACCAGTGGGATGGCAGGCTATGTGACAGCCACTCTAGAGACTGGCATAGTTATAGCGCCAGCTCACTTTGTTGGGTTCACACTATAGAGAACCCTTGTATGTATTTGGTTGAGTACCTTTTTCATATATGTGTACTCTTATCTTGTATATGGTGTGTTGAGTGTTGAGTGAAGAAGAAGAAGATATTCAGCCTCTCACCTTGTGTGTTCTCTATTAGGGTTTTGTGAGTGTGTGTGTGTGCTTACAAGAGCTCAAGCTCTCTTCTCCCCTGCATCTTTTCATGGTATCAGAGCCTGGTTCATGCTAAGGGCTGAGCTGCAAGCAAGAGAACCACAGGAAGCAGTACGAGGGTAAGAGCTTCAACTACTCTTCCCTATTTGTGTTGGTGACTACACCCTTGTCGGGAGCTCTACGGGAGGCACCGGCAAACGATCTCTGATTGAGGAGCTTTCTTCGCAGGAGTAAAGCTATAGGGCAACTATACTGTCCTATTGGACTACATTTTCTGGGCTGAAAATGCGTTTCGGGCGCGTCTAGATCTCTGTTTTTCAAAAAGCAGACGATTTCGAGCATTGCGGGTAAGTCATCGATTCTTTGCAGAACTCTGTTTTAAGAACTGCAAGAAGATAGATTGGCTGTGCAGACACTGTGTGTGTGCTGCAAAGAGGTCAACAGTTGCCATTGGGTGTATGTATGCACATTGAGGTCACTGGTTGTAACATTGAGGTCAACAGTTGCCATTGGGTGTATGTATGCACATTGAGGTCACTGGTTGAGTGTACTACAGTACCGCTGTAGAAAATACAACAGTTTGTGCAGGACAAACCAGAGTGTTGTATCTGGTAAAATTGTGTGTCTGGCAAGATGTCAAATGATGGCATAACCCAGATTGTGGCTGAGAACCTTGATAAGAATAACTTCCATGCTTGGAGGTTTAGGTTGACGAATTTCCTGATGGGAAATGGCTATTGGGACTACATAGAAGGTGAGCATGAAGAGGCACCAGAGATACTGGACATAAATCCGACTGCAGATGTGAAAGAATTTAAAGACTGGAACCAAGGAGCCAGGAAAGTTATGTATTGGCTCTCCATTAGTATACAGGACACCATGATTGGGCACATTCAGGATGCCAAGTCCCCTAAGGAGGCGTGGGACACCTTGGTAAAGCTCTATGAAACAAATACCAAGGCACGTAAGATATAGTTGAAGAATGAACTTTATACTGTGGAGAAAAAGAGCATGTCTGTGAATGACTATGCATTGAAGATAAAGGGTATTGTGGAATCCCTTGCATCTATTGGTGTGTCAGTAGATGATGATGATAAGGTGGAAGTCTGTCTACGTGGTCTTGGGCCACAATACAAGGCATTCAAGACGTCTATTCAAACTCGAGAAAACATTCCCAATTTTACAAATTTGGTGTCTATGCTGATTATAGAAGAGAAGAGCTTGGGTGAAGACCAACAGTCTTCACAAAACAAAAACAGTTCAAAGCAATAGGCCTTCTACACAAGTTCAGGAAGAGGACAAGGTAGAGGAGGCCGTGGACGCGATCAAGGAGGTGGCCGAACAGGTAATCAGAATTATGGCCAGCAGCAGCAACAACAACAGTCCCAGAATTCACATCATCAACAACAACAACAACACAGGTGGAAGAGGCCAATTCAAAGACAGGGGGAGTCAAAGAGGCCGTGGAAATTGGCAAAGGTAGTATAATGATGCACGTGGATTCTTTTATTGTGGTAAGCCTGGACATGTGCAGGCAGAGTGTTATAAGAAGCAGGCCGACATGCAAAACGGAAAATTGCAGCAAAACAACTATGCATCCTCGAGCAGAAACAATGAGGATAATGAAAGGTTGTTTATTATGCAACATGTCATGAATGCCATGTCTGAAAATGTTGAAGCAACACAAAAAGATGATGTATGGTATGTTGATTCAGGTGCTTCAAACCACATGACAAGTCATGGGGAGTGGTTCAAGGAGATGAAAAACCCGAAAAGACCAGGTTTTGTGGAAACAGGGTAGGACATTGCTCATCCAATTGCCCATGTTGGAGATGTGCCATTGTTTATGCAGGATGGCAAAGTGAAGTACCTTGCAGATGTACTTCATGTACCGAACATAACAAAGAATCTGGTTTCAGTTGGCCAAATGATTGAGCAGGGTTTGCAGGTTCGGTTTAACCCTGATGGTTGTTATGTTGAAGACTTTAAAGACAAGTGCAAGTTGGTTGCAAAAGGCAACAGAGTGGGCAGAATGTTACGTTGAATGTAAACATGCCTGAAGTGAGTGCTGCAATGTTTGCAAATGGTTCAGGAATTGTTGCAAACATAGACATTTGGCATAAAAGGATTGGATATGTGAATGTGTAGAGATTGAAGTCTATGTAGACTAAAGGAATTGTGACAGGGCTGCCAAAATTTAAAGTGGAAGGTGTGCAGAGAATATGTGAAGCATGCCAATTTGGGAAGCAAACAAAGCATGTATTTCCACGTAATAGATATGTGAGCAGAAACGCACTAGATGTGCATTCAGATGTATGGGGTCCTACGAAGACCATTTCTATGGGAGGCTGCAGGTATTATGTGACATTTATTAATGACCACACAAGGAAATTGTGGGTATACTTCATGAAGGAGAAGGGTGAGATGTTCACTCACTTTCAGAATTTCAAAGTTATGGTTGAAAAGCAAACAGGAAAATATGTAAATTGCCTAAGGTCAGATGGAGGGGGAGAGTACTTCTCCAATGAGTTCTCTGAATTTTTTAAAAAGAATGGTATTCGGAGACAGTTCACATGTAGATACACTCCGTAGCAAAATGGAGTTGCTGAGCGAAAAAACAGGCACATTGCTGAGATTGCGCGAGCATTGATGGAAGAGAAGAATATGCCGCATAGCTATTGGGCTGAGGCTGTTTCTACAGCAGTTTACATCATGAACATGACACCAACTATAGCCATACATGATGTAACTCCAGAGGAGAGGTTTATTGCAGAAAACCTGATTTGTCTCATCTGAAAGTTTTTGGATGCATTGCATATGTGCATGTGCTAGATGAGCTGAGAACAAAGCCGGATCCAAAAGCTGAAAAATGTGTGTTTATTGGATATTCCCTTGAGCAAAAGGGATACAGGTGTTATAACCCTGTTACACGTGAGTTGAGGGTATGCAGGGATGTTGTTTTTTATGAGATGAGTAGCTGGTATGCTGAAAAAGAAGCTATTGGGGCTGATGTGAGTGTAAGTGTGGTTGCAAAGAATGCAAGTCAGCAATCACAGTCTTTGAGTGGACCAGGAGAGTCCTCTTCTAGTGGGTGTGTTGATAGACCATGGAGTGGCAGGCTGCATCATAATACCAATCCTGCAAATGTGGTTAGTACATCACATAAAGGAAAAACACCATATTAGATAATTTGGGAAAAATCCCATTCCCATTTGAAATATGGGAGCATGGTGAACTTGTCCAAAAGTTTGTCAAAACCCCCTCATGTGACATATCATCGGAAAGATCTTGAAGAGTAGAATCTAAATCTATGATATCCGACAAATTTGGAGTTAGTATGTTCAAGATATGTCCAAAACTATATGGAGTAATTGATTCCCAAAATGCGAGATTTTTCCCAGATTACCTAATATTGACTTGAAAAGAGAAAGTGGTTGAGCCCCTTGGTATGCCTGACATTTCTGCAGGGCATTCTCATGTTGATGGAGAGTCTAGTGGCTCAGATATGAGCCTTGATGGGGAGCTTGGGATCCCAGCTACGAGAACACCTGGTGTAAAGAAGGCTATGGAAGCCATGAATGCAAAGCTACAAAGATCTGGGAGAGTGAAGAATCCTGTGCAGAGGTTTACTTATGATGGTTATGTGGCACATCACTATGCATATATGGCAAAGGTTGTGCAGGTTGTAGAGCCCACATGCATTGATGAGGCTATTGGAAATGTGTGTTGGGAGAAAGATATGGATGAGGAGATGAATGCAGTATATGGAAATGAGACTTGGGATTTAGTGTAATTGCCTGAAGGCAAGAAAGCCATTGGATGCAAGTGGGTGTACAAAGTAAAACATAATAGTGATGGAAGCATAAACAGGTACAAGGTTAGATTGGTAGCCAAAGGATATGCGTAGTGAGAAAACTTTCAGCCCAGTTGCCAAGATGGCAATAGTGAGAGTTGTGATAGCGGTGGCTGCGTCAAAGCAATGGTCTTTACATCAGATGGATGTAAAGAATGCACTCTTGCATGGTGATTTGCAAGAAGAGGTGTATATGTTGCAGCCACCTAGTTATGAGGATGTGGGGCACCCCGAGCATGTTTGCAGGTTGAAGAAAGCCTTATATGGCTTAAAACAAGCACCAAGAGCATGGTCTGACAAGATTTTTGAATATCTTGTCACTATTGGCTTTCATGTACCCAATGCAGATTTCTCGCTGTATGTGAGACATGGTGATGATGCAGAGATCTTTGATGTAAAGATCTTGCTTAGAGAGAAGTTTGAGATGAAGGATCTGGGGAAGCTAAGATATTTCTTAGGCATTGAGGTGATTAGGTCACCACATGGTATTGGATTACTGCAGAGACAGTATGGCTTAGACATGTTGTCCAAGTATGGTATGACAGGCTGTAAGCCTATCTCAGTGCCATTGGATCAGAATGGCAAGTTGAGTGCAGATTCAGGAGAGATTTTGGAGGACCCTACTATGTATAGGCGCATAGTAGGAAGCTTGATCTATATGACGATCACCAGACCAGATTTGAGCTATGCTGTTGGATTGGTGAGTCAGTTTATGATGTAGGTTCCACGAAAACCGCATTTGGATGCATTGAGACGCATACTGAGGTATGTGAGGTCTACTTTGCATTGTGGACTATTCTATGAGACTGGGACAGAGATATGTATACATGGGTACACAGATGCTGATTGGGCTGGTAGTATCTCAGATAGGAGATCTACTAGTGGATTCATGTTTTCTTTGGGGAGTGCTGCTGTGACTTGGAGCAGCAAGAAGCAGCCTACGATTGCTCTATCTAGTACAGAGGCTGAGTACAGAGGAGCTGCTATGGCAGCATGTGAGGTAGCTTGGTTGAGAAAGCTACTTGTTTTGCAGATTTGGGTCTATCAGTGGATAGACGTTGGCCAGGAACCCAGTTTTTCATGCTCATACGAAGCATATAGAGGTCCACTACCATTTCATTAGAGAGAAGGTCTTGGCAGGAGATCTTAACCTTGTTTATGTCAGCACCACAGAGGATCAGGTAGGTGACATCTCCACCAAAGCATTGGGTACAGAGAAGCTCCGCAGATTTAGCGCTTCGCTTAGTGTATATGAGATGGAGTTGAGCTCGAGGGGGAGTGTCGAGATATCGAGCTCATCTAGTGAGGCGGTGGACACTGATGACCCGCCTGGTGGGGGATAGGCCCCACACTTACACCACTGGCATGGTGGTGAGATCATGGGTGATATGCGGCCAGTGGGATGACACACTGTGTGATAGCCACTCTAGAGACTGGCATAGTTACAGCGGCAGCTCACTTTGTTGGGTTCACACTATAGAGAACCCTTGTATGTATTTGGTTGAGTACCTTTTTCATATATGTGTACTCTTATCTTGTATATGGTGTGTTGAGTGTTGAGTGAAGAAGAAGAAGATATTCAGCCTCTCACCTTGTGTGTTCTCTGTTAGGGTTTTGTGAGTGTGTGTGTGTGTGTGCTTGCAAGAGCTCAAGCTCTCTTCCCCCCTGCATCTTTTCAAAGATGTGTGTGTGTGCTTGCAAGAGCTCAAGCTCAAGCTCTCTTCCCCCTTGCATCTTTTCAAAGATGAGTAGAATATAGCTGGATAGTAACACAGTATACCATGCTAGAATAAAGCACATTGAGATGCATTATCACTTTGTGAGGGAGAAGGTTCTAGTAGGTAATGTAGATCTGGTCTATGTCAGCACAGAGGATTAGGTGGCTGACATCTTCATGAAGGCATCGGGCATAGAGAAGCTCCATAGTTTAGGAGCTTACTTAGAGTGCAGTGTGTGGGGTTGAGCTCAAGGGAGACTGTTGAGATATCAAGCTCAACTCGTGCTACGGGCATTCATGACCCACCTAGGTGATAGCTTTCGCACCCACTGGCATGGTTGGTGACATTATGGTTGATATGTTGCCAGTGGATGTGATAGCCTATGTGACAATCACTTTGGAGTACTAGAGTTATGGCATAGTTATAGCACCAGCTCATATAGTCGAGTTCACACTATGGACCGATGTTATTGTTGTAGAAGAGTACTTTCCCTTATAGTATGTACTCTTATTTTTTAGTTATATGGTTGTAGAGAAGAGAAGAAGATCGAAGAAAATTCAGCCATCCATCTCTCTCTTATGTCTTGCTTTCTTTTGTGTGTATGTGTTTACTTGTAAGGAACTCAAGCTCTCCCTCTCCCCCGCATTCTCTTTATTTTGTTGGTGGGCAATCTTTGATCTGATGATCTATGCCATAATAATTACAGGTTGCAGGTAGCTTGCTCTAGAAGATGCAGCTTAGGTGATTGGTTCGTTTTTTATGGGAAACTCAGAGACTCGATGTGGTCTATGAGAATGATAGAATTGAAGAGAAATTATCTTGATAGTAGAGTTGTTGATGTCTCGACCTCTTCCTACTACAACAGCTAGCTGGTATATTAGTTTGACTCTGCCTCTTACATGAGGAGTCCTCAGATGACAAGTGATGCACTATCCAAGTCAACCTCGTATTTTGGACACTCAAAAGGTTCCTTGAAACCTATGTGGTTCAATGTTGTAATCCTTCAGAGGTGGAGGTGGAGGTCCCAAAATTGATGGAGGTAACAACACATTTTGTGCATTGTAAATCCCCTTTGTAATAGGATGTTATGTCGTTTGCCCAGCATTGCATTAAGGTGTTGCAAGGCATTATGGCTTATGGTGATGGAGGTGGCAAAGCCAACTACTAAGGTCTGGAAGCATTAGCATGACCATAACTTCCACAAAAAGTACAATTTCCATTATAGCATGTCCTTAGTACTGGACACTCACTGATCGAATGCCCTTGTTGATAGATTGAACATCATTGAAGCTCTCTCCTTGGATACATATGTACATTTTTTAAAGCTTTATTGGCCTTCATTCCTTTTTGGAGTGCTTTCATGAAATCTATAAAATTCATCTCCGCCGCTAAAGTGTTACCTTTACTAATGGGTTGGATTGTAGAAGTGCTATATTCCATGACTCTGGAAGCAATAGATTTAGAATCCAATGCTTTTTCTCCTTTGACCATCATATTATCTTCTACTTTTGATGGCATTTGATTTGTGACTTCTAGTTTGACCATCAGATTATCTTCTAGTTTGATGGAATTTGTTGTGACTTCATCCCATATAGTGATCCCGTTCCTCATAAAGATGTAACACTTTCATCTACACAATAGCCCACCACAAAGAGAGAGAGAGAGAGAGAGAGAGAGAGAGAGAGAGTGCTGAGAGACAAGAATTGGGTCTTGGGGAGGCACATCACAACTAACTATCAAACCAACAATTATCTTGAGCAAGATAGCATAGAACAAAAATTAAAAATAATCACATGAGAGAGTATTGGGTGCAATCTATCCCCCCCCCCTTCTTGGGTATTTGTGCCTATATTAACAAAAATAGCCCACATCCCAAAAATAGTTGTAAGCTCTTGCATGTTGTATGCTCTTGCATGGGCTTGCCCTTTTTAAAAAAATAGGAGTTGCTTTTACCAAAATCTTAAAATAGGAGTTGCTCTTGCATGGGCTTGCCCAAGGCTAGGCCCAAGGCTAGTTCATGTGCAACCAAATTAATAGGTCCATGTCCATATATAACAAAAGTAGGCAGCTAACAAAATACAAAAATATCTCATAGTAAATACCACAGCCAAAATACCAAAATCATTGGCTATCCCACCAATGCCAAAATACTAAAAGGAAAACCTTTCTGGTAATTTCTCATGCCAAATCACCCCCATCATGTCCCAGCCATATCGGCTTATGAGCACAAAACTTGTCAATATCACCAACCTACAAGTTGTCCGTTAAAACACATTACACATTAGCAACACGTTAAAATTACACAACGGCACATAAGCTTTAAACCTAACACTTAGTTCCAACCATCCCTAAAGTCATATGTCCTACACATGGAATATTCAAAATCAGCCAAGTGTCATGCTTCAAACATAGTGGTAATTAGGCGTCCCCAATTAACCACAGAGAGATGGACAAAAAAACCGTAACATCCCTCCTACCTGGGATAGCAATTATCCTCCATTGCGTAATATCAATTGGTCTGTGTTTGAAAGTAAGATTGGATGAGGTCAGGATAGGCACGGAAAAACTGCTTAGGCATCCATCGAGCATTCTCTCTAGGATGATTTTTAAAGGTCAAAAGGTATCTATTTTATATTGTACCTGTTCGAGTTATAGTGGTCTCATGGTCAATAATAGCTTTAGGTTGAAGCTCTTCTACCTAGTCAACAAGAATAGGTGCTTTCTTATACATAGTATGTGTAGGAAGTGGTCCCTTATAAGGTCTCAAAAGACAGATATGGAAAGAATTGTGAATTCTCCAATGAGAAGGAAGTGAAATCCGATATGCTAGGTCACTGATTTTCTAAGCAATTTGAAAAAAGAACCATAAAAACGAGTAGCTAACTTAAGGACAAGGTTAGTCTCAACGGTTTTAAGACGTCTCTTTTCAATATGACCTACTAGAAAAACCATGTGCTTTCTTTTCTTATTAGCATGTTTAGTATATTGCGCTTATGCCATTAAAAACATGATCATGAATGGAAGTAAAATCAATGGGGTGAATTGATTTGTAGCTTCAATAGTGTGTGACAACAAACGAGTGATGTCTTGATAAAAAACAATCACTTGTGGTAAGCCATGATGTGTGAAAATCTATTTAACAAAGAACTGTGCAACTTGATGTGCAATAAGAGGATCTTTTCAAAGAATAAAATGCAATAAAATAGGGTTGGCTACTCAAAGCATGGAGTGACAACATGAGTGTAGGAGCACCATCCATGGGCAAAGAGAAGGGCAAGGTTGCCATTGAAGCTTGATAGCTTGTAATCTTGATTAGTATGAGTTACTTATGATTAGTAATTCCAATTGGCCTAAGAAAATGTTTAGCAATTTCTCAAATGTTACCATGGAGCCGCAATCTGGAGTGTTCGGATGGAGAAATGCCCTTCCCAGTAACACCATCCAAACACACCCTACACGTGTGTGCTTCGGACGTCTATACTAGGCCAAGCAATACCCAAATAAATTGTAAACCACTCCAACCATGGACAATGATTTACTGCAAGCTGATAGATGAGAAACTCTTGCTTGTTTACCATGCCTGTACATGTATATACTATGATATATGCCACGATATGCCTCCAACACACCTTACATTGATCGACTAAAAAAACCAATATTTGTGTTTTGAGATTGCTTTAACATGAACAACACAACATCCAATTTGTGTTCATACCTTGGGAACGAAACTTAGGCGGATATAGATTAACGGTAGATTACCTACCTTCCAAGCAAAGGATATGGGTTCGATTCCTGTTATCCGCAGGTAGGGGAAGGGATGGCTACAAGTCATGAGTATAGGAAAACGGTGCCATTTATGAGAAATCTCGTTTATAGAACAAACACAAGTTAAACCATGAACCACAAAATCGTACACAACATGACGTTGGGGATGACGTATAACATTTCTTTGTTGCCTCCTCATTACAGTGGCAATGCACTACCTACCCGTAGGTGTGGCAATGTACTACCCAGCTAACCAACAAAGAATAATGGTCCTCATACGCACTTCATAAACTTTTTAATTGGCGAAATAAAGAGGAACGACATCCACTTTAGTCTATCAAAACGCCAAATCTTTCCCTTGATTTGGTTGAGTAACTCCATACTCCTCTATGAGTAACTCTGTGCCCTTGATTTGGTTGAGTAACTCCATACTCCTCTATGAGTAACTCTGTGCCCATGAATCAAATTGCAATATTTATATAGACATCTTTTACAAGATGCTCGAGGAGCCACTTCATACAAAGTGCTCATCTAGATTAACCTAAAACCTTCGGCACTACGGCACAAAGTTTGGGACATTCCACCACCCAATTGTTGTTGATTCAAAGACATCTAGTTAACAACTATGTTAATCTATAAACTCTACAATTTAGGATTTAGCTATGAGTCCTCATAGGCCGTGATAGTACCCTTAGATTCAACTTCAGTGTGCATGTAAGTAGCCAAGTCCTTCAAGACTTGCCCATATACTTTGTGGATCCACCTCACGGCTATCTGCCATGGCTGAGTAATGTGTGAAACCCCTCCACACCTACCCAATGACACACTGAACAATCTTGGCAATTTGGCCACACCAAATTGGCAAGGTCAAGGTTTTATCTAGAATATCAAGCACCTAAGGTATATGACTTTCCATAAAATTTGAGCTCATTGGAAGTCAACACCCAATATCACTTAAAATATACTCTCGCTTTTTCCCCCGATAAGTTTTATCACCCCCATTTGACACAAGGTCAAGTGGGAATGAAGGGTTCACCCCTGAGCTTTCCGTCTTAGTACATAACCCAAGAGATTCGTTTGATCACTTCCAAACGGTAGAAACCTTGGCTAATCTCTTTGGATCAGTATGCCTTTTTAATCACGAAGGTGATGATTGTTGGAAAGTATGTGCACATACAATAATATCATGCCTAAGTATACCAAATGATCAAGATAACTGCTAAGCACTCCATGCTAGCGTCAAGATCAAGATCTGCATAGTGTAATTACTCTAGATTATCACCAAATCTACTGCGGTTTGCCTCTAATCTCACTGGGATCAGCTCCAAACTTGGAGTTTTCTTTGAGCCATCATGTTCAACCTTAAAACTCTAATATCCATGTCAAGAGACCCATCTGATCACTCCGGATTAGCATCCTACTTGACATAGTAGACAACCACCAATGGTTAATCAAATAACATAGATTGTACATACGTAATCTTTGTAGTGACTACGCACCACAAAATCAAAATCCAAGAGGTCCATTTCTAGTGTTTGCCTTGGTGTCCCATGCCACCAAGGTCACAAGAGTTTGCGTAGAGCATTTGATTCCCATACCGTCAAATGATCACAACTACCATGACGCAAAAATTGAATCTTCCTGCTTTCAATTAAATGATTCCACATCCTTAAAACCCAAGAGTGATGCAAAACATCATCAAATAAAGTATAAGAAACAACTTGTTTTATAGCATGTGTTTGCTGTTGAGGCGATTCAAAATCACCCCACAATCCTACAACACTTGTTATACGAAGTATGCACGTAGACTTAATTCGATAAATCTTGGACTACTTGTAATCCCAACCACTTGGATTTCAAATTTTATGGTGTTTTAAGGCAAAAATGAGGAAAATCACAGCTAATAATTCCTTAGATGGCATACCATGTCATATATTCTCCCAATTTATCGGCAGATGGAATGTACCCATATTTCACAACGTACTCAAACTTAAACATGGTGAACAACAAACAAGAATCCTTCAGTAGGGCTTTATGTACTCAAAGTCTACTGATTCCAAGCTTGGGATTACTGCGAGACCCAGTCACTATGAGCATGGGATTAATCTACCGATCCTGTTAAAAGGGTAGAAAAAAACCTTTTCGTTTTCTCTTCCCATAAATGGGGTCAAGACCTGACCCATATATCTTTGCAACCAAAGATTGTTTTTTTTTTGAAAAACTAGCATGTTAGAATTCACGTAAAAGGGCATGTGTCACTATGGACCATGCACGAGGGCTTCCATCTCTATAGACTGAGTAAACAACACTCCGGTTGTTAAACAACACAACACTACGGTTGTTAGATGCCCAAAGATGATTTTTTGTTGTCTGTGATACAAACATAAGGCTTACTTTGGTCTCTGTCACACTACGGTGAATCAATGCACACTGTAATTTGGTCTAAATTCTATTTCAATAAACTAGTTAACAAGTAAAAACACATTGGAGAGAGAGTATCCCTTCGTAAAAAAAATCTCTGAAGAAGGATGGTTAAAAAAAACCATAATTTAGTGCGGCCAAGCGAGCATAGATTCTGAATCAAAATCAACATAGAAGGGACCAAATGCACAAGGGAATTAATATCCATCCTCCCGACAATGGAAACGAATGTCCGTGTGCGCCCACTTAATAATCATTGGGGCTTAACAAATCCCAACAGTTTAGCTGCTCTGTGCGTCAGATGACTGTAACTCTAGCTTATCGTCTTCTCACGAGTCCAACCTTTTTTTTTTCCTGCGAATCCACCAGCGGCTTGCGAGTTGAGACCTTCTCACGAGTCTCGACAGACTCAACAGTGCAACCGCTTGCTACAGTGCTTTATTGAAAACACTCTTGGGTGCTAACGTTGCTTTCCTTGCTTCTTCAACACACAACACACAATCCAAGTCTGCATCGTGGCTCATGTAACCAACCATTCTACACACACGACACTTCCTTGCTTGCCAATACTCCTCTCAAACAATCAATCAGTTGAAATGGGCTAATGGCTTTATTTTGATGATGCCATCCACTTGCTCTCTCTTACAGTGTGTTTTAAGACAATACACACACACACACACCTCAGCGTGTGTGTGTACAAAGACACACGCGGACACAGTTTGTCGCTTACCGAACCTTAGTGTGTACACACACTCTGGTTGAGGCTTCTTTGTGTGTGCACACAAATTCTTTGCTTCTTGAGCGTACACACACTGCTTCTTGAGCGTACACACTGATTCTTTAGATCTTCTCAGGCATTCCATTCCCTATGTTCTCAAATTGAATAGTATGCACACACAATAATCTTGCTATGATATCACACATGAGAACAAGAACAAAATCAACAGCAATTGTTCTCTCACAGCACAGGCTTAATACATACTTCAATGTTGCTTCCCATGCTTCAATGAAAAAAATTAACTGCAATTATACACAAATTGCCTTACTCTCTCTATCAATTTCTTCCCCACACACACTTGTGGGGAAGCAAAACGAGAAAAAAGAATCATGGAAAAACCAAAAAGCTTCTCTTTCAAAGGCAATTCGCGCATGAAGGAGTAAGAGGAAGACACGAGCGCGTAGGAGCGGGAGGGAGAGGACTCCACTGGCTCTGATACCAATGTTATGTTGCGATAGCCACAACCATAGCCAAAGAGGGTAAAGAGCTCTCGTCACCACCCAACCAGAGAGGAGAATGTGTTAAACTCCACACTCCCGAGCAAGCATGTAAGATTGCTCGACCGTCCATCTGCTCCGAGTTGGGTGCCCTCACCCCTAGACCTTGGATGCACTCGTTCGCACTTTGGTGTTCGGGCTCCGCATCTAGTCGAGCTCCCACATGCCGTTACGAGCTATGTGACAAAGGATCTCTCTAAAGAATAGCACATAACCCGTGTGCACTACTAGTATAGATAGATAAAGAGCCACTTCAGAAACTCGGTTTCAGAAAATGTGATGTACACTGGTGCATTCAATAAAATGTTTATTCCAGGGTAAATCTTGCCTTGGAATGTGGTTTCCGAGAGGAAGACCTTAATTTTCCTACACAAATAACGAAGCCTTTGACTGCCTAAATTTCTTTGATTATTGAAAAAAAAACACCAAAAATGTTTACAATAAAGCGTCTGCAAATAATGATGTAACTATAGCGTAAAGGTTTTTAATTATTGATGCTAGTATCCTCCCGAGGACTTAGAAGGAGGGCCGTCTTCTTGGCCGGGAGGGCAAGGAGGCGGGGGCGGGGATGGGGGCGGGCAAGGAGGCGATGGCGGGGGCGGGGGTGGTGGTGGCGGTGGCGGTGGCGGTGGCGAGGAGGAGCCCTCTTGGCCGGGAGGGCAAGGAGCGGGTGCAGGTGTAGTCGTGGAAGAAGCACTACTCTTGGACGCACCGCCGTCGCTGCTGCTGCTGTTTCCTCCTTTCTCCGACCCTGATGGCGGAGAGCCGCTAGCTTCATCTTCCGGAGGGCATGGTGCTTCTGGTCCACGGCCGGAGCTGCTGCTGGCAGGCTCATAGGCCTTGCCAGGCAGGAGTTCCTTGGGCATCTTGGCATGAGGATCCCCGTGGAAACCCTCTCCCAAATCTCTCCTAGAAGAAGCTGCAGAAGACGCCACCAAAGCCAAGCTTAACAACATGAGGGGAAGCGTCGTCATGGCCGTCGTCGTAATGTGCGATCGCGCGAGCCCCCAATGGCGCGCTTCTCTGATCTCCTGTTTAAATAGCTTCAAACAGGACTTCGCATGGAGCCCCGCCTTTCCCCATGCAGCAATCCTCATCTCTCCTTTACTGCCATTTACACCGCGGTGCTCCCCACCACCCCCAAAAAGGTATATATGACCAAATGAGTATTACATATGTGTTAACTCAAAAAGAGTATTAAAGATAGATTTCATCCGCCCCAAAATCTCGACCTAGGGTGCTAGAATGAGAATGCAACTATTACTAGAATGAGAATGTGTCAAGAGTTCCATTTGGTTGCTCCTCTTCTTCGCTCGCTTCAATGATGTGTCGCTTTTACTGCAAATCACTCCACAACACTAGACGGCTCACAATCTCACTCAAGCTCTCTCACTTGCACATGTAATCCACTCTCTCAAGCTCACTCCCTCTCTCACACATGAGTTAGAAATTTTCTATTTAAGACCATATTAGGGAGTTTAGAAAAATCCCATTACTTTGGAAATTTTAATTTTAATATACTTTTTAGTGTATCTTTAACATTTCAAATCGAAAGCTACCGGAGAATGTGGATTTAGAACCTACTCTTCAAGAGCTTTCCACCAATGATATGTCAGATGAGTTAGTTTTGACAAAACTTGAAAAGGCTTCACGGTGCCCCCATATTTTTGCTCTTGCAAAATGGGAATTGGGATTTTCCCAAACTTCCTAATATGGTCTTCTTATGCATAAGAGCGTGTCCGTACAATCGTGTCCGTACAATAGTAAAAAGTCACTTAGATACTAGGCCCTCATCTGCACACTTGGCAAATCAACAGTTAAAAAAGTTTAGAAACACAAGACCTAGGCTTTATTTAACAATAGCCTTTACATGGATTCAAGATACAACAACTCTTGGCTAAGCTTTTTCTAGCTCTATAGAAACACAAGACCTAGGCTTTATTTAACAATAGCCTTTACATGGATTCAAGATACAACAACTCTTCGCTAAGCTTTTTCTAGCTCTATAGAAACACAAGACCTAGGCTTTATTTAACAATAGCCTTTACATGGATTCAAGATACAACAACTCTTGGCTAAGCTTTTTCATGTGTTATATAAAAGGGAGAGTATAGGATTTTTGTACCTTATTGAAAACATATTAGTCATGGGATGATGCAAAAAGAACTTGGAATATACTCTAGGAGGAGAGCACACAAGGTTGACACCTCACGAAAGGGTAAGCAAAACCCAAGGGGTCTACGCAATCCATTACCCCAAGAAATTATAGGGGTGTTTTGTTTTTTAATATTCATAATAAGTATAAATTATTTTCACCCCTATATCGAATGTGAATGTAACTATTGTTGGGAACTTGTTAAACTATGCTGAGTCGAGCCAAAAGCATGAATTATTTTGTCGCTTTCCTCCTCTAATTGTTCTAATAATTGAAGGGCACTATAAACTAATATTAATTGAAGGGCACTATTTCAAAATCATTGAAGGGCACTATTAATAATTTCTTTAGCTTCAGGGTTAATTGAAGGGCACTATGAACTATGTCTAACAATGATCCCGAAAATAGGATGGAGGGTAGGGAATAGTCGTGCCACTTTTATTGGGAGTAGAGCCTACACATACACACAACACAGTAGGCTATCAAGGCTTTTCAAGGTCCACCACAAGATTCTATGTAGAGGATTGCATCATGCATCAACAACTGAGGATAATGCACTAAGACAGTGTGTAGAGGTATATAAGAGCATGGTGGGGTAATGGTAAGTTTTTTGATGGAAATATTGCTACCCCAGATTGCTGGTTGAGTTGGTGGAATGTGAGATTTCCTCATTGGAGGTATCTCCTAGTTAGGATAAGTAAGAAACTAAACTAGTTACAAGCTTTCAATGATCAATGTATTAAAGCAAAAGTATTTTGGTCTAACCTATAGGACTTTGACGAGAAATCCTTAAATGCCATGAGCCAACCTAGCAAAGTCAAAGCATGTTGGCCAGGTGAAGGATTAAAGGGAACATCAACCTTGTATGATGCAAGAGTGACCGATCTCGCAAATGCACTCCTATAGAGAGCACAAAGAAGCATGAATTCCAAGAGGGAAAGCACCTCATCTTGGGTCCTAGCATTGTAAAGCTTATGGAAAGGAACATGAGTGCTACTACATCTCCTAGTCCAATAATCATAAGTAAATTGGTCAAAGAAATAGTTGCATGCACACCTATGCATCATGTTCCCAATGTAGTGGGCAACAAACAAGATAGTACAATGGAAGCACTGCCAAATAACTATCACATTAGAAGATGATAACAACTCTCATCGACGAGAGTACGTGATGAAGAATCAACCTCAAAATGTTCATGGTGGTTGACATCTGTAGTTCATCAACTATCAAATTAATGGGGATGCAAATCAATGTGTTGAATTGGAGATCAAGGCTTTTGAAGAGTCAGAGAGAGATTCATGATACCATGTGGGAAATCTAACACACATATATTAACAGTAGAGTTGCAAGCCAAGCATGGTCATGGAAAAAATAGGTAAGTGCAAGAAACCCATCAAAGCAGTCAAGCAAAGGAGTTCCAACACCGAGGTTCTATGGCCTACGTGAATGGAATGGAGGACAATGGTGATAGTTCATATGGGTTTGCAATAATAGTGTAGACCACACATGGAAAAGTTCATATGGTTTTGCAACAGTATTGTAGAGCACACGTGTAGCTTATCTACACCAACGATACAAAACGCTCCAATGAGGCCCTTTGGTGTGGCTAGTACAAAAGGGAACTAATCTAATGGAGGTAGAAGTAGTCACACTATAGAGGGTAGGTTTCATGTTAGAGATGGTGGAAGACAGTGCAGAGGAGTAGGATGCTAGATAGGCACAAACATCAAGGTGTAGGAGCAGGGTGTTAAAGGCTGCAACAAAGATGACTGAACATGCTTTATCATTGTCGTGCGCTATTTTTCCATTAGAGGTGAAATATATGTTGTCACTATTGCAAAACATTGTAGTTGCGCTTGCCAAAACTTTCAAAGGTGGGGGATGTGCATTCTTAGCCATGCAAGCACCTGTACTTCATGTACCCTTATATTTTAGCCTCAATGTACACAACAATATGTTCATACACACCAACCCTAGCTCAAAAGAGAAGACCTTGTAAGGATATTCTCTAGAGATAGGTCCAAAAATGTGTATGTTTAATTTCTCTTTTGTATGTTCATTGTAATGGTAGGCCGACGACCAAAATGGTTATGTGGGAGAAAATGTATGGAGATGTGTCAATAAAAGAAGGAGACATTTATCAAGGGAATTTAAAGTATAGTACAGTAGGAGAGACTTGGCATGCATATGGCTCCATCATCGATATACTGAAGAAACTATCCTTTACTAGGAGCTTGAAAAAGAAGAGTAGGAGGAATAAGCTTAGATGTACTACTGTACTATAGAAATTAAAATAAACAAGACACTGTGCCTCAATGGAGGAGATAAATATTTGTGTAACATCATCAGTGTGTGTATCGAAGAGTGAGCAATAAGTAATGGTTTTTTTTAACATCATGTGTGTGTGTGTGTGTGTGTGTGTGTGTGTGTGTGTGTGTGTGTGTGAGAGAGAGAGAGAGAGAGAGAGAGAGAGAGAGAGAGAGAGAGGGAAACAGAGAGAGAGAAAGGAAGATGGGGAGAGAGAGAGAGAGAGAGAGAGAGAGAGAGAGAGAGAGAGAGAGAGAGAGAGAGGGAAACAGAGAGAGAGAAAGGAAGATGGGGAGAGAGAGAGAGAGAGGGGGGGGTGATAGAGAGAGAGAAAGGAAGATGGGGGGAGAGTAACAGATAGGGAGAGGATAGAAAAACGGAGGGAGACAAAGAAAGAGAATAGAGTGGGAAAGAGAGAGAGGAAGAGGAGAGAGTGAGAAAGAGGGTATATATATATATATATATATATATATATATATATATAGAGAGAGAGAGAGAGAGAGAGAGAGAGAGAGAGGGGAGGGGAGGGGGAGGGAGAGAAAGAGAGAGACAATGGAGAGAGAAAGACAAGAGAGAGTGGTTGGAGGGGAAAAAATGAGAGAGAAAGAGGGGAGAGACTGAGAGCATGGTTGGAGGGGAGATAATGAGAGAGAAAAAGGTTAATAAGGGGGGAGGGATATATAAAGAGGAGAGAGAGAGAGAGAGAGGTTAATTCAGTGTGGGGGATGAGAGAGAGAGAGAGAGAGAGAGAGAGAGAGAGAGAGGTTAATTCGGTGTGGGGGATGAGAGAGAGAGAGAGAGAGAGAGAGAGAGACGACATGTTAGGGGGGAGGAGAGAGAGAGAGAGAGAGAGAGGGGGGGGGAGGGGGGAGAGAGAGAGAGAGAGAGAGAGAGAGAGAGAGAGAGTCAGAGGGGGGAGAGAGAGAGGGAGGAAGACAAAGAGAGAGAGAAATAAGACATGGGAGAGAGAAAGATAGATAGATAGGCACAAGAGACAGTGGAGAGAGGGAGAAAGAGAGTGAGAGGGGAGAGAGAGGAAGAGAGGGGGGGGGAGAGAGTGTGTGATAGGGGGGAGAGAGAGAGTGTGTGATAGGGGAGAGAGAGGGGGAGGATGAAAAGATGAAGGGAGGAAGAGAGCTTGAGCTCTTGCAAGCACACACACACTCTCACAAACCCTAGAAGAGAACACACAAGATGAGAGGCTAAAAATTGTTCTTCTTCTTCTTTACAACAAAAAAGAGTTCTAACAAAAGATAAGGAAAATACAATATAAGTACTAAAGTACTATGTACATGCGGTCCATAATGTGAACACACTAAGTGGAGTGGGTAGGTGTGGACTAGTCGATGTAGTCTAGCTATAGAATCTTTGGCGAAGATATGTCGATACCAGCTAACAAACTTGCCAACGGTGATGTAAATGTCAAACGATCACGCAGGCGCCTCGTGAGTGTCAGCTCATGTTGAGCTTGACATCTCAACACTCCCCCTCAAGCCCAAGCATATCTCAAAATCTACAGAGCTTCTCAGCTCCCAAGGCCTTCGTGAAGATGTTAGTGACCTGATCCTATGCGCTGATGTAGGCCAAGTTGATGTCGCCTGCCATGACTCTTTCCCTAATGAAGTGGTAGTGTACCTCAATGTGTTTCATCCACGCATGGAAAACTAGATTCCTAGCCAATTGTATACTTCTAAGATTGTCACAATATATGACAACCTTTCTCTCCACATGCAACCCCAAATCAGCACCAAGTAGCTTGCGTAACCAAGCTACCTCACACGCTACTGCAACTCCTCTATACTCTACCTTTGTACTCGATAAGGCAACTATGGGCTGCTTCTTGTTGCTCCATGTCATAGTAGCACTCTCTAATAAAAAGTATAAATCCACTGGTAGATCTCCTGTCTGAGATGCTACTTGCCCAATCTGCATCTGTGTACCCATATAGCTCCAATGGTACACCTGCTGTATAAAACAATGCATAATCAACAGTGGCCCTCAAATACTAAAGTGTGCGTCGTACACTGTCAAGATGTGGTTTGTGCGAAACCTGCATAAACTGGTTCCCTAAGCCAACAGTGTAACTCAAATCTAGCCTGCTGATCGTGACATAGATCAAACTCCCCACAATCTTCTTGTACATAGTGGGGTCCTCCAACACACAACCTACATCCGCACTAAGCTTGCCATTTTGATCTAATGGCACCAATATTGGCTTACAACAAGCCATCCCATACTTGGACATATCCAATACATACTATCTCTGTGAGAGCCAAATACGATGTCAGGTGTGCGAATGACCTCAATGCCCAAAAAGTGGCGCGCAGATCTCCCAAATCCTTCATGTCAAAGTTCCTTTTGAGAAGACTTTTCACATGCTCAATCTCTTCCAAGTTGTCACCCCCAACAATAAGATCATCTACATATATGGTGATGATCACAATCACTCTTGCGCCGCACATATAAAGAGTGATTTGCATCTGCCATATGAAAACCAATAGTGATAAGATACTCAGCAACCTTGTCATGCCATGCCCTTGGAGCTTGCTTCATCCCATACAAGGCCTTACGAAGCTTACATATATACTCCGGGTGGCCTGTATCCTCAAAACCAGGTGGCTGATCCATATACACTTCTTCTTGCAAATCACCATGCAAGAACGCATTTTTTACATGA
The DNA here is from genome assembly GCF_041138505.1 of Cibotium barometz. NCBI lineage: Eukaryota > Viridiplantae > Streptophyta > Polypodiopsida > Cyatheales > Cibotiaceae > Cibotium > Cibotium barometz. The sequence continues at coordinate 1,938,079 of NC_141058.1, forward strand.
CTAAAGTTGTCACTTGCATGACTGGTCATGTGGTTCGAAGCACCTGAATCCACATACCATACATCATCATTGCATGCAGATATATCATTTTTTGACACAGCATTAAGCACATGTCGCATAACAAACAACCTTTCATTGTCCTCATTACTTCGGCTAGAGGACGCATAATTATTTTGCTGCACTTTTCCACTTCTCATGTCATTTTGCTTTATATAGTAATCTGCCTGCACATGCCCATATTTGCCACAATAAAAATAGCCTCGTGTATCATTTTGCTGCCGTTGTCAATTTCCACGACCCCTGCCTCTAAACTGGTTGTGCAGACACTGTGTGTAATCCACGACCCCTGGTGAGTTTGTGTTGCAGACAAGATGTCAAAATGATGGAATTAACTAGATTGTTGCAGAAAATCTTGACAAGAACAACTTCCATGCTTGGAGGTTTAGATTAACAAATTTCTTAATGGGAAAAGGCTATTGGGACTACATTGAAGGTGAACATGAGGAGGCACTAGAGATACCCCTACCTCTTTGCATTACACACAGTGTCTGCACAACCAATTTCCCTTCCTATGCAATTCCAAAAACAGAAATTTACAAAAACTTACCGAGCGGTGCACGAGAACGCCTGCGAACCGAAAAACGGAGGTCAAGACACGCCCAAAACACGTTTTTGGCCTGAAAATTTTAGTTCAAAGAATAATATTGTTTCCCTGCAACTCTGCTCCCGTGAAGACAGCTCCTCAATTGGAGTTCATTTTGTCGGTGTCTCCCGAAGGACTCCCGAGACAAGGGTGTAGTAGCCAACACAAAGGGGGAAGAGTAGATGAAGCTCTTACTCTCGTACCACTTCCTGTGCTTCTCTTGCTTGCCACTCAGCTTCTTAGCATGAACCAGGCTCTCATATCATGTAAAGATGCAGGGAGGAAGAGAGCTTGAGCTCTTACAAGCACACACACACACACACACTCAGAAACCCTAGAAGAGAACAGACAAAATGAGAGGTTGAAAATTGTTATTCTTCTTCACAACAAAAAAGGGTTCTAACAAAAGATAAGGAAATTACAACATAAGTACTAAAGTACTATGTACATGTGGTCCATAATGTGAACACGCTAAGTGGAGTGGGTAGGTGCGGACCAATCGGTATAGTCCAACTGTAGAATCTCTCGCAAAGATATGTTGGTGCCACCTAACAAACCCGCCAGTGATGTAAATGTTGAACAGTCACGCAGGCGCCTCGTGAGTGTCAACTCATGTTGACCTTGACATCTCAACAGAGGAAGGGGGAGAGAAATAAAGAAGACATAGGGGAGAGACAGAGAGAGAGAGAGAGAGAGAGAGAGAGAGAGAGAGAGAGAGAGAGAGAGGAGAGAATGGAGAAAGAAAGAAAGAGAGTGAGAGGTTGAGATATTAAAAGAGAGAGGGAGAGGGGCAAGAAGAACGAAGAGAGAGAGAGAGAGAGAGAGAGAGAGAGAGAGAGAGAGGTTGATGAATGAGGAGGGAGAGAGAGATAGACAAAGAGAGAAAAGATATAGAGAGAAGAGATAGACAGAGGAGAGAGAGGAGAGAGAAGAGAGGAGACACGAGAGAGACTCAGAGAGAGAGAGAGAGAGAGAGAGAGAGAGAGAGAGAGAGAGGAGAGTGGAGTGAGGACTAGGCTAGGTTGGGCTGGCTGGGTTGGTAGGACAGAGGATAAGGGGAGAAGAGAGAGCAGACAGGGGTAATAGAGAGAGAGTATAAGGGGAGAGAGAGAGAGAGAGAGAGAGAGAGAGAGAGAGAGGAGAGATATAGAGAAGAGAGGAAACATGAGAGAGAGAGAGAGAGAGAGAGAGAGAGAGAGAGACAAAGAGAGGAGAGGGGAGTGGAGTGAGGGATGGACTAGGTTGGGTTGGGTGGACTGGTAGGAGGAAGGATGAGGGGAGAAGAGAGAGAAGATATGGGTAATAGAGAGAGAGTAGATGTTTAAAAATCTTGCTCTAAACCCATTCCCCATGGCAAAGTGGTGAAAAGAATTGGGGAGCTTTGGTGTGGTAGGTAGCATATCGAGATGTCATGGATAGTGATAGGAAATGTAGAAGGCCTTCATGCTAGGCTCTCCATTAGTTGTGGAAGTGGCATGGCCCCTTCAACATTAGGTAGTTAGTACAAGCAGTCTGTCTGCACCCTATGATTGGTGAAAGGAGTGCTAGGACCAACATGGAATGATTGGCAAGGGGAGATAATGGTTCAATTGTCATGGCATGACATGAGATTATTTCCCGATCTCATAGTGTGATGCTGAGAGATGAGGCTTCTTGGTGGCAAAAACATCATCCAAGGCAAGGTTGTGTTGGTGATGGATGGGAGAGTCAAAGCATAGGTTACATGCATTGAAGCTCTTTGGAGGTACCTATATAAGTTTGAGGGTTCTCCAGGGGTGATGGGTCCTACCATGGGCCAGGGTCGGCATTTTGAGACAAGGTTAGCGGCACGTGCATGTGCTTGTGGGTGTGTTGTGAGACACGAGAAGTTAAAAAATGTGATGCTTGTAGTGACATGTAATGGACAAAAGGTGTGCCTGTGTATGTGTACTTCTCCAAACATGAAGACTTCAAGTGATCTCTGTTGAAAGAACGGTAGAGGGGGAGGAGACACACACACAGGAGTAAACCCTAATGTATATTGCAAACCCTAACCATAGAGGGAAGCCATCTCCACTCTCACACAATGCATAATGCCATAATCCGAAATACACACAACACACTATGAGTTGTGTCCACACTCATCTAACCCTAGCTAATGTCCACACACTATGACCAGCTGGACACGCGGTCATTTATGTCTCACACATGTTCCTACCTAACATGCCAGCACATAGCATAGCTGGCTCACTGACATCGAGCTTGAATCTCAACAGCCCCTCTCAAGCTCATGATGTACTGCCGATGAAGATGTAGATGAGCTTGGGATATCAAGACTCTCAACACTCCCCCTCAAGCTCATCCTATGTACTCCCAACATAGTCCGGAAGTACTCAAACTTCTCCCTGCTAAGTGGCTTTGTAAAGATATCTGCCACCTACTCATCAGTCTTCACATACTGAAGATCAACTATACCATCCAGCACCTTCTCTCTGACAAAGTGATAATGGACCTCTATGTGTTTGGTCCTCGCATGAAACACTGGATTCTTTGCCAACTGTATACTGCTCATGTTGTCACAATGAATGACAACTTTGCCATCAATAGGCTCACATAAATCTGTCAAGAGACTCTTTAACCATATAGCCTCACAAGTAGCAATGGCTGCACCTCTGTATTCAGCCTCTGTACTGGATAAAGCAACTGTAGGTTGCTTTTTGCTACTCCAACTCACCACGGCACTTCCAAGTGTAAAAGCATAACCACTAGTAGACCTCCTGTCATATGAGCTACCTGCCCAATCAGCATCTGTGTAACCATGTATATCCAAGCTTTTACCACTCTCATAAAGTAGACCATAATGTGCAGTGGTCTTCACATATCTCATGATGCGTCTCACTGCATCCAAATGTGGTTTCCTGGGGCTCTGCATAAACTGGCTTACTAGCCCCACAGCATAACTCAAATCCGGGCGTGTGATAGTCATATAAATGAGACTACCAACCATCTTCCTGTACATAGAAGGATCATCCAATTCCTTGCCATAATCAGCCCGTAACTTCACATTTTGCTCCAAAGGTGTACTCATAGGCTTACACCCTGTCATGCCATACTTTGCCAACATATCCAATGCATATTGGCGTTGTACTAACCATGTACCTGCATGATCTTTGACCACTTCAATTCCAAGGAAGTATCTCAACTCACCAAGATCTTTCATGTCAAATTGCCCACTCAAAGCTTTCTTGACATGCATCACATCTGCACCATGATCACCTGTGATAATCAAGTCATCCACATAGATGACAAGTCCGAGATACCCTATTTTGATGCGCTTCCACGGCTCCAAATCACAATGTAGTGGTGCAATCAATTATGGACAACTTGTATTGACACCTAAACAACCTCAATGTAGAGTATCAACACCATCTGACATGTGTACATATCAATTTTTGAAAACCCCTTTCTCTGTTTTGGAAAAAACCAAAAAAACCAAAAAAACCAGTAGTAATTTGGCTCTAATTTCTTCAATATTTGTCCAAATTGAGCAACCAGGCATTCATTAGCTTAGCAATAGTGTCCATCAACTCCATGTAAGAGGAATTTGTCCAATTGTATAAGACCAAAGATTAATTGCTCAATTAAAATGACCCTGTTTCTCTGCAACCAGTGGACAGCCTGTTTAATCAGCTCATTCCCAGCTCAATTAGGCATAATTCATCAATCCAATCACATATCCCTCTTCTCCAATGTGTATAGAAACCAATTGCTAAAGCAATTGTGAAAGGAACCAAGCAACCAATGAGTAATTGATCTCCTCACTTCAAAATTGTCAAAACTCTGTCCTGTTTCTCTGTTCTGGCTGTGCCGCCTGCTGTAGAAGCCTTTGGGAGTGGTTGTAATGCTAAATGATGAGGTAATCAAGTCCCCAACACTCCTAGGTATGTGTGCAATCCATCAATGCTTGGATTTTTGCCAAAAATATGCTCCAAATGCATCAAATCTTCACCTCCTTTTCTCTGTTTTGTGAGAGCTCAAAAACCCAATAATTTCACTCATTCAAATGCATGTAACTTGCTCCAAAATTAGTTTAAGGCTTGCATAGGAGTTTCCAATACATCCCTCATTGTCAGATACATGTGTCCTTTGCCAGAATCACTTCTATTTCACCATACATCAATGCTTTCAAGCTTTAATGGAAAGCTTTCAAAAACCAAAAATTTTCTTTGCTTTGATTTGCTCTAACTTGCTTTGTTTTTGCCTGTATCACCTGCAATCCACTCAAGGATGTTTAGAAGACCTTACCCGATAGGCCAAGCTCTCAGATCTGATAGTATTCGGTGTGCTCCAAGCTTCATAGCTTCAATGGCAAGCTTCACAGCTTCTCTTCATAGCTTCTTCTTCTCCCTCTTCTCTCACTCATAAACCCTAATAAACAGCACAAGGCTCTGATACCATGTTGAAAGAACGGTAGAGGGGGAGGAGACACACACACAGGAGTAAACCCTAATGTATATTGCAAACCCTAAACATAGAGGGAAGCCATCTCCACTCTCACACAATGCATAATGCCATAGAGGGAAGCCATCTCCACTCTCACACAATGCATAATGCCATAATCTGAAATACACACAACACACTATGAGTTGTGTCCACACTCATCTAACCCTAGCTAATGTCCACACACTATGACCAGCTGGACACGCGGTCATTTATGTCTCACACATGTTCCTACCTAACATGCCAGCACATAGCATAGCTGGCTCACTGACATCGAGCTTGAATCTCAACAATCTCTTTGACTCTCTTTGCTACTTTCTTTGACATATCGACAACATTTTTCTTGGGGAGTCAAGATTATTAGATTGTTGATGCATGGTAGTACAATAGCATAGCGACAAAACAACTGGCTTTGTCTATAATTGCAATGGAGCTAGGCAGCATCTGTGGCTTGAGGGATTTGGCATTAGCGAGCATTCGGGATAAAGAGGTAATGTGGATCAAAGGGTGGTGGGGCCAAAGAAGAGGCTATGTAAGGCTCCCTAATTTGAGGAAGGTCAGCGATGGGTCCTACTTTATGGGCTGCCATGGTCCACACATCCAAGTACGTGGAGGGCTATTGACAATGAGACTTAATACAAGTGCTTGAGATATCAACACATATTGATGTATCTACTAGATATAGCCCATGTGTATATTGCAAGTGTCATGCATGGGCATTGGAAAAAAGGTGGAATTGTGTAGAAGGTACTTCTAGTGAAAAATCCAACACATCGCTTTCTTCCAGCACTTATTTGCCTACTTTCTTTGACTCTTACACATGGTTTAAGATAGGGAATTGAGTGTTGATATGTGTAGCAAGGATGGTTATAAGGCAAGTGTGAATGAGGCTGGATTGTCCATAAGAACATAAGAATTTAGCACACTCAATATGGAAGAATATAGGACACCCAATATGAAAGAATGTAGGACACCCAATATGGAAGAATTTAGGACACTCAATATGAAAGAATTTAGAACACTCAGTATGAAAAATTTTAGGACACCCAATATGGAAGAATTTAAGACACCCAATATAGCATGTACGTTGGTAAACTGTGAGCGATGGGTGGCTTGTCAGACAATGCTAAGATCATGGGATGCAGCTTTGCAGTGACCTAGGCATCTCTACGCATTTTATTACCATGGTTGTGGACATGTTTTGCATTTTAGAGGGAGAGTCGTGAAAAGATGCAGGGGGGAAGAGAGCTTGAGCTCTTGCAAGCACACACACACACTCACAAAACCCTAATAGAGAACACACAAGGTGAGAGGCTGAAAATCTTCTTCTTCTCTTCTCAACACTCAACACACATATACAAGAATAAGAGTACACATAATATGAGAGGTACTCAACCAATACATACACGGGTTCTCTATAGTGTGAACCCGACTAAATGAGCTGGCGCTATAACTATGCCAGTCTCTAGAGTGGCTGTCACACAGCCTGTCATCCCACTGGCTGCATATCACCCAAGATCTCACCAACCATGCCAGTGGTGTAAGTGCGGGGCCTATCCCCCAGGCGGGTCATCAGTGTCCACCGCCTCACTAGAGCTCGATATCTCAACACTCCCCCTCGAGCTCAAATCCATCTCATGTACACCAAGCGAAGCCCTGAATCTGCGGAGCTTCTCTGTACCCAATGCTTTGGTGAAGATGTCAGCTACCTGATCCTCTGTGCTGACATAAACAAGGTCAAGGTCTCCTGCCAAGACCTTCTCTCTGACGAAGTGGTAGTGGACTTCTATGTGCTTCGTACGAGCATGAAAGACTGGGTTCCTGGCCAACTGTATACTGCTAAGGTTGTCACAAAAAATGACAACTTGTCTATCCACTGATAGACCCAAATCTGCAAGTAGCTTTCTCAACCAAGCTACCTCACATGCTGCCATAGCAGCTCCTCTGTACTCGGCCTCTGTACTCGATAGAGCAACCGTAGGTTGCTTCTTGCTGCTCCAAGTCACAGCAGCACTCCCCAAAGAAAACATGAATCCACTAGTAGATCTTCTGTCTGAGATACTACCAGCCCAATCAGCATCTGTGTACCCATGTACACATATCTCTGTCCCAGTCTCATAGAATAGTCCACAATGCAAAGTAGACTTCACATACCTCAGTATGCGTCTCACTGCATCCAAATGCGGTTTCCGTGGAACCTGCATAAACTGACTCACCAACCCAACAGCATAGCTCAAATCTGGTCTGGTGATCGTCATGTAGATCAAACTTCCTACTATGCTCCTGTACATAGTAGGATCCTCCAAGATCTCTCCTGAAGCTGCACTCAACTTGCCATTCTGATCCAATGGCACAGAAATAGGCTTACAGCCTGTCATACCATACTTGGACAACATGTCCAAGCCATACTGTCTCTGCAGTAATCCAATACCATGTGGTGACCTAATCACCTCAATGCCCAAGAAAAATCTGAGCTCCCCCAGATCTTTCATCTCAAACTTCTGTCTAAGCAAGATCTTTACATCAAAGATCTCTGCATCATGGTCCCCCGTAATGATCAAGTCATCTACATAGATGACAACAAGTACAACCCCTCTATCACAATGTCTCACATACAATGAGAAATCTGCATTGGCTACATGAAAGCCAATAGTGACAAGATATTCAGAAATCTTGTCAGACCATGCTCTTGGTGCTTGCTTTAAGCCAACAACCTGCAAACATGCTCGGGGTGACCCACATCCTCATAACCAGGTGGCTGCAACATATACACCTCTTCTTGCAAATCCCCATGCAAGAATGCATTCTTTACATCCATCTGATGTAAAGACCATTTCTTTGACGCAGCCACTGCTATCACAACTCTCACCGTTGCCATCTTGGCAACTGGGCTGAAAGTTTCCTCATAATCAATCCCATATGTCTGCGCATATCCTTTGGCTACCAATCTAGCCTTGTACCTGTTTATGCTCCCATCACTGTTATGTTTAACTTTGTACACCCACTTGCATCCAATGGCTTTCTTGCCTTCTGGCAATTGCACTAAATCCCAAGTTTCATTTCCATATAGTGCATCCATCTCCTCATCCATAGCTTTTTCCCAATTCACATTTCCAACAGCCTCATCAATGCATGTGGGCTCAACAACCTGCACAACCTTTGCCATATATGCATAGTGATGTGCCACATAACCATCATATGTAAATCTCTGCACAGGGTTCTTCACTCTCCCTGATCTTCGCAGCTTTTCATTCATGGCTTCCATAGCCTTCTTTACACCAGGTGTTCTCATAGCTGGGATCCCAAGCTCCTCATCAAGGCTCATATCCGAGCCACTAGACTCTCCATCAACATGAGAATGCCCTGCAGAAATGTCAGGCATACCAAGGGGCTCAACCACTTTCTCTTTTCCTTTACGTGATGTAGTAATCACATTTGCAGGACTGGTATTATGACGCAGCCTGCCACTCCATGGTCTATCAACAGACCCACTAGATGAGGACTCTCCTGGTCCACTCAAAGACTGTGATTGCTGACCTGCATTCTGTGCAACCACACTTCCACTCACATCAGCCCCAACAGCTTCTTTTTCAGCAGCATACCAGCTGCTCATCTCATCAAAGACAACATCCCTGCTTATTCTCAACTCACGTGTAGCAGGGTTATAACACCTGTACCCCTTTTGCTCAAGGGAGTATCCAATAAACATACATTTTTCAGCTTTCGGATCCAGCTTAGTTCTCAGCTCATCTGGCACATGCACATATGCAATGCATCCAAAAACTTTCAGATGAGACAAATCTGGTTTTTTGCCAGTAAACCTCTCCTCTGGAGTTACATCATGTATGGCTGCAGTTGGAGTCCTGTTCATGATGTATACTGCTGTAGAAACAGCCTCAACCCAATAGCAATGCGGCATATTTTTCTCTTCCATCAATGCCCGCGCAATCTCAGCAATGTGCCTGTTTTTCCGCTCAGCAACTCCATTTTGCTGCGGAGTGTATCTGCATGTATACTGTCTCCGAATACCATTCTTCTTCAAAAATTCAGAGAACTCATTGGAGAAGTATTCTCCCCCTCCATCTGACCTTAGGCACTTGACATATTTTCCTGTTTGCTTTTCAACCAAAACTCTGAAATTCTGAAAGTGAGTGAACACCTCACTCTTCTCCTTCATGAAATATACCCACACTTTTCTTGTGTGGTCATCAATGAAAGTGACATAGTACCTGCAGCCTCCCATAGACACGGTCTTCGTAGGACCCCATACATCTGAATGCACAACATCTAGTGCATTTCTGCTCACATATCTGTTACGTGGAAACACATGCTTTGTTTGCTTCCCAAATTGGCATGCTTCACATATTTTCTGCATACCTTCCACTTTAAATTTTGGCAGCCCTGTCACAATTCCTTTTGTCTGCATAGACTTCAATCTCTGCACATTTACATGTCCAATTCTTTTATGCCATATGTCTGTGTCTGCAACAACTCCTGAACCATTTGCAAACATCGCAGCACTCATTTCAGGCATGTCTACATCCAACGTAAACATTCTGCCCACTCTGTTGCCTTTTGCAACCAACCTGCACTTGTCTTTGAAATCTTCAACATAACACCCATCAGGATTAAACCTAACCTGCAAACCCTGCTCAATCATCTGGCCAACTGAAACCAGATTCTTTGTTATGTTCGGTACATGAAGTACATCTGCAAGGTACTTCACTTTGCCATCCTGCATAGATAATGGCACATCTCCAACGTGGGCAATTGGATGAGCAGTGTCATCCCCTGTTTCCACAAAACCTGGTCTTTCTGGGTTTTTCATCTCCTTGAACCACTCTCCATGACTCGTCATGTGGTTCGAAGCGCCTGAATCCACATACCATACATTATCTTTTTGTGCTGCATCAGCATTTTCAGACATGGCATTCACAACATGCTGCATAACAAACAACCTTTCATTGTCCTCATTATTTCTACTTGAGGATGCATAGTTGTTTTGCTGCACTTTCCCATTTTGCATGTCAGCCTGCTTCTTATAACATTCTGACTACACATGTCCTGGCTTACCACAATAGTAGCATTCACGTGCATCATTATATTGCCTTTGCCAATTTTCACGGCCTCTTTGACTCCCCCTGCCTCTGAATTTGCCTCTTCCACCTGCGTGTTGTTGTTGTTGTTGATTCTGGGACTGTTGTTGTTGCTGCTGCTGCTGCTGGCCATAATTCTAATTACCTGTTCGGCCACCTCCTTGACCGCGTCCACGGCCTCCTCTACCTCGTCCTCTTCCTGAACTCGTGTAGAAGGCCTGTTGCTCTGAATTGTTTTTACTTTGTGAAGACTGTTGGTCTTCACCCAAGCTCTTCTCTTCGATAATCATCATAGACACCAAATCTGTAAAGTTGGGAATGTTTTCCCGAGTCTGAATAGACGTCTTGAACGCCTTGTATTGTGGCCCGAGACCACGTAGACAGACTTCCACCTTGTCATCATCATCTACTGACACACCAATAGATGCAAGGGATTCCACAATACCCTTTATCTTCAACGCATAGTCATTCACAGACATGCTCTTTTTCTCCACAGTATGAAGTTCATTCTTCAACTGTATCTTACGTGCCTTGGTATTTGTTTCATACAGCTTTACCAAGGTGTCCCATGCCTCCTTGGGGGACTTGGCATCCTGAATGTGCCCAATCATGGTGTCCTGTATACTAATGGAAAGCCAATACATAACCTTCCTGGCTCCTTGGTTCCAGTCTTTAAACTCTTTCACATCTGCAGCAGTCGGATTTATATCCGGTATCTCCGGTGCCTCTTCATGCTCACCTTCTATGTAGTCCCAATACCCTTTTCCCATCAGGAAATTCGTCAACCTGAACCTCCAAGCATGGAAGTTATTCTTATCCAGCTTCTCAGCCACAATCTGTGTTATGCCATCATTAGACATCTTGCCAAACACACAATTTTACCAGAAACTGCACTCTGGTTTTTTCTGCACAACCTGCAGTATTTTTTGCACAGCGGTACTGTAGTACTCAAATGTCACAACCAGTGACTTCAATGTGCATACATACACCCAATGGCAACTGTAGACCTCTTTACAGCACCCACAGTGTCTGCACAGTCAATCTGTCTTCCTGCAATTCGTAAAACAGAGTTCTGCAGAGAATCGATGACTTACCCGCAGTGCTCGAAATCGCCTGCTTTCTGAAAAATGGAGGTCCAGACGCACCCGAAACGCGTTTTCGGCCCGGAAAATTCAGTCCAAAGGACTACATAGTTGCCCTATAGCTTTACTCCCGCGAAGAAAGCTCCTCAATCAGAGATCGTTTGCCGGTGCCTCCCGTAGAGCTCCCGACAAGGGTGTAGTCACCAACACAATAGGGAAGAGTAGTTGAAGCTCTTATCCTCGTACCGCTTCCTGTGGTTCTCTTGCTTGCAGCTCAGCCCTTAGCACGAACCAGGCTCTGATACCATGAAAAGATGCAGGGGGGAAGAGAGCTTGAGCTCTTGCAAGCACACACACACACTCACAAAACCCTAATAGAGAACACACAAGGTGAGAGGCTGAAAATCTTCTTCTTCTCTTCTCAACACTCAACACACATATACAAGAATAAGAGTACACATAATATGAGAGGTACTCAACCAATACATACACGGGTTCTCTATAGTGTGAACCCGACTAAATGAGCTGGCGCTATAACTATGCCAGTCTCTAGAGTGGCTGTCACACAGCCTGTCATCCCACTGGCTGCATATCACCCAAGATCTCACCAACCATGCCAGTGGTGTAAGTGCGGGGCCTATCCCCCAGGCGGGTCATCAGTGTCCACCGCCTCACTAGAGCTCGATATCTCAACAAGTCGGAGCCCAGTTGAGTTGTCTTGGGCTTTCCAGATCTTCTCTCTGTTTAGGTTATCTTCTCGGTTCTCTTCATAGGGGAGGTTTTCATGCTCTTTTTCTCTTTCCATCTTTCTCTCTCTTTCTCTCTTCTTCTCATCTTTTCTATTTCTCTCTTCATGTCTTTCTCTCTCTTCTTCTCATCTTTTCTCTTTCTCGCTTCCAGATCTTCTCTTTGTTTAGGTTATCTTCTCGGTTCTCTTCATAGGGGAGGTTTTCATGCTCACTTTCTCTTTCCATCTTTCTCTCTCTTTCTCTCTTCTTCTCATCTTTTCTCTTTCTCTCTTCATGTCTTTCTCTCTCTTCTTCTCATCTTTTCTCTTTCTCGCTTCCTGTCTTTCTCTCTCTTTCTCTCTTCTTATCTTCTTTTCTCTTTCTCTCTTTTTGTTTTTCTCTCTCTTTCTTTATTTTCTTTCTTTTATTTTTTAAAATATATAATAAATGATAATTTTTTAAAAGTGTTTTTTTTTGGGACAATGTGGCACAAGTGAGCCTATGTGATAATGTGGTGATTTTTTGGGTGATGATGATGTGTGGTACACATGAGTGTATATGATGACATACTTTTTTGGGAAGATTTTTTTGGGGGTGATGATATGGCACATGTGAGCCTACGTGATAATGTGGGATATTTTTTTAAAATGTTTTTTTGGGTGATGACATAGCACATGTGAGCCTACGTGATGTTATGGCACCTTTTTTTCAAATGATGATGTGGCACATGTGAACCTACATGATCATGTGGCACCTTTTTTAAAAAACAATTTCCAAGTTTTGTGTGTGTGTGTGTGTGTGTGTGTGTGTGTGTGTGTGTGTGAAAATTGTCTCCAAGGGAGGGGGTGTTTCAAAAATATAGGGGAAGCAATTTAAAGGGTCTAAGAGGGAGAAAAATTAAAAGGGCCTAAGAGGGTGTAGTTTTTAGAGGGGGTTGAGTGTGTGTGCATGTATATGTGGGTATACATATACAAGTGAGTGTGTGTGTATGTGTGGGCGTTAAAATCCCATAGATCTCATTAACTAATCACTATGCATAAACACACATAATCCAGGCATATACTCATCCACCCGACCACCCTTGAGCCCAAGGGTGCACACATCAACATAATGAAGAACCATATACCTAACCTTGGCATCCCCCATACCACCAAGAGGTATGCCTTCAATCTAGCAGCACATAGCTCTAGCATGAAATGGCAAGAGAGTAGATACTATGCTCTACATCCCTGAGAGTGTCTCATGTCCCTATTATATAGGAGAGCTGTAAGATTCCTCCCCAGCCTCTCAAAATGTCCAGCATCTTCTCCTGTAATCAATCCCTCTTCAGAAATATAAAAGACTTGTTCCTAACTGTTTTAACCTAGAGAGAGAAAATATTCTAGAGAGAGAATATTCAGAATTTTAATATTTTTGGATAGAAAATTATCTCATCTTATTAAAATAAGTTCCCCTGAAACAGAAATTCAAAAAGAACTTTCCAATGTGCAATTGGAATTAATTAGAAATGGGTATAAAGGACCTTAGCCTAAGGGTCTAGATTTTCAAAAAATTTTGGATTATGGTCCAATTAAGGTTCCTATGGGCCAATAGCATCAATCCATGTGTAGGAAGGAGATAAATCCAATTTGTAAAGAAAATACCCAAAAAAAATGAGTAAATGCTCACATAAGATGAAGAGTTGAAAATGTACAATGTTTATTAGTAAAAAACTATGAGCAATATTAAAAATATGAGATATGTAAGGAAGGGGAGTTCTTTAAAGGAGGTGCATATTTCACATAAGATGAAGAGTTGAAAATGTACAAGGTTTATTAGTAAAAAACTATGAGCAATATTAAAAATATGACATATGTAAGGAAGGGGAGTTCTTTAAAGGAGGTGCATATTTCACATAAGATGAAGAGTTGAAAATGTACAAGGTTTATTAGTAAAAAACTATGAGCAATATTAAAAATATGACATATGTAAGGAAGGGGAGTTCTTTAAAGGAGGTGCATATTTCACATGCTTGAATGAGTTTTAAACTCATAAAAATTGAGATATTTCATCTCTCCTCTCTGCTAATTCAAGTCTAGTTCCAAAAAGTTAGCTTAACTGACCTAAAAATGGTCAAAAATTGACCAAACTGATTTGGAAAATTCTAGAATCAATTTGTTTTGGTTAGGAGCTCAATTTTTCCTATAAATAGACGCCTCCCCCTTGTTGAAAAATAGATAGTGTTTATGCATCGTTACTCTACTCCACCTAAGCCAAGAACTGTGAATTCATTTAATAATTCACTAGTTTTTGGAGCTTCCCTCTTTCTTCAATCCCCATTAGTGGCTCCATCAACATACTTAACCAATTGATTGGTTGGGGGCCTCTACCGTGAACAAAGAATCAAGCAAATTATAAGGTAATTAGTGAATTTTGATCATTTTCTATAATTTCTCAATGTTTCTCTCTTCTCAACCCCTCTCAAGCTTGAGAAGCTTAATTGGAATGGTTTTTGAATGCTATTCAAGTTAATTGATGAATGTTAGTGAAGAGTTACATAATTTGATGAAGGCTATTGAAGTTAATTGATTAATGATAGTTAAGAATTACATTAATTTCCATTTATGTTTAATTCTAATGGTTTTTATGTAATTTCTCTCTCTCACTCAAGAAATGGTCATACTCATGACCCATTCTCAATCCAAATGAAGCTTTTCATAAAGCTTTTCTTTAATCCAAGATTAAGCTATGCTTGAGGCCAAATTAATGGTTTTTTTTCTATGCTTTTAGTTTATGTATATTGATGATTCACTCCATTATGGATTGATGATCCAATTAGAGACCATTCTAATTATTTCTTAATGATAAGCTTTATCTCTTAGAAAAGTTGAGATTTATCAGTCATAGCAACGGAGCTATGGTAAAATTTTTATAAAAATTATGCATAATATAATTTTATTCAAAGCATGAAAAGAGGACTTCCTACCATATTCTAGGAATTATCATCCTAGATTAATTGAAAGATATTCATTGTAATCATAGAGAAATTGATATTATGCATAATTGATTTTCATGCATAGAGGTATGCATAAAAGATTATTATTTTAACATAAAAGTGTTACTTTTATCAATTTTCATTTTCATGCATAGAAGTATGCATAAAGGATATTTTTTTAATATTAAAAGTGTTACTTTTATCATTTTTAATTTTCATGCATAGAAGTATGCATAAAGGATATTTTTTTAATATTAAAAATGTTACTTTTATCATTTTTAATTTTCATGCATAGAAGTATGCATAAAAGAAAATTTTTATATCAAAAGTGTTACTTTTATCATTTTTAATTTTCATGCATAGAAATATGCATAAAGGATAATTTTTTTTATATCAAAAGTGTTACGTTTATCATTTTTAACTTTCATGCATAGAAGTATACATAAAGGATAATTTTTTTATATTAAAAGTGTTACTTTTATCATTTTTCATTTTCATGCATAGAAGTATGCATAAAGGATAATTTTTTTATATCAAAAGTGTTACTTTTATCATTTTTAATTTTCATGTATAGAAGTATGCATAAAGGATATTTTTTTTTCAAAAGTGTTACTTTTATCATTTTTAATTTTCATGCATAGAACTATGCATAAAGGATATTTTTTTTATAGTAAAAGTGTTGCTTTTATCACATTTGAAATTATTGCATAGAGGTATGCATAAAAGATGATTATTATATTGTAAAAATGTTACTTTTGTCATAATTGGTTTTGATGCATAGGGTTATGCATAAAAGATATTTTTATACTAAAAGTGTGATTTTCATCATAAATAGATTTTATGCATAAATTAGATGCATAAGAGAAATTCTTTTATTCTAAAAGTGTAATTCCTACTAAATTGAATTTATGCATAAGAAGATGCATAAAAGATTGATTTTAATTCAAAAGTGTCTTTCTCATCTAAATTGAATTTATGCATAAGAAGATGCATAAAAGATTGATTTTAATTCAAAAGTGTCATTCTCATCTAAAATGAATTTATGCATAGGAAGATGCATAAAAGATTGAATTTTAATTCAAAGTGTCATTCTCATTTAAAATGAATTTATGCATAGGAAGATGCATAAAAGATTGATTTTTATTTCGAAAGTGTTAGTATCCTTAAATGGAATTTATGCATAATTAGATGCGTAAAAAAATTTTATATCAAATATAAGAATTCTCTTATATTCTATAAATAGATATGGGAAGGGATAGGATGTGATAAGACGTATATGAGAAGAGTTATGATGTGATAAGATGAGTCAGGATGTGATAAGATGAGTTAAGATGTGATAAGAGATCTATGGGCTGAGTTAGGATGTGATAAGATGAGTTAAGATGTGATAAGAGACCTATGGGCTGAGTTAGGATGTGATAAGATGAGTTAAGATGTGATAAGAGACCTATGGGATGAGTTAGGATGTGATAAGATGAGTTAAGATGTGATAAGAGACCTATGGGATGAGTTAGGATGTGATAAGATGAGTTAAGATGTGTATGGGATGAGATAAGAAGTGTATGAGATGAGATAAGATGTATATGGGTTGTGATAGGGCGAGAATGGATGTGATGTAAAAGAATAGATGTGAAGGTGTATGAGGCCATATGAATGGAAATGTAGAAATAGATGAATGTAGATGTGGATGTATGAAGGTGAAAGTGGATATATGCATGAAGATGTATAAGCATAGATGTGAATGTGGATGTAGATGTATGCATGAAGATGTATATGCATAGATGTGAATGTGGATGTAGATGTGGATGTATAGATGTGAATGTGAATGTGGATGTATACATGAGGATGTATATGCATAGATGTGAATGTGGATGTAGATGTGGATGTATAGATGTGAATGGGAATGTGGATGTGGATGTATGTGAATGTGGATGTGAATGGGAATGGGAATGTGGATGTGAATGGGAATGTGGATGTGGATGTGGATGTATGTGAATGTGGATGTAGATGTGGATGTATAGATGTGAATGTGGAATGTGGATGTGGATGTATATATGTATGTGGATGTAGATGTGGATGTATAGATGTGAATGGGAATGTGGATGTGGATGTATGTGAATGTGGATGTAGATGTGAATGTATAGATGTGAATGTGGAATGTGGATGTGGATGGATGCATGTATGTGGATGTAGATGTGGATGTATAGATGTGAATGGGAATTTGGATGTGGATGTATGTATGTATGTGGATGTGGATGTATGAATGAGGACGTGATAGTGGATGTATGCATGTGGGTGTGGATGTATAGATGTGGATATGGATGTGTATGTATGAATGTGGATACGGGATGTGGATGTATAAATGAGGATGTGAAAATGGAGGTAAGCATGTAGATGTGGATGTATGGATGTGAATGTGGATGTGGATGTGGATGTGGATATGGATGTGAATATATGATATGTGATGTGAAGGAATCTGAAGTGAAGAGATGGAAAATGATGTGATTGGACGAGTACATATATAAATGGAATGTGGAATAAGTAATGTGGATTAATGAGGGATAATGTGGAAAAATGAGAGTTAATATAGAAACTGTATTTGTAAACTATTGTAAATGCTGTTTGTAAATGGCTGTTTTACGTCAAGAATGCTGGGGAAGCATTTTGATCGTCTTGTGATTAAGGTCGTGGAGACCTAACTGTTAAAGTTGCAACTGCTGACGGAGAGTCAATGGAGGACGTCTCGCGTAGCAAGGTCGACCGAGGTCTTGACCAGCCTCGGTTCGATTAAAAATGGTGAGCTTCCGGTACGGTGGATGAGGGACCAAGGAAGCGGCCTATGAGTGAAGTGTTGAGATATCGAGCTCTAGTGAGGCGGTGGACACTGATGACCCGCCTGGGGGATAGGCCCCACACTTACACCACTGGCATGGTTGGTGAGATCCTGGGAGATATGCGGCCAGTGGGATGACAGGCTGTGTGACAGCCATTCTAGAGACTGGCATAGTTATAGCGCCAGCTCATTTAGTCGGGTTCACACTATAGAGAACCCGTGTATGTATTGGTTGAGTACCTTTCATATTAGAGTGTACTCTTATCTTTGTATATGGTGTGTTGAGTGTTGAGTAGAGAAGAAGAAGATTTTCAGCCTCTCACCTTGTGTGTTCTCTATTAGGGTTTTGTGAGTGTGTGTGTGTGCTTGCAAGAGCTCAAGCTCTCTTCCCCCCTGCATCTTTTCATGGTATCAGAGCCTGGTTCGTGCTAAGGGCTGAGCTGCAAGCAAGAGAACCACAGGAAGCGGTACGAGGGTAAGAGCTTCAACTACTCTTCCCTATTGTGTTGGTGACTACACCCTTGTCGGGAGCTCTACGGGAGGCACCGGCAAACGATCTCCGATTGAGGAGCTTTCTTCGCAGGAGTGAAGCTATAGGGCAACTATACAGTCCTTCGGACTACAATATCTGGGCCGAAAACGCGTTTCGGGCACGTCTGGACCTCCGTTTTTCAGAAAGCAGGCGATTTCGAGCACTGCGGGTAAGTCATCGATTCTCTGCAGAACTCTGTTTTAAGAACTGCAGGAAGACAGATTGACTGTGCAGACACTGTGGGTGCTGCAAAGAGGTCTACAGTTGCCATTGGGTGTATGTATGTGCATTGAAGTCACTGGTTGTGACATTTGAGAGTACTACAGTACCGCTGCAGAAAATACAGCATTTGTGCAGGAAAAACCAGAGTGCAGTTTCTGGTGAAATTGTGTGTTTGGCAAGATGTCTAATGATGGCATAACACAGATTGTGGCTGAGAAGCTAGATAAGAATAACTTCCATGCATGGAGGTTCAGGTTGACGAATTTCCTGATGGGAAAAGGCTATTGGGACTACATAGAAGGTGAGCATGAAGAGGCACCGGAGATACCGGATATAAATCCGACTGCTGCAGCAGATGTGAAAGAGTTTAAAGACTGGAACCAAGGAGCCAGGAAGGTTATGTATTGGCTTTCCATTAGTATACAGGACACCATGATTGGGCACATTCAGGATGCCAAGTCCCCCAAGGAGGCGTGGGACACCTTGGTAAAGCTGTATGAAACAAATACCAAGGCACGTAAGATACAGTTGAAGAATGAACTTCATACTGTGGAGAAAAAGAGCATGTCTGTGAATGACTATGCGTTGAAGATAAAGGGTATTGTGGAATCCCTTGCATCTATTGGTGTGTCAATAGATGATGATGACAAGGTGGAAGTCTGTCTACGTGGTCTCGGGCCACAATACAAGGCGTTCAAGACGTCTATCCAGACTCGGGAAAACATTCCCAACTTTACAGATTTGGTGTCTATGCTGATTATTGAAGAGAAGAACTTGGGTGAAGACCAACAGTCTTCACAAAGCAAAAACAGTTCAGAGCAACAGGCCTTCTACACGAGTTCAGGAAGAGGACGAGGTAGAGGAGCCCGTGGACGCGGTCAAGGAGGTGGCTGAACAGGTAATCAGAATTATGGCCAGCAGCAGCAACAACAACAGTCCCAGAATCAACAACAACAACAACACGCAGGTGGAAGAGGCAAATTCAGAGGTAGGGGGAGTCAAAGAGCCCGTGGAAATTGGCAAAGGCAATATAATGATGCACGTGAATGCCATTATTGTGGTAAGCCTGGACATGTGCAGTCAGAATGTTATAAGAAGCAGGCTGACATGCAAAATGGGAAAGTGCAGCAAAACAACTATGCATCCTCAAGCAGAAATAATGAGGATAATGAGAGGTTGTTTGTTATGCAGCATGTCGTAAATGCCATGTCTGAAAATGTTGATGCAGCACAAAAATATAATGTATGGTATGTGGATTCAGGCGCTTCGAACCACATGACGAGTCATGGGGAGTGGTTCAAGGAGATGAAAAACCCGGAAAGGGATGACACTGCTCATCCAATTGCCCACGTTGGAGATGTGCCATTATCTATGCAGGATGGCAAAGTGAAGTACCTTGCAGATGTACTTCATGTACCGAACATAACAAAGAATCTGGTTTCAGTTGGCCAGATGATTGAGCAGGGGTTGCAGGTTCGGTTTAACCCTGATGGGTGTTATGTTGAAGATTTCAAAGACAAGTGCAGGTTGGTTGCAAAAGGCAACAGAGTGGGCAGAATGTTTACGTTGGATGTAGACATGCCTGAGATGAGTGCTGCGATGTTTGCAAACGGTTCAGGAGTTGTTGCAGACACAGACATATGGCATAAAAGAATTGGACATGTAAATGTGCAGAGATTGAAGTCTATGCAGACAAAAGGAATTGTGACAGGGCTGCCAAAATTTAAAGTGGAAGGTATGCAGAAAATATGTGAAGCATGCCAATTTGGGAAGCAAACAAAGCATGTGTTTCCACGTAACAGATATGTGAGCAAAAATGCACTAGATGTTGTGCATTCAGATGTATGGGGTCCTACGAAGACCGTGTCTATGGGAGGCTGCAGGTACTATGTCACTTTTATTGATGACCACACAAGGAAAGTGTGGGTATATTTCATGAAGGAGAAGAGTGAGGTGTTCACTCACTTTCAGAATTTCAGAGTTTTGGTTGAAAAGCAAACAGGGAAATATGTAAAGTGCCTAAGGTCAGATGGAGGGGGAGAGTACTTCTCCAATGAGTTCTCTGAATATTTGAAGAAGAATGGTATTCGGAGACAGTATACATGCAGATACACTCCGCAGCAAAATGGAGTTGCTGAGCGGAAAAACAGGCACATTGCTGAGATTGCGCGAGCATTGATGGAAGAGAAGAATATGCCGCATTGCTATTGGGCTGAGGCTGTTTCTACAGCAGTATACATCATGAACAGGACTCCAACTGCAGCCATACATGATGTAACTCCAGAGGAGAGGTTTACTGGCAGAAAACCAGATTTGTCTCATCTGAAAGTCTTTGGATGCATTGCATATGTGCATGTGCCAGATGAGCTGAGAACTAAGCTGGATCCGAAAGCTGAAAAATGTATGTTTATTGGATACTCCCTTGAGCAAAAGGGGTACAGGTGTTATAACCCTGCTACACGTGAGTTGAGAATAAGCAGGGATGTTGTCTTTGATGAGATGAGCAGCTGGTATGCTGCTGAAAAAGAAGCTGTTGGGGCTGATGTGAGTGGAAGTGTGGTTGCACAGAATACAGGTCAGCAATCACAGTCTTTGAGTGGACCAGGAGAGTCCTCATCTAGTGGGTCTGTTGATAAACCATGGAGTGGTAGACTGCGTCATAATACCAGTCCTGCAAATGTGATTACTACATCACGTAAAGGAAAAGAGAAAGTGGTTGAGCCCCTTGGTATGCCTGACATTTCTGCAGGGCATTCTCATGTTGATGGAGAGTCTAGTGGCTCAGATATGAGCCTTGATGAGGAGCTTGGGATCCCAGCTATGAGAACACCTGGTGTAAAGAAAGCTATGGAAGCCATGAATGAAAAGCTGCGAAGATCAGGGAGAGTGAAGAACCCTGTGCAGAGATTTACATATGATGGTTATGTGGCACATCACTATGCATATATGGCAAAGGTTGTGCAGGTTGTTGAGCCCACATGCATTGATGAGGCTGTTGGAAATGTGTGTTGGGAGAAAGCTATGGATGAGGAGATGGATGCACTATATGGAAATGAAACTTGGGACTTAGTGCAATTGCCTGAAGGCAAGAAAGCCATTGGATGCAAGTGGGTGTACAAAGTTAAACATAACAGTGATGGAAGCATAAACAGGTACAAGGCTAGATTGGTAGCCAAAGGATATGCGCAGACATATGGGATTGATTATGAGAAAACTTTCAGCCCAATTGCCAAGATGGCAACGGTGAGAGTTGTAATAGCAGTGGCTGCGTCAAAGCAATGGTCTTTACATCAGATGGATGTAAAGAATGCATTCTTGCATGGGGATTTGCAAGAAGAGGTGTATATGTTGCAGCCACCTGGTTATGAGGATGAGGGTCACCCCGAGCATGTTTGCAGGTTGAAGAAAGCCTTGTATGGCTTAAAGCAAGCACCAAGAGCATGGTCTGACAAGATTTCTGAATATCTTGTCACTATTGGCTTTCATGTAGCCAATGCAGATTTCTCATTGTATGTGAGACATGGTGATAGAGGGGTTGTGCTTGTTGTCATCTATGTAGATGACTTGATCATTACGGGGGACCATGATGCACAGATCTTTGATGTAAAGATCCTGCTTAGACAGAAGTTCGAGATGAAGGATCTGGGGGAGCTCAGATATTTCTTGGGCATTGAGGTGATTAGGTCACCACATGGTATTGGATTACTGCAGAGACAGTATGGCTTGGACATGTTGTCCAAGTATGGTATGACAGGCTGTAAGCCTATTTCTGTGCCATTGGATCAGAATGGCAAGTTGAGTGCAGATTCAGGAGAGATCTTGGAGGATCCTACTATGTACAGGAGCATAGTAGGAAGTTTGATCTACATGACGATCACCAGACCAGATTTGAGCTATGCTGTTGGGTTGGTGAGTCAGTTTATGCAGGTTCCACGGAAACCGCATTTGGATGCAGTGAGACGCATACTGAGGTATGTGAAGTCTACTTTACATTGTGGACTATTCTATGAGACTGGGACAGAGATATGTGTACATGGGTACACAGATGCTGATTGGGCTGGTAGTATCACAGACAGAAGACCTACCAGTGGATTCATGTTTTCTTTGGGGAGTGCTGCTGTGACTTGGAGCAGCAAGAAGCAGCCTACGGTTGCTCTATCAAGTACAGAGGCCGAGTACAGAGGAGCTGCTATGGCAGCATGTGAGGTAGCTTGGTTGAGGAAGCTACTTGCAGACTTGGGTCTATCAGTGGATAGACAAGTTGTCATTTTCTGTGACAACCTTAGCAGTATACAGTTGGCCAGGAACCCAGTCTTTCATGCTCGTACGAAGCACATAGAGGTCCACTACCACTTCGTCAGAGAGAAGGTCTTGGCAGGAGACCTTGACCTTGTTTATGTCAGCACAGAGGATCAGGTAGCTGACATCTTCACCAAAGCATTGGGTACAGAGAAGCTCCGCAGATTCAGGGCTTCGCTTGGTGTACATGAGATGGAGTTGAGCTCGAGGGGGAGTGTTGAGATATCGAGCTCTAGTGAGGCGGTGGACACTGATGACCCGCCTGGGGGATAGGCCCCACACTTACACCACTGGCATGGTTGGTGAGATCCTGGGAGATATGCGGCCCGTGGGATGACAGGCTGTGTGACAGCCATTCTAGAGACTGGCATAGTTATAGCGCCAGCTCATTTAGTCGGGTTCACACTATAGAGAACCCGTGTATGTATTGGTTGAGTACCTTTCATATTAGAGTGTACTCTTATCTTTGTATATATTGTGTTGAGTGTTGAGTAGAGAAGAAGAAGATTTTCAGCCTCTCACCTTGTGTGTTCTCTATTAGGGTTTTGTGAGTGTGTGTGTGTGCTTGCAAGAGCTCAAGATCTCTTCCCCCTGCATCTTTTCATGAAGCGCTAGGTCACCTGCGAAGGATCCTAGAGGGTGCTGACCATACGGTGCTCGGGCTCTGGGTCGCCTAGGATACCCACACGTGCGTCGAGGAAGATATTGGAACAAGGAGTAAGAGATGTTTTGTGAAACCGGGCATGGATCTGGTTGATTGACCTTGCTGGTCTTCAATGGATGAGTCCATGGCTCTTTATATGGATCTGTTGGTTGATCTTGCTGATCTTGATTTTTACAAGTGATTATATTGCCGAGTATTATGGGCTACGAGAGTCCATCTTGATTTTTACAAGTGATTATATTGCCGAGTATTATGGGCTAGGAACTATTGAAAAGGCCCCTGTGTGGACAGGTGGTGAGCGTTCTAGTTGCCAATGATGCCATAGATACTCTGATGAAGGAATGATGGGAAATTATGAATCAACCAGATAAATTGGAAGATTGTGATCAGTGGTACTATGGTTTCATTAAAGGATTGTTTTAAAGTTAGCTATTCTAAAAGTGTAATTCCTACTAAATTGAATTTATGCATAAGAAGATGCATAAAAGATTGATTTTAATTCAAAAGTGTCTTTCTCATCTAAATTGAATTTATGCATAAAAGATTGATTTTAATTCAAAAGTGTCATTCTCATCTAAAATGAATTTATGCATAGGAAGATGCATAAAAGATTGAATTTTAATTCAAAGTGTCATTCTCATTTAAAATGAATTTATGCATAGGAAGATGCATAAAAGATTGATTTTTATTTCGAAAGTGTTAGTATCCTTAAATGGAATTTATGCATAATTAGATGCGTAAAAAAATTTTATATCAAATATAAGAATTCTCTTATATTCTATAAATAGATATGGGAAGGGATAGGATGTGATAAGACGTATATGAGAAGAGTTATGATGTGATAAGATGAGTTAGGATGTGATAAGATGAGTTAAGATGTGATAAGAGATCTATGGGCTGAGTTAGGATGTGATAAGATGAGTTAAGATGTGATAAGAGACCTATGGGATGAGTTAGGATGTGATAAGATGAGTTAAGATGTGTATGGGATGAGATAAGAAGTGTATGAGATGAGATAAGATGTATATGGGTTGTGATAGGGCGAGAATGGATGTGATGTAAAAGAATAGATGTAAAGGCGTATGAGGCCATATGAATGGAAATGTAGAAAAAGATGAATATAGATGTGGATGTATGAAGGTGAAAGTGGATATATGCATGAAGATGTATAAGCATAGGTGTGAATGTGGATGTAGATGTATGCATGAAGATGTATATGCATAGATGTGAATGTGGATGTAGATGTGGATGTATAGATGTGAATGTGAATGTGGATGTATACATGAGGATGTATATGCATAGATGTGAATGTGGATGTAGATGTGGATGTATAGATGTGAATGGGAATGTGGATGTGGATGTATGTGAATGTGGATGTGGATGGGAATGGGAATGTGGATGTGAATGGGAATGTGGATGTGGATGTGGATGTGGATGTATGTGAATGTGGATGTAGATGTGGATGTATAGATGTGAATGTGGAATGTGGATGTGGATGTATATATGTATGTGGATGTAGATGTGGATGTATAGATGTGAATGGGAATGTGGATGTGGATGTATGTGAATGTGGATGTAGATGTGAATGTGGAATGTGGAATGTGGATGTGGATGGATGCATGTATGTGGATGTAGATGTGGATGTATAGATGTGAATGGGAATGTGGATGTGGATGTATGTATGTATGTGGATGTGGATGTATGAATGAGGACGTGATAGTGGATGTATGCATGTGGGTGTGGATGTATAGATGTGGATATGGATGTGTATGTATGAATGTGGATACGGGATGTGGATGTATAAATGAGGATGTGAAAATGGAGGTAAGCATGTAGATGTGGATGTATGGATGTGAATGTGGATGTGGATGTGGATGTGGATATGGATGTGAATATATGATATGTGATGTGAAGGAATCTAAAGTGAAGAGATGGAAAATGATGTGATTGGACGAGTACATATATAAATGGAATGTGGAATAAGTAATGTGGATTAATGAGGGATAATGTGAAAAAATGAGAGTTAATATAGAAACTGTATTTGTAAACTATTGTAAATGATGTTTGTAAATGGCTGTTTTATGTCAAGAATGCTGGGGAAGCATTTTGACCGTCGTGTTATTAAGGTCGTGGAGACCTAACTGTTAAAGTTGCAGCTGCTGACGGAGAGTCAATGGAGGACGTCTCGCGTGTAGCAAGGTCGACCGAGGTCTTGACCAGTCTCAATTCAATTAAAAATGGTGAGCTTCCGGTACGGTGGATGAGGGACCAAGGAAGCGGCCTATGAGTGAAGCGCTAGGTCACCTGCGAAGGATCCTAGAGGGTGCTGACCATACGGTGCTCGGGCTCTGGGTCGCCTAGGATACCCACACGTGCGTCGAGGAAGATATTGGAACAAGGAGTAAGAGATGTTTTGTGAAACCGGGCATGGATCTGGTTGATTGACCTTGCTGGTCTTCAATGGATGAGTCCATGGCTCTTTATATGGATCTGTTGGTTGATCTTGCTGATCTTCAACGAGAGTCCATCTTGATTTTTACAAGTGATTATATTGCGGAGTATTATGGGCTAGGAACTATTGAAAAGGCCCCTGTGTGGACAGGTGGTGAGCGTTCTAGTTGCCAATGATGCCGTAGATACTCTGATGAAGGAATGATGGGAAATTATGAATCAACAAGATAAATTGGAAGATTTTGATCAGTGGTACTATGGTTTCATTAAAGGATTGTTTTAAAGTTAGCTAATGCTAAGAAAAAGGCAATTTCATATTGGGTGTGTAAGTGGTATGGCTAGTTTTATGTTTGCATGAACTTCCGGATAGGGGGCCTTGGAACTCTTTTCCTTGGTACCCGGGACAAAACCTAACCAAATTCCAAATTGGATCCCATCACTACAGTGGTTGGGCGGTTGGCTAACCCATGGGATCGGATGGGGTTAGGCTGGACTGATGGATCCGTAAATCGAGACTCAATTTCTGTTATTACGATAGATAAAGTAAATCCCGGATAGTAATTGTTCTATGGATAGGAATCAACGGCTGTGCCTCTTGATGGGAAAAAAAAGCGTTGATCCCAATGATCCAAGTGCAAGTTTCTTCCTTGATCCGACCGAGTATCTTTATAGGTGCAGTCGGATCAGCGTGATCAGTAATGATCTTGACTACGTTAGAGTACAAAGTTATCTTGGTGGAATCGCCCGTGCTTTCCGGGTAAGGGAAGTTTTTCCGGGTTCGGTTTGGAAAAACCGACGGATTAGTCTCTTGTCCGGATATCCATGGACGAGGCCCCAAGTGTGGGTCCCTGCCCCGCGCATGAAGTGCTACTTCCGCTGCTAGTACCCCGAATCCGTCGCATGGTGGGGACAGGGATCTCACAGTTGGTATCAGAGCTTTTTGGTTAATAAGGATCGACTGAGAAGCCAAATATATCAAAAATTTATCAAGAATCAAAAAGGTTGTAATTGTGTGATATAATTCATACAAATTGATATTCAATCTGAAAATTCATAAATTAGTAATTGGGTCTTCAAATGGAAGTACCGCAATTATATGGAACCCTGACTTGCTTGAGGCCTAGACATGATGGTATTTACCTTATAGTTCTAAGTATTATGACGACCCGTATATACTGAGGGTATAACTGCAGCTCTTTACCGGCAGTATATACGAGTAAATCCAAGACTTGAAATTATAAGCGTTAATGCTATCCAGATGATGATTTCGAATGTGGTTGATATGATTTTAATTTTGTTTGAGAACTGATGAATTGATTTGGATTCTGATTAAAAAATGATGATTTCTGAAATTTAGTTAAAATATAATAACCTGAGCAAAACTACAATGAGGATGAATGGGACGAGTCCCTGTGATGATAAATGATGATAATGATTTCAGCAAATCACTATGAGATTAGTGGATTGTGCTGTCAAATTGCTACTGTTAACACTTGACCGTTAGATCAAGTTAAGGGATAACAAATTGAGAACTTACTTGACTGAAATTCTCGTGGAGGAATGTTCAGAAGAAAATTTTTCGGTCTAATGGACCTTTATCATGTTAAAGATATGAATGATATGATCTGAATGAATTGTTATTTAATGATGAGTTCTAAGGGATATTTATCCCAGTATTCTGTTGGGTTGACCAGAATATAAGGAACCCAGAATAAAATTGGATCTTAAGAAAAAGAGTTGTCCTCTACCTTGCGAGATGAGGACATCTCGCACTTTTTTAAGCGGGGTAGAATGTAAGATTCCTCCCCCAGCCTTAGAGGTATACAGGAGTAAGAATCTCCCTTTCTGATCTTATAATTATTCTCTCTCTAAAATAAAAGAAAGACTCTGTTTAAAAAGGGAAGGCACTTTCCCCAGAATACCTTCTCAGGAGCCCACTTGTTTTAAGGATTCAGAATGATGAGTTCAGAAGTGAGAACCGGTATTTTGGATGCCAAGGTTTTAGTCATCAGTTAAAAGACTGCCCGACTCCTACCATGGAAAGGGCACAAGGAAGTCTAGAACCCAAATTCAGAGACCAATTCCTTCATACCAATCTAATCAGGGTCCGTCTCGGACAAGATTGCTTAACTCCATTAACTAGGTCCGACCCATTGATTAGGGTCGAGATGACCAGTCAAATGCTTGGCGACTTAGAGCATCAGATGCAAGCAATTCATAAAGATATGAACGCTGCCTAGGATTGACAGAGACAATATACGGATAAGAAGAGGATAGTCAGAGAAATCA
The DNA here is from genome assembly GCF_041138505.1 of Cibotium barometz. Classification (NCBI taxonomy): domain Eukaryota; kingdom Viridiplantae; phylum Streptophyta; class Polypodiopsida; order Cyatheales; family Cibotiaceae; genus Cibotium; species Cibotium barometz. The sequence continues at coordinate 1,966,371 of NC_141058.1, forward strand.
AAGAAGCAGTTATAGTCTTCAATTGAATACGGACCAAAAGATTTTCTTTATCTCTAGGGGAGTATAAGTAGTTATCCCCCAGATATTGTGGACCAAAGGAAGTAAGTGACTTAACCTATGAACTTCTTTTATCTCCTCATCTCAAAGTTCTTAACGCCTTCTATAGAAATATGTGCCAAACCCAAATCATGGAAAGACGGCAAAACTTCAGTGGCAAGATACCGTTGGCTTCGAGGTTACGCTAACTCCTTCCTTTATATAAGTCGTAACTTTTACTTATCGCTCACAGTAATCTTACTTCTATCGATCTCCTTCTTCTTAATCTCCTTCATGGCTTGGCAACAGGAATTAGTTTTATCCATGATGCACCTTCAAGACGCAAGAGAGTCTGTGAAGAAAGATTTTATAGAACAGTATGAGCGCTCACTTTTCCCTCACTTGGGAACTTCTGTAGCGCAGACAAAATGGCGGACCTATCAAGACATAACTAGGGTAACACCCTGGGGTCAGCAGCACTTTCGTAACAATGTCTGCTTGGCCATGGTTATTGAAGCTTTGGGTTTGGGTCCCCGATACTACTGCGTCATGAGATCAAGACATCTTGGGTTTTCTGAGCGGGTCTTCTTACTGTTGTGTTTTCTTCCTCATCAGAAGATATGTCTTTACCCCGTTTTTGGCTTGCCTCTCAGAGGTTCTTTTGTTAGAACACCTCATACCACTGAGATAGATGCGGCAATAACCAACAGAATTATTCCCATAGATGAGTTACCTTATACGTGCGCAGCTTGTGAGTGCTGCTTTTGTGATCATATGATGGACGGGCTTATGGAAGTGTAAAGAGTTCTTCTATCTTTACTGTATAAGTTCCGAGAATGAATAAAGTTTAAATCTTGTTCTTATCTTGAATCTTGCTCTCTTGAGACTTTTTTTAATTGGTGGTTAATCTTAATTAAAAAAATTTCTCTCAGTCTCATACTTGTGCATCTTGCAAAATTACCCCCAGTTTTTGCGAGATGAGAGCATCTCGCATTTTTCAAGTGGGAGAGAATGTAAGATTCCTCCCCAGCCTCTCAAAATGTCCAGCATCTTCTCCTGTAATCAATCCCTCTTCAGAAATATAAAAGACTTGTTCTTAACTGTTTTAACCTAGAAAGAGAAAATATTCTAGAGAGAGAATATTCAAAATTTTAATATTTTTGGATAGAAAATTATCTCATCTTATTAAAATAAGGTCCCCTGTGCAATTGGAATTAATTAGAAATGGGTATAAAGGACCTTAGCCTAAGGGTCTAGATTTTCAGAAATTTTTGGATTATGGTCCAATTAAGGTTCCTATGGGCCAATAGCATCAATCCATGTGTAGGAAGGAGATAAATCCAATTTGTAAAGAAAATACCCAAAAAAATGAGTAAATGCTCACATAAGATGAAGAGTTGAAAATGTACAATGTTTTATTAGTAAAAAACTATGAGCAATATTAAAAATATGAGATATGTAAGGAAGGGGAGTTCTTTAAAGGAGGTGCATATTTCACATAAGATGAAGAGTTGAAAATGTACAAGGTTTATTAGTAAAAAACTATGAGCAATATTAAAAATATGACATATGTAAGGAAGGGGAGTTCTTTAAAGGAGGTGCATATTTCACATAAGATGAAGAGTTGAAAATGTACAAGGTTTATTAGTAAAAAACTATGAGCAATATTAAAAATATGACATATGTAAGGAAGGGGAGTTCTTTAAAGGAGGTGCATATTTCACATGCTTGAATGAGTTTTAAACTCATAAAAATTGAGATATTTCATCTCTCCTCTCTGCTAATTCAAGTCTAGTTCCAAAAAGTTAGCTTAACTGACCTAAAAATGGTCAAAAATTGACCAAACTGATTTGGAAAATTCTAGAATCAGTTTGTTTTGGTTAGGAGCTCAATTTTTCCTATAAATAGAAGCCTCCCCCTTGTTGAAAAATAGATAGTGTTTATGCATCGTTACTCTACTTCACCTAAGCCAAGAACTGTGAATTCATTTAATAATTCACTAGTTTTTGGAGCTTCCCTCTTTCTTCAATCCCCATTAGTGGCTCCATCAACATACTTAACCAATTGATTGGTTGGGGGTCTCTACCGTGAACAAAGAATCAAGCAAATTATAAGGTAATTAGTGAATTTTGATCATTTTCTATAATTTCTCAATGTTTCTCCCTTCTCAATCCCTCTCAAGCTTGAGAAGCTTAATTGGAATGGTTTTTGAATGCTATTCAAGTTAATTGATGAATGTTAGTGAAGAGTTACATAATTTGATGAATGCTGTTGAAGTTAATTGATTAATGATAGTTAAGAATTACATAAATTTCCATTTATGTTTAATTCTAATGGTTTTTATGTAATTTCTCTCTCTCACTCAAGAAATGGTCATACTCATGACCCATTCTCAATCCAAATGAAGCTTTTCATAAAGCTTTTCCTTAATCCAAGATTAAGCTATGCTTGAGGCCAAATTAATGGTTTTTTTTCTATGCTTTTAGTTTATGTATATTGATGATTCAATCCATTATGGATTGATGATCCAATTAGAGACCATTCTAATTATTTCCTTAATGATAAGCTTTATCTCTTAGAAAAGTTGAGATTTATCAGTCATAGCAACGGAGCTATGGCAAAATTTTTATAAAAATTATGCATAATATAATTTTATTCAAAGCATGAAAAGAGGACTTCCTACCATATTCTAGGAATTATCATCCTAGATTAATTGAAAGATATTCATTGTAATCATAGAGAAATTGATATTATGCATAATTGATTTTCATGCATAAAGGTATGCATAAAAGATTATTATTTTAACATAAAAGTGTTACTTTTATCAATTTTCATTTTCATGCATAGAAGTATGCATAAAGGATATTTTTTTAATATTAAAAGTGTTACTTTTATCATTTTTAATTTTCATGCATAGAAGTATGCATAAAGGATATTTTTTTAATATTAAAAGTGTTACTTTTATCATTTTTAATTTTCATGCATAGAAGTATGCATAAAAGAAAATTTTTATATCAACAGTGTTACTTTTATCATTTTAATTTTCATGCATAGAAATATGCATAAAGGATAATTTTTTTATATCAAAAGTGTTACTTTTATCATTTTTAATTTTCATGCATAGAAGTATACATAAAGGATAATTTTTTTATATTAAAAGTGTTACTTTTATCATTTTTCATTTTCATGCATAGAAGTATGCATAAAGGATAATTTTTTTATATCAAAAGTGTTACTTTTATCATTTTTAATTTTCATGTATAGAAGTATGCATAAAGGATATTTTTTTTTCAAAAGTGTTACTTTTATCATTTTTAATTTTCATGCATAGAACTATGCATAAAGGATATTTTTTTTATAGTAAAAGTGTTGCTTTTATCACATTTGAAATTATTGCATAGAGGTATGCATAAAAGATGATTATTATATTGTAAAAATGTTACTTTTGTCATAATTGGTTTTGATGCATAGGGTTATGCATAAAAGATATTTTTATACTAAAAGTGTGATTTTCATCATAAATAGATTTTATGCATAAATTAGATGCATAAGAGAAATTCTTTTATTCTAAAAGTGTAATTCCTACTAAATTGAATTTATGCATAAGAAGATGCATAAAAGATTGATTTTAATTCAAAAGTGTCTTTCTCATCTAAATTGAATTTATGCATAAGAAGATGCATAAAAGATTGATTTTAATTCAAAAGTGTCATTCTCATCTAAAATGAATTTATGCATAGGAAGATGCATAAAAGATTGAATTTTAATTCAAAGTGTCATTCTCATTTAAAATGAATTTATGCATAGGAAGATGCATAAAAGATTGATTTTTATTTCGAAAGTGTTAGTATCCTTAAATGGAATTTATGCATAATTAGATGCGTAAAAAAATTTTATATCAAATATAAGAATTCTCTTATATTCTATAAATAGATATGGGAAGGGATAGGATGTGATAAGACGTATATGAGAAGAGTTATGATGTGATAAGATGAGTTAGGATGTGATAAGATGAGTTAAGATGTGATAAGAGATCTATGGGCTGAGTTAGGATGTGATAAGATGAGTTAAGATGTGATAAGAGACCTATGGGCTGAGTTAGGATGTGATAAGATGAGTTAAGATGTGATAAGAGACCTATGGGATGAGTTAGGATGTGATAAGATGAGTTAAGATGTGATAAGAGACCTATGGGATGAGTTAGGATGTGATAAGATGAGTTAAGATGTGTATGGGATGAGATAAGAAGTGTATGAGATGAGATAAGATGTATATGGGTTGTGATAGGGCGAGAATGGATGTGATGTAAAAGAATAGATGTGAAGGTGTATGAGGCCATATGAATGGAAATGTAGAAATAGATGAATGTAGATGTGGATGTATGAAGGTGAAAGTGGATATATGCATGAAGATGTATAAGCATAGATGTGAATGTGGATGTAGATGTATGCATGAAGATGTATATGCATAGATGTGAATGTGGATGTAGATGTGGATGTATAGATGTGAATGTGAATGTGGATGTATACATGAGGATGTATATGCATAGATGTGAATGTGGATGTAGATGTGGATGTATAGATGTGAATGGGAATGTGGATGTGAATGGGAATGGGAATGTGGATGTGAATGGGAATGTGGATGTGGATGTGGATGTATGTGAATGTGGATGTAGATGTGGATGTATAGATGTGAATGTGGAATGTGGATGTGGATGTATGTATGTATGTGGATGTAGATGTGGATGTATAGATGTGAATGGAAATGTGGATGTGGATGTATGTGAATGTGGATGTAGATGTGAATGTATAGATGTGAATGTGCAATGTGGATGTGGATGGATGTATGTATGTGGATGTAGATGTGGATGTATAGATGTGAATGGGAATGTGGATGTGGATGTATGTATGTATGTGGATGTGGATGTATGAATGAGGACGTGATAGTGGATGTATGCATGTGGGTGTGGATGTATAGATGTGGATATGGATGTGTGTGTATGAATGTGGATACGGGATGTGGATGTATAAATGAGGATGTGAAAATGGAGGTAAGCATGTAGATGTGGATGTATGGATGTGAATGTGGATGTGGATGTGGATGTGGATATGGATGTGAATATATGATATGTGATGTGAAGGAATCTGAAGTGAAGAGATGGAAAATGATGTGATTGGACGAGTACATATATAAATGGAATGTGGAATATGTGGATTAATGAGGGATAATGTGGAAAAATGAGAGTTAATATAGAAACTGTATTTGTAAACTATTGTAAATGCTGTTTGTAAATGGCTGTTTTACGTCAAGAATGCTGGGGAAGCATTTTGACCGTCTTGTGATTAAGGTCGTGGAGACCTAACTGTTAAAGTTGCAACTGCTGACGGAGAGTCAATGGAGGACGTCTCGCGTAACAAGGTCGACCGAGGTCTTGACCAGCCTCGGTTCGATTAAAAATGGTGAGCTTCCGGTACGGTGGATGAGGGACCAAGGAAGCGGCCTATGAGTGAAGCGCTAGGTCACCTGCGAAGGATCCTAGAGGGTGCTGACCATACGGTGCTCGGGCTCTGGGTCGCCTAGGATACCCACACGTGCGTCGAGGAAGATATTGGAACAAGGAGTACGAGATGTTTTGTGAAACCGGGCATGGATCTGGTTGATTGACCTTGCTGGTCTTCAATGGATGAGTCCATGGCTCTTTATATGGATCTATTGGTTGATCTTGCTGATCTTGATTTTTACAAGTGATTATATTACCGAGTATTATGGGCTACGAGAGTCCATCTTGATTTTTACAAGTGATTATATTGCGGAGTATTATGGGCTAGGAACTATTGAAAAGGCCACTGTGTGGACAGGTGGTGAGCGTTCTAGTTGCCAATGATGCCATAGATGCTCTGATGAAGGAATGATGGGAAATTATGAATCAACCAGATAAATTGGAAGATTTTGATCAGTGGTACTATGGTTTCATTAAAGGATTGTTTTAAAGTTAGCTAATGCTAAGAAAAAGGCAATTTCATATTGGGTGTGTAAGTGGTATGGCTAGTTTTATGTTTGCATGAACTTCCGGCTAGGGGGCCTTGGAACTCTTTTCCTTGGTACCCGGGACAAAACCTAACCAAATTCCAAATTGGATCCCATCACTACAGTGGTTGGGCGGTTGGCTAACCCATGGGATCGGATGGGGTTAGGCTAGACTGATGGATCCGTAAATTGAGACTCAATTTCTGTTATTACGATAGATAAAGTAAATCCCGGATAGTAATTGTTCTATGGATAGGAATCAACGGCTGTGCCTCTTGATGGGGAAAAAAAGCATTAATCCCAATGATCCAAGTGCAAGTTTCTTCCTTGATCCGACCGAGTATCTTTATAGGTGCAGTCGGATCAGCGTGATCAGTAATGATCTTGACTACGTTAGAGTACAAAGTTATCTTGGTGGAATCGCCCGTGCTTTCCGGGTAAGGGAAGTTTTTCCGGGTTCGGTTTGGAAAAACTGACGGATTAGTCTCTTGTCCGGATATCCATGGACGAGGCCCCGAGTGTGGGTCCCTGCCCCGCGCATGAAGTGCTACTTCCGCTGCTAGTACCCCGAATCCGTCGCATGGTGGGGACAGGGATCTCACAAGAGCTCTCAAGTAACTCTTGACTCTCCATTTCCAAAGTGACTCTTGGCCTTCTATTTCCAAAGTGACTCTTGACCTTCCATTTCCAGAGTGACTCTTGGCCTTCCATTTGTGACCCTTGGTTGCATGACCGTAACCTCAACCCAAGGTTAGGCCTAACCCTAGTCCCACTAGAGCATGTTCCCATGCTTCCATGCTCACATGCCTAGGGTGGGTTAGCCTCCTAGTATATGCACATGATGTGCACATAACATACTTCCCCTCTCTCAAAACATTGCACTCTTACAATGAAAAGAAGGAAACCTGTGTTGAACGTTCTTAACTGACTCCAAGTCAAATCCTCGATTTCCTTGACTTTTCACTTAATTTTAACCTCAAGGATTAAGCGATTACGAAGCTCCTTCCCTTGAATTCAAGTACCTTTTCAAGTCTTGAGGAGTAACTATGTTATCCTTTATTTCCTTGTCTTTTCACTTAATTTTAACCTCAAGGATTAAGCGATTACGAAGTTCCTTCCCTTGAAATCAAGTACCTTTTCAAGTCTTGAGGAGTAACTATGTTATCCTCACCTCCCAGCTTCTCTTTCAGTCTACTGACATGAAAGACTGGATGAACTCTGACATGTGGAGGTATTTTTAGCTCATACGCAACCATGCCAATCTGATGTATAAGTCAAAATGGACCACAATATCTAGGAGATAATTTTGAGCACTTTCCTGTTGACAAAGTCTGAGATGGTTTTCCAGAGATATACACACGAAGCATATCCTCTAAAATCTAATTCACATGCTCTGTTTGCCCATCAGACTCTGCGCGGGTGATCAGAGAAACTCATACTCAAAGTAGTTTCTAATTTCTTGAAAACTTGTTAAAAACCATTCGGAATAAAGTAGGAAGACATGGCATTATAAGGGCAGGAACCACGGATCCATCGGTAGCCCGCCGATGTACCCACATCTGTATAGGTAATTATCAGCATCCCAAATTGCCCATATCAATATAGGGAGTCATCAACGTACCAAGATGAGTCACATATGTACATCCGTAAATCATCAGGTGGACTGCATAAATCACCTAAAGGACAAAACTAGAGAAAGAAATGCCAACAAAGGAAGAATCCAAAATTCCTTAATCCGAACACAACAAGATAAACTCGTTGAACTCTAAAGAAAGAGATTTCAACAAGTGAAAATGCCGATGAGATTACACCCATCAAAACATACAGGCTATAGATAAAAGAAGTTTATCTAGAGAGAATGCTTACACTACAACCAAGTGAAGTCAGAAAATGAGACATCTGGAGGATTGTCTTTGAATGTTGGGGTCAACATACCAAGTGATGTAAGCAGGGCAACAATCCTGAGCCCAAATTATCTGATCAGATAATATATGCGAGGGATCCCTAATGTCCTATACCACCCATACATACCTTAATAATTTGGAAATCCTATTAAGGATACCCTACCCTAACCATGTCATGGGAAGTTTCCTATTTGCCGAGCTCGAGCATGGCTCAAGAGCTCCACCATAGCCACTCGTCCGCCATCCTCCCGCACTCGTTGTCACACCGAGGCGGTTTCTCTAATCCAACGAGTGATGCAAGCTCTCTCGCGAAGATCATGTGGGATCTCCATGGAAGAGAATCGCGTTGGTTAGTCTAATAGAGAGAGAGAGAGAGAGAGAGAGAGAGAGAGAGAGGAAACAAGAGGGAACAAGTGATTAGCACTAATCACTCCCAAACCCAAACCCTAAGCACACCACACATGCTAGATTAGAGTTGCAAGAGAGAGGGAGAGAGAGAAACACTCCACTACTATTGCACAAATGGGAGAATGAGTTACAAACAAGAGAAAATGGCTTTTATAGTTTCAAGCTTTTTCCCACTAGGCTGCCTAGGAGTAAGTGACCCGGGGTACCCAAAACATAGTTACAAGGCTTTTCTCTATGGTTTGGCCAATCCTTTCAAGCTCAATACTTGGAAGCATGTTTAGGGTGTTTCCCTCATCACACATGATGGGATTTACAATATAGTATAGGTGCCCATTACATAAGTGTGTGGACATAGTTGTCATAGGAATGTGTTAACCAATATGTGGTTAACATACTCCCCTTCCTGAACTCGATCATGTCCTCGTGATTGGTGAGAGGTTGGTGAGGCACGCACAGAAGGTCGCACTTGGTTGGTTCTCCTGTCTCTGTGGAAATGAGAGGGAGTGGGGGAGTTAGTATGATGGAAAGAAGTTAGTGTGAGTATTGGGCGAGATTAAGTATCCAGCTAGTCACACAGGCTCTTATGAGTTTGCTTTTTTGTATGTGCCCAGTAGTACTCTTTATTTTATTTTTGGTATTTTTTAGTTTTTTGTCACCTTTGCGGCGGTGGGACATCCTCATTAGAGGAGTCATAGTACTTGAATGAGTAGACTAGCATGGAATACTTAATGACCAGTATCCCAGTGGTAGGTGGTATGATTAAAGAGGAATTAGTAAAACAATGGGGTTAGTAAGCAAGTGGAAAGGGGAAAATTCCAAAGGGAAAAGGAGGCAACACACATTGAGACTTCTTGTGACTTAGACGATATATGTCAATGGCGATGTTCATCAAGCTCTAGCATCTTTGTCAAGACACCGTGATGGGTATCTTGGCTCTCATGGATGTTGAGACATCAGGTTGCGATGTTCTCTCTTTTCTTTTTATGCATTATTTTCTTCTATCATTGGAGCTCTGGGATCCTATGTTGGTAGGAGTGGTAGTCGATGTCGAGAATCCATAGGTGTTTAGTTGAAGAAGAAGTTTTGGGTAGGGGTATTTAGACATGATGGCTGTCAATGATGAAGCTTTATGCGATGTGTGTGCATAGGACAGAGCCTAGTGAGAATCGCAGGTGTCATGCATGGGTGAGGGCAAAAGGTGTGCCCCGTGGTCCTAATCACCTAGATCCTCACCTAGAGAATCTCTCTTTTTTTTTCTTTTTTCTTTTTTTTTTGGACATGTGTTTATTGGTTAGCACCCCTAAAGAGGGTTTTGTACTACTGAGTGGCCCATGTGGCTAGAGTTGTGACCTTACCTTGGAGTTTATCTTTGAGTGGTTGTCAACTGAGTTAATTGTACTTGTAGCGTTATGGACCCAGCTTCCTCCAAGGATGATGGGTTCCTTTGTCTCACCTGTGGGAACCACATAGAACTTACAAGCTAATGGGTTAGATACATTATGTACAATTTATGTAAAGGACCCAAGGCTTTGTATGCGTTGTCCACCCGGCAATTGAATTTTGGCATGGGTCCTTTACATAAATTGTACATAATGTATCTAACCAGACCCAAAGGGTAATTGTTTCAGGTTGTGGAGCTATGCCTACACTCATGGTATCAAGACAATGGCCTTGTAGGGTTCATGAATGGTATGGCCACTTGGGAGCACAAATTGTGTGCCGAGTTTGTGATATGGGAGGGTGTGAAGTGTAGCAAGGAGTTTCAGCCAATCGTGGTCGACTTCGTCACTATGGACAGAAGCGGCTATGCATGGTATCCACACATCATCAAGGGCTTGATGACAAGCATCATAAACCAAGAGATCATTGCTCTTGGGGCGGTAGTCTCACAGATTCTTCAATAAGGGGATATTTTGCCATGGGATGTGAGTGCCAGGTATATAAATTGACCTTAAGAATTTGAGAAGCTTTACGGAGGTAGACATGATGCAGGTCCTAGTCATGGAGCAGTCGGGTTTGGGCCGACCCAAGATGGCATCATAGGAGGTGTTACGAAAGTTCATGACCACAAATGTGAGGTGGAATGTTATGCCACAAAAGTTTACCTTGAGGTCATTCACTAGGCCTAGGGGTTTTGTAGAGTTTCCGCCCGCAAGCTTGATCACCAATGTAGTGGGATCGGGAGGTGGTTGACCCTAGGTTTCCCAACATGTTTGTGTAAGGATGCTTACTCTAACACCTCCATCTAGGATGCCTTTGACCGCATGTCTATTATAGGAAAATGGGCAATGTTGTGTTTGTGTCATCACCTTCAAAGTAGTGTCTCAGTGCATTGATGTAAATTATTGGTGCACCTTTGGGTCGTGGGTGGTGGTGATGGAGTAAGTCTGGATGATGGAGTAAGTCTGGATAATGGGGCTCAGCTTCCTCATCCACATAAGCCTTTGGTTTGTGTTCCATCCAATCCCGAAGGTCATTGGATAAATTTAGACTACCTTTTAAAACAAGGTTCCAATGGGCATTTTGGGGGCATGCAACCATGACCAAAAGGTGTCCATGGTGTGCGGGGAAGCTTAAAGAAGCTTCAATGATGTGTGCACAGGCCCAAAATAGGAGTTTTAGCTCACTTTTCCCTTGCGCATGTACGCACCCTTAAGGTTAAAAGTGGTCTTTTGAGGCGTTTTATGTATGTGAAAACGATCCAAGTGAGTCGGGTAGGTAGACCAAAAGCACCTCAAAAGATTTGGAAATTTTATTTTTTATTTTTTACTTTTTTTTTGGAAGGAATGTCCACGACATTTGGGAAGGAACAGCCGGGAAGGAATGTCCACGACACTTGGGAAGGAACAGCCGAGAAGGAATGTCCATGGCACTTGGGAAAGGAACGTCCATGGCACTTTGGAAGGAACGGCCGGGAAGGAACATCCACGGCACTTTTGAAATTTGAATTTGAAATTTAGAATTTCAATTTCAATTTCAAATTGGAGGGAAGTGAGTGGGAGACCATAAGATCCCCTCATTAATGCTAGTAGGTGGGAAAGGGCTAAAGTTAGAGGCTACCTTTAAATTAGTGGATTTAGACTAATTTAGAGGCTCTCTAGCTCAACTAAAGATTAATTCTCTTAATCTCACTGTTAATCACTCCTTAACCCTCTTCTTTGCCCTCAAATTACTCCCAGTTGGTGAGGAGTTTAAGCATGGGGATTTGTTAGGTGAATTAGCAATGTTTATGCTAATCCAAAGATATGATTATTCCTAAATAATTTCTCTAATTAGGTTACTAATTAATCCACTCAAAAAAAGAGAAAAAATTAGATAAAAAGTGTTTAGAACACTAATGCCACTCCAATTAGACTAATTGTAAGAAATTAGGCTCAATTTTTTAGTTTTTTACTCTCTTTAAGTCCACTAATCACACTAACAAGTAGGTTAGTGATAATAAGTAAAAATTAAGAGATAGTTAATGGTTTTTTTATTTGATTAGTGTTCTATCTAGTAATGCCAACCTACCTATACAAATGAATTAAGAAAAAAATAAGATTAAGCTAAAAATTAACAAAAAGAGTATAGGTTTAAGCAAAAACCCTCTTGATTAGGCTCTCTAATCACCCAAATCACAATTTTTTTACTCAAACAAATAATAATCCTACTCTAAACACAAAGCTATACATGAATCTTAACAAAAACATCAAAACAACAAAAAAAAACATCAAAATACAATAGAAAAATAAAAAATCGCATGCTAAAGAGCCTACCTTTGCACCAGGCTATGAGGGCTCTATCGGATTCAAATCAAAGATGGCGTAGACAAGTAGCAGATAGTGCTCCCCGATAGCAGTGCCAAAAATGTTAAGGATACCCTACCCTAACTGTGTCATGGAAAGTTGCCTATCCACCAAGCTCAATCATGGCTCAAGACCTCCACCGCACCGCTCATCACCGCCATCCTCCCCGCACTCGTCACATCGAGGCGGTTGCTCTAATCCAACGGTGATGCAAGCTCTCTCGTGAAGATCGTGTGGGATCTATGTGGAAGAGGATCGTGTTGGTTAGCCTAATTCACGAGAGAGAGAGAGAGAGAGAGAGAGAGAGAAATGAAATAAAATTTTATTATTGTCTTCGAAGGACCATAACGGGGCCATGAGACACATGTCGAACATATATGAAAACATAAGTCGATGCGCTCGAGAGCCTCATCGTCGGGAAAGCATAATGAAACTGAAATGTGTGAAACTAGAACTGAAACTGAAATGAAAAAGAGAGAAGCAAGAGGGAAGCAAAAGGAAACAAGTGATTAGCCCTAATCACTCCCAAATCCTAACCCTAAGCCTAAGCACTAATCACTCCCAAACCCTAACCCTAAGCACACCACACATGCTAGATTAGAGTTGTAAATAGAGAGGGAGAGAGAGAACACTCCACTTCTATTGCACAAATGGGAGAATGAGTTACAAACATGAGAAATTGGCTTTTATAGTTCCAAGCCTTTTCCAACTACGTCGCCCGAGAGTAAGTGACCCAGGGCACCCAAAACATAGTTACAAGGCTTTTGTCTATGGTTTGGCCAATTGACCAAGGTCCTCTTGTCTGTCCTTCAAAGATCAATACTTGGGAGAATCTTTAGGACGTTTCCCTCATCACACGATGGGATTTACAATATAACATGGACGCCCATTACATAAGTGTGCGAACATAGTTGTCATAGGAATGTGTTATCCAATATGTGGATAACAACTCCCTAGTATGCCATCTAGGAAATATGAATAAAATCCGACACTTATCCTAGACTTTCACATACTAAAACATGTTTCTATATACCTAAAGACCACATCAAGGAATAACTCTTTCCGAGTACATCATTAGATTATTGGTGCCTTTCTAATGATAACTATCCAATAAACGCAATAAAGCTGGGGTAGAAAATAACAATTCACCTAGATACATAAGCAACTAGGTATCTAAGTTAGAATATATACAAGAGTATGAAGAACATACTCCAAACTTACGTGAAAAAACGAAGGCAAAACTACCTTCAAAGCACATGATATTATCCAAAAAATTAAAAGATCCTCATAAAACCATGGATAAAAACATAGGAGCACCTCGAATCCATAAAAACCATAGTTGATCATAAAAATTCAATGCATGCCATCTAATGGTCATGTAATCATGCCAAAAGAAGCATTAAAATCGGTGGCCAACTCATCAATCCGAAATATACATGAACGTGGTATCGTTCAAGCAGAACTCCCAAGTAAGCGAGTGAAACACATGTGTGTAGTACTCATTAAAAACCCCTAGCATTTGGTGGCTAAACAATGGTAAAAAATCATGAAAACACCGTCTCTAGAATTAATCCAAATAGAAATAACTACTAATACAAGGCATACTCGCATTAATAATATATGAATAACCTGCATCTATCTAATGTTAGAACATGAAAACGTACTTTAACACTAAATATCCCTTGAAAATATTAAATTCTGGAGAAAAAAGAATTATCATGATTTTTCCCTAAATTTTCCTATTTTTCTAGGGCCTCAAAATTTACTAATTTTAAACTCCACCAAATCCTATCTTCTGGCACTCCAAATCTAAATTTTCCAAAAAAAATTAGCGATAAAATTCACCAAAATACAATTGGTGTACAAAAAATATCAATTTCTAGGATTTCTAAAATATTTTTTAGAAATTTTCCTAAGTGTGGTAATTATTAAAAAATTACCTCGAGAATCCCATCGATCATGAAATTTTTTAATTCCAACCAACAATCCTCAAATCCAATTAAAATCTATAATTTTAATGAAATTTATAATTTTTTGGGCAAAAGAATAGATTTTTACAAAAATCAAATGGTCACAGGCACTTGAATAAACACGTCACATGCCAAAAAACAAACCCAGATATTCCAAAAATTGGGAAAAAAATTTCACAAATTTTTGGGAATGTTTTAAAAATTTAATTGTACCCCGAACACATGAGAATTCAAACAGACACATATTTCGGAACCCGAACAATCACCCCAGAATGCGAACAGCCAAGGGTCGCGAAAACTGAAAAGACAAGTAACTCCCAGAATTTGAAAGGTTAAAAAGAAAAGGACCCCAAAGGCCAGAGGGTTCAAGAATAGTTTTTTTTAAACATGAAAATTGAAGATTTTTTTTTAACGCTTTGAATCAAAGCTTAACAAAGATTTTTTTATTTTGAAAATTTTGAAAAAACATAGGGGGGGCGTAGGCTGCCACCAACCAGAAAACATCCCCCCCCCAGCTATCCGCGATTGCATGAGGGAGGGAGGAGAAGCAAAAGCTTCTCTTTTCCCCTCCACTTCTCCATCTCATCACCCATTTCAACTACTTCTCTCATCTCTACTTCTCTTCCTCTGTTAATCGTGGTTAATAAATAACTAATCATATAATTAGAGATTAATCCATTTTACCCACATAAGGGGTGTTTCCACATGGAAGAGAAGGAAGAAGGGAGAAAATCTGGAAAAGAATCGTCACACACACAGGAGAGAACCTAATGCGCAAACATGAAATCTATTACTAAAATTCAGCAGAAAATTAGCAAAATTCAGCCCACATGCCTGCAAGAAACTCGCAAAAATGTGACCAAAAAAGCCTAATGCGCAAACATGAAATCTATTACTAATTTTCAGCAGAAAATTAGCAAAATTCAGCCCACATGCCTGCAGGAAACTCGCAAAAATGTGACCAAAAAAGCCTAATTACCACATTCATGCTCAAAAAAATGTCCTAAAAATTTAGGACAAATTCCTTAAAATTGTAGGAATGTAGGGAACCCTTTCTACCAAAAAATACCTACAATAGCATGTGCGGTATTTTGGTTTTAAAAAATCTATAAAATGCTTATTTTAACCATAAAAATAGCATTTTCACTCGCAAAATTTTCCCGCAACGTCAATACGTCCATCCAACTCAAGAAGCACCATGTTCCGACCACCATATTGACGTTCCCAATGCATAGGCCACCAAAACAAACCAAAAAATAATATTTTTTGCTTAGTGAATGTTTAAAATTTACTTTTAAAAATGCTACTTTTGTTGAAAGAACGGTAGAGGAAGAGGAGACACACACACAGGAGCAAACCCTAATGTATATTGCAAACCCTAACCATAGAGGGAAGCCATGTCCACTCTCACACAAAGCATAATGCACTAATCCATAATCCACACAACACACAATGAGTTGTGTCCACACTCTACTAACCCTAGCTAATGTCCACACACTATGACCAGCTGGACACGCGGTCATTTATGTCACACATGTTCCTACCTAATCTGCCAGCACATAGCATAGCTGGCTCACACTGACATCGAGCTTGAATCTCAACAGCCCCTCTCAAGCTCATGATGTACTGCCGATGAAGATGTAGATGAGCTTGGGATATCAAGACTCTCAACACTCCCCCTCAAGCTCATCCCATGTACTCCCAACATAGTCCGGAAGTACTCAAACTTCTCCCTGCTCAGTGGCTTCGTAAAGATGTCTGCCACTTGCTCATCAGTCCTCACATAGTGAAGATCAACTGTACCATCCAGCACCTTTTCTCTGACAAAGTGATAATGGACCTCTATGTGTTTGGTCCTCGAATGAAACACTGGATTCTTTGCCAACTGTATACTGCTCATGTTGTCACAATGAATGACAACTTTGCCACCAATGGGCTCACATAAATCTGCCAAGAGACTCTTTAACCATATAGCCTCACAAGTAGCAATGGCTGCACCTCTGTACTCAGCCTCTGTACTGGATAAAGCATTTGTAGGTTGCTTTTTGCTACTCCAACTCACCACGGCACTTCCAAGTGTAAAAGCATATCCACTAGTAGACCTCCTGTCATATGCACTACCTGCCCAATCAGCATCTGTGTAGCCATGTATGTCCAAGCTTTTACCACTCTCATAAAATGCCTCAAGTGACTCAATGACTCCCTCATCTTTTGCTTTGTACCAACTAGCAAGCTCATCAAACACCACATCTCGTGAGATGACCACTTGTCTAGTTTGAGGGTTATAACATTTGTATGCCTTTCGATCCTGTGCATATCCAACAAATACACATTTCTCTGCTTTAGGATCCAACTTCCTTCTTCTTTCATCAGGCACATGTACATAAGCTATGCATCCAAAAAGTTTGAGATGTCCAATGTCTGGCATGTAACCTGTAAGCCGCATCTCTGGCGTGCTTCCATGAATGGCTGTTGTAGGTGTTTTGTTCAATATATACACTGCAGTAGCACATGCTTCTGCCCAATAGTAATCTGGCATGCTCTTTTCATTGAGCATCGCCCTAGCCACTTCACATATAACTCTATTCTTTCTCTCAGCCACACCATTCTGCTGAGGTGTATACCTGCAAGTCAACTGTCTTCTTATTCCATGCTTCCTCAAGAAATGCTCAAAAGATTTTGAGGTGTATTCACCACCTCCATCTGTCCTCAGACATTTAATCCAACAGCCATATTGCTTTTCTACAAAAGCTTTGAAATCCATGAACTTTTCCAACACTTCACTCTTCTCTCTCAGAAAGTATATCCATGTCATCCTGCTAAAATCATCTATGAATGTAACATAGTATAAACTGCCTTTGATAGATGGGTTTTGTGCAGGACCCCATACATCACTATGTACGATCTCAAGTGGCCTGTTACTCATATTTCCTTCTCTAGGAAACCTCAACCTTGCCTGCTTTCCAAACTGACAGGCTTCACAAACATGCATATTTCCATCATATTTGAACCTAGGCAATCCATTGACAATGCCTCTTGTTTGCATGTTCTTTAATCTCTGTATATTGACATGTCCAATCCTCTTGTGCCACATATCAATGTCCTGTACCACATTCCTGCTCTTTGAGAACATGGCTGATTTTAGCTCAGGAATTCCAACATCCAGCTTAAACAATCTTCCTTCTTTCTTGCCTTTAGCAATCACTCTACATCCATGTTTGAAATCTTCAACAAAGCATCCATGCTCGTTGAAACGAACCTGTAATCCCTGTTCCACCATTTGACCAACTGAGGCCAAGCTTTTAGTGATCGAAGGCACATACAGCACATCTGACATAGACTTTGTCTGACCATTGTGCATGACCAATGGTACACTACCAACATGTGTAATGGCATGCTGAGTATCATCACCTGTTTCCACATAGCCTTTTACATCCATAGGCTTCATGTGCTCAAACCATTCTCCATGACATGTCATATGGTTTGATGCTCCTGAGTCCATATACCATGTATCATCATTCTCAGCATTTGTTGTCATAGAGTCCACAACATGCTTCATGGCAAACAAATGATTTGCAGTTCCATCATTGCTACTTGATGCATAGTTACCACCATGTTGTGCATAGTTTCCACCATAATAATGACCACCACGCTATGCTCTTCCCCCTCTCAAATCATTCTGTTTGTGGAAACAATCTCTCGCCATATGACCATATTTGCCACAATAATGGCATTCCACATCTTGCATAGAATTTTGTTGGCCTTGCCAACGTCCTCTACCACGGGGGTTACCACGACCTCTTTGAGGTGCATATCCGCGACCACCTCGAGCACCATATGAAGGCTGAAAATTCTGTTGTGGAGGCCTATCCTACCATCCACGACCATTACCACCACGTCCACGTGATGCGAATCTCCCCCTGCCTCTAAAGCCTCTCTGCGAGTAGAAAGCCTGATTTCTGCCATCATCATGGCTAGTAGATGCATCCAAAAATGAATCACTGAGCTTGATTTCCTCAACCAATAAGAATGAAACCAACTCATCAAAGTCGGGTAGACCTGTACTCCTCACTGAGATGGATGTATCAAAAGATTTGTATTCCTTGCCAAGACCATGCAAGGTAATATCCACCAAATCATCATCAGGCATGGGGGCATTTATTGTGGCCAATGCATCTGCAAACTTCTTGATTTCTTGCACATAATCATGTATGCTCCTTTTATTCCTTTTCACATTGTGTATCTGCTGTCGCAACTGAGACTTGTGAGCACTCGTATCTGTATCAAACATTTTGACCAAAGTATCCCATGCATCTTTGGGATTCTCAGCATCCTGAATGTGTATGAGCATAGCATCAGAAATACATATAGACAAATAATGCAGCACTTTGAATGCTCTCTGACCATTGCTTATGAGCAATAATCTGCTACTGTGTAGGTTGCCGAGGTAGCTCAGGCTCTGGCTCATCACCTGTAATGAGATTCCAAAATCCTTTCCCTTTCAAGAAACTCTTTATCCTGTACTTCCATGCCTGGAAGTTCTTCCTATCCAGCTTTTCACCAACAATCTGAACTGGATTATCCGACATATCTGCTCAATGTGCACCTTCCGCACTCGTCCAAATCTGAAACCGAGCCTTCCTCAACTCAACCACACTCCAATGAATGTTTCAGATACTCCAAGATAGCCAACAAACTCCAAATTTGATGTAGAAAATCAACCTGTAATCATCCAAGATAAACTGTCTCACGCAGTCCGAGATACGCTGTTTCGATGCGCTTCCACGGCTCCAAAATGCAATGTAATGGTGCAATCAAGTATAGGCAACTTGCATTGACACCTAATGAACCTCAATGTTGAGTATCAACACCATCTGACATGTGTACATATCAATTTTTGAAAACCCCTTTCTCTGTTTTTGGAAAAACCAGAAAAACCAGAAAAAACCAGTAGAAAATTTGCTCTAATTCCTTCAATATTTGTCCAAATTGAGCAACCAGGCATTCATTAGCTTAGCAATAGTGTCCATCAACTCCATGTAAGAGGAATTTGTCCAATTGTAAAAGACCAAAGATTAATTGCTCAATTAAAATGCTCTGTTTCTCTGCAACCAGTGGACAACCTGTTTTAATCAGCTCATTCCCAGCTCAATTAAGCATCATTGACCAAACAAATTACATAGACCTCTTCTCCAAAGTGTAAAGCATCCAATTGCTAAAGCAAACTTGAAATATGTCTAGCATCCAATGAGTAATTGACCTCCTCGTAGTCAAAAAACCAAAAATCTGCCCTGTTTCCTCTGTATGGGCTTCGCCGCCTACAATTAGGGGATTTGGGAGTGTTTATAATGTTGTTTGATGATGGTTATAGGTGCCCAACACACCTAGGTACATGTGCAATCCACCAATTCTTGGATTTTTGCAAAAAACTCACTCCAAATGCATCAAATTTGGGCTTCCTTCTCTCTATTTTGTGAGAGCTCAAAAAACCAGAATTTTCACACATTCAAATGCTTCCAAAATGTTCCAAAATTTGTTCAAGGCTTGCACATGGGTTGCTAATACATCCCTCTTTGTCAAATACATATGTCTTTTGCCAGAATCACACGTATTTCCACCATACATCAATTTAGCACGGGCAATTCCTCCAGGATAATTTTACTCTAACGTGGCCAAAGCCTTAACTAACTGAACTAATCTGATCGACCCTGTAAGTCCCATTATCAGATCAAGGAAAAGATTGCACTTGGATCATAGAGACCAACGCTTTTTTCCTCATTGAGAGGCACAGCTGTCGTTGATTCTTTTCCATAGAATAATTTTTATCAGGGATTTATTTCATCTATCGTACTATAACATAATTGAGTCTCAATTTTAGGGATCCATCAGTCCAGCCTAGTCCCGTGGGTTAGCCAGCCGCCCAAGCACTGTAGTGATGGGATCCAATTAAGAATTTGGTTAGGTTTTATCTTGTGTACCAGGGAAAAGAGTTCCTAGGCCCCCTAGTCAGATATTCATGCAAACTTAAAATTAGTCACACCACTTACACACCCAATATGAAATTGCCTTTTTGACAGAATCTGCAGTCTTAAAAACAATCATTTAATGAAACCATAGTGTCACTCATCATAATCCTCCAAAATATCTGGTTGAATCCTAATTTCTAATTTTTCCTTCATCAGTGTACCTATGGCATCATTGGCAACCAAAACACTCACCACCTGTCCACTCAGGGGCCTTTTCGATAGTTCCTAGCTCATAGTAACCGGCAATATATTCACATATCAAAATGGAATCTCTGTTGAAGATCAACAAGATCAACCAATGGATCCATATAAAAGAGCCATGGACTCATCCGTTGAGGACCAGCAAGGTCAATCAACCAGATCCATGTTCGAATTCAGAAAACAACTCTTACTCCTTGTTCCAATATCTTCCTCGACGCACACGTGGGTATCGTCTCGGCAACCCAGAGCCCGAGCACCGTATGGTTAGAACCCTCTAGGATCCTTTGTAGGTGACCTAGCGCTTCACTCATAGGCCACTTCCTTGGTCCCTCATCCACCGTATCGGAAGCTCACCATTTTAATCAAACCGAGGCTGGTCAAGCAGCTGACCTTGCTAGGTGAGACGTCCTCCATTGACTCTCCATCAGCTACTATTGTAACTTTATCAGATTAGGTCTCCACGACCTCATTCACAAGACGGTCAAAATGCTTCCCCAGCATTCTTGACATAAAATAGTAATTTAAAAATAGGTCATATAAATACAGTTTCTATAACAAACTCTCGTCTTTCCACATTGTTCCACATCAATTCTCATTTATTTCATATGTATTCCCATTCTCATCACATCATTTTCCATTTCATCACATCTTTTCTCATTCCACATCATATCTCATCCACTCGCACCTACCCATATCCACATCTCATCACATCACATTCATTCACATCTCATCCATTCAGACCACATCACATTGACTCACATCACATCTCATTCACTCACATCACATCTCATTTATTTTACCTCACATCTCATTCATTTACATCTATCTCGATTCACATCCCATCACATTCACATCCATTCATATCCATCACATTCACATTCATTCATATCCATCACATTCACTTTCATTCAAATCCATCTCATTCACATTCATTCATATCCATCACATTCACTTTCATTCATATCCATCACATTCACTATCATTCATATCCATCACATTCACATCCACATATATTTATGACACATCACATCTCTTTCCATCACATCACATTCTTTCACATACACATCTATATCCATTCTATCACATACTCATTCACATCCATTCTTCACAGACACATTCACATCACATTCTTTCACATACACCTCCACATCCATTCTTTCACATACACATTCACATCTATTCTTTACTTATACATTTACATCCATTTTCATCACATATCATCCACTCATATCCCATATCATTTATTTACATCGTGATTCACATGACATCACATCTCATCCATTCATTCACATCTATCTGTTTCACATCACATATCATACAAGGTTTATTAGTTAAAAAAGAAGAGATATTTAGAGGAAATGATGCATTTTTGACACCTCAGTGTGGGGAACTCCCCTCATGAAGGAGGCGCCTATTTCACATGTGTGGAGGAGTTTTAAACTCATAAATAATGAGATATTTTCATCTCTCCTCTATCCTATTTCAACTAGATCCAAAAAGTAAGCTAAACTGACCCAAAAATGGTAAAAAATTGACCAAACTGATCTGGAAAATTCTAGAATCAGTTTGCTTGGTTAGAGGCTCATTTTTTCCTATAAATAGAAGCCTCCCCATTTGTAAAAGGTTAATAGTGTTTATGCATTGTTACTCTACTCCTACCCCCCAGAGCCAATTACATTGAATTTTCTTGATAATTCAATTGTTTTTGGCTTAATCCTCTCCAAAGTAATTGGTGGCCACTCTTGATCCAAACAAGAGTAGAACCATACAAAGGAGGTTAGGGTAAAATTTTCTTGAATTTTGTGGAAAAGAAAGTTTATTTTTATGTTATTCTAAAAGAGTAATTCCCACCATTTGTGCATTCTAAAAGAAATATTCTAATTTACTCCATGTACATATTCACCTATGAATATGCATGGATATCACTGATATTAATTATAAAAATTAATTTCTATGCATAAAAAGATTCATAATGGAAATTTTTATTATAAAAGGGTTGTTTTCATTGAATTTAATTTCTATGCATAGAAAGATGCATAATGGAAATTTTTATTATAAAAGTGTTTTTTTCATTAAAATTGATTTTATGCATAGAAATATGCATAAAAGATTTATTTATATTTCAAAAGTATTATTCTCATTAAAATTGATTTTATGCATAGAAAGATGCATAAAGGATTTATTTTTATTTCAAAAGTGTTATTTTCATTAAACTTGATTTTATTCCTAGAAAGATGCATAAAGGATTTATTTTTATTTCAAAAGTGTTATTTTCATTAAAATTGATTTATGCATAGAAAGATGCGTAAAAGATTTATTTTTATTTCAAAAGTGTTATTTTCATTAAAATTGATTTTATGCAAAGAAAGATGCACAAAGGATTTTTTTTTCAAAAGTGTTATTTTCATTAAAATTGATTTTATGCATAGAAAGATGCATAAAGAAGTTAGGTTCTTTCAAAAGTGTTATTCTCATTAAAATTGATTTTATGCATAGAAAGATGCATAAAAGATTTATTTTTATTTCAAAAGTGTTATTCTCATTAAAATTGATTTTATGCATATAGAAAGATGCATAAAGGATTTATTTTTCTTTCAAAAGTGTTATTCTCATTAAAATTGATTTTATGCATAGAAAGATGAATAAAATATTTATTTTTATAAAAGTGTTATTCTCCCACTGAAGTTGATTTTTATGCATAAATAGATGCGTAAAGAATCTTTATATCAAAAATTAGAATTCTCTTAAATGAATAGATGTGATGAGATGTGATGTGAATCAGATAGATGTGAATGGATGGATGGATGTGAGGTGAGGTGATGAGATGTGAGGTGAGTAGATGTGATGAGATGTGAGGTGAGTAGATGTGAGGTGAGGTGATAAGATGTGATGTGAATCAGATAGATGTGAATGGATGATTGTGATGTGAATAGAGGTGTTGAGATGTGAGGTGAGTAGATGTGATGAGATGTGATGTGAATCAGATAGATGTGAATGCATGGATGGATGTGATGTGAATAGAGGTGATGAGATGTGAGGTGAATAGATGTGATGTGAATCAGATAGATGTGAATGGACGGATGGATGTGATGTGAATAGAGGTGATGAGATGTGAGGTGAATAGATGTGATGAGATGTGATTTGCATGAGATAGATGTGAATGGATGGATGGATGGATGTGATGTGAATAGAGGTGATGAGATGTGAGGTGAATAGATATAACGAGATGTGATGAGAATCAGATAAGTGTGAATGAATGGATGGGTGGTTGTGATGTGAATAGAGGTGATGAGATGTGAGATGAGTAGATGTGATAAGTTGTGATGTGAATAGATGGATGGATGGATGGATGTGATGTGAATAGAGGTGATGAGATGTGAGGTGAATAGATGTGATGAGATGTGATGTGATTCAGATAGATGTGAATGGATGGATGGATGTGATGTGAATAGAGGTGATGAGATGTGAGGTGAATAGATGTGATGAGATGTGATTTGAATGAGATAGATGTGAATGGATGGATGGATGTGATGTGAATAGAGGTGATGAGATGTGAGGTGAATAGATGTGATGAGATGTGATTTGAATGAGATAGATGTGAATGGATGGATGGATGGATGTGATGTGAATAGAGGTGATGAGACGTGAGGTGAATAGATGTAACGAGATGTGATGAGAATCAAATAAGTGTGAATGAATGGATGGGTGGTTGTGATGTGAATAGAGGTGATGAGATGTGAGGTGAGTAGATGTGATAAGTTGTGATGTGAATGGATGGATGGATGGATGGATGTGATGTGAATAGAGGTGATGAGATGTGAGGTGAATAGATGTGATGAGGTGTGATGTGATTCAGATAGATGTGAATGGATGGATGGATGTGATGTGAATAGAGGTGATGAGATGTGAGGTGAATAGATGTGATGTGAATCAGATAGATGTGAATGGATGGATGGATGTGATGTGAATAGAGGTGATGAGATGTGAGGTGAATAGGTGTGATGAGATGTGATGTGAATCAGATAGATGTGAATGGATGGATGGATGTGATGTGAATAGAGGTGATGAGATGTGAGGTGAATAGATGTAACGCGATGTGATGAGAATCAGATAAGTGTGAATGAATGGATGGGTGGTTGTGATGTGAATAGAGGTGATGAGATGTGAGGTGAGTAGATGTGATAAGATGTGATGTGAATGGATGGATGGATGTGATGTGAATAGAGGTGACGAGATGTGAGGTGAAGAGATGTAATGAGATGTGAGGTGAATAGATGTAATGAGATGTGATGTGAATCAGATAGATGTGAATGGATGGATGGATGTGATGTGAATAGAGGTGATGAGATGTGAGGTGAATAGATGTGATGAGATATGATGTCAATCAGATAGATGTGAATGGGTGGATGGATGTGATGTGAATAGAGGTGATGAGATGTGATGTGAATCAGATAGATGTGAATGGATGGATGGATGTTATGTGAATAGAGGTAACGAGATGTGAGGCAAATAGATGTAGCGAGATGTGATGAGAATCAGATAAGTGTGAATGAATGGATGGGTGGTTGTGATGTGAATAGAGGTGACGAGATGTGAGGTGAGTAGATGTGATAAGATGTGATGTGAAACAAATAGATGTGAATGGATGGATGAGATATGATGTCATGTGAATCACGATGTAAATAAATGATACTTAGCCACTCTTCATCTTATGTGAGTATTTACTCATTTTTGGGAGATTTTATTTTATTATTCAATTTATCTCCTCCCTACATTTGGATTAATCTTATTGGACTTTGGAACCTTAATTGGACCATAATCCAAAAATTTCTAAAAATCTGAACCCTTAGGCTAAGGTCCTTTTTACCTATTTTCAATTAATTCCAATTGCACATTGGAAAGTTCTTTTTGAATTTCTAGTTCAGGGGAAACCATTATAGACACTAGGAGGATTTTTATATCCAAAAATATCTCAATTTTAAATTACCCCCCTCTAGACATTTTCTCTCTCTAGGCCAAAACAGGGTAAAACGGGATCTTTCTTTTATTTCAGAGAGGGAAATAATTATAAGATCAGAAGGGGAGGTTCTTATACCTACACACCTCAAAAGCCGGAGGGAGGAATCTTACATCCTACCCCACTTTAAAAACGCGAGATGTCCTCATCTCGCAAAATTAGAGGAGAACTCTTTCTCTTAAGATCCAAGTGATTCTTGGGTTCCTTATAGTCTGGTGAACCCAACAAAATCCTGGGATAAAGATCCCTTATATAGAACTCATCATCAGATAACAATTCACTCAGATCATATCATTCAAATCCTTATCACAATAATGGTCCATTAGATCGAAATTTCTATCTGAACAGTCCTCCATGGGAATTTTCAATTATACAGATTTTTAATTTGACATCCCTTAACTTGATCCGCTGGGTCAAGTGTTAACAACAGCAATCTGTCCAGCACAATCCACTAATTTCATAGTGATTTGTTGAAGTCATTAACGTCATTCCAATTATGAACATCATCACACAGATTATGAACATCATCACACAGGGACTCGTCCCATTCATCCTCATTGTGGTTTTGCTCAGCTTATTACATTTCAACCAAAATTTAGGAATCATCATTTTTCAATCAGAATCCAAATCAACTCATCAATTCGCAACCAGAATTTAAAAATCATATCAACCACATCCAAATTCATCATCTAGATAGCATTTATGCTTATAATTTCAAGTCTTCGATTTACTCGTATATACTGCTAGTAAAGAGTTGCAGTTATACTCTCGGTATATGGGTAGTCACGGTCCTTGGAACTATAAGGCAAATACCATCATGTCTAGGTCTCAAGCAAGTCATGGATTCCATGCAATTGTGGTACTTCCATCTGAAGACGCAATTACTAATTTATGAATTTCAATCTGAATATCAATTTGTATGAATTTCATCACACAATTACAACCTTTTACTGCTTCTTCATAAATTTTTGACATTTTTGGCTTCTCGGTTGATCCACATTAGCCGATTTGCTCTGATACCAGCTATGAAATCCCTATCCCCACCACGCAACGAATTCAGGGGTGCTAGCAGCGGAAGTAGCACTACTTGCGTAGGGAAGGGTCCCTCACTCAGGGCCTCGCCCACGGATATCCGGACAAGAGACTAATCCCTAGGTTCTTCCAAAACCATACCTAGAAAAACTTCCCTCACCCGAAAAGCACACGCGATTCCTCCAGGATAATTTTACTCTAACGTGGTCAAAGCCTTAACTAACTGAACTAATCTGACCGACCCCGTAAGTCCCATAGTCAGATAAGGAAAAGATTACACTTGGATCATAGAGACCAACGTTTTTTTCCTCATTGAGAGGCATAGCCATTGATTCTTTTCCATAGAATAATTTTTATCCGGGATTTATTTCATCTATCGTACTATAACAAAATTGAGTCTCAATATTAGAGATCCATCAGTCCAGCCTAGTCCCGTGGGTTAGCCAACTGCCCAACCACTATAGTGATGGGATCCAATTAAGAATTTGGTTGGGTTTTGTCCCGGGTACCAGGCAAAAAAGTTCCCAAGCCCCCTAGCTGGATATTCATGCAAACTTAAAATTAGTCACACCACTTACACACCCAATATGAAATTGCCTTTTTCACAGAATCAGTTGTCTTTAAAACAATCATTTAATGAAACCATAGTATCACTGATCATAATCCTCCAAAATATCGGGTTGAATCCTAATTTCCAAATTTTTCCTCATCCGTGTACCTATGGCATCATTGGCAACCAGAACGCTCACCACCTGTCCACTCAGGGGCCTTTTTGATAGTTCCTAGCTCATAGTAACCGGCAATATATTCACATATCAAAATGGAATCTCCATTGAAGAGATCAGCAAGATCAACCAACGGATCCATATAAAAGAGCCATGGACTCATCCGTTGAGGACCAGCAAGGTCAATCAACCAGATCTATGCCTAAATTCAGAAAACAACTCTTACTTCTTGTTCCAATATCTTCCTCGATGCACGCGTGGGTATCGTCGGCAACCGAGCACTGTATGGTTAGCACCCTCTAGGATCCTTCTCGCAGATTAAGTCTCCACGACCTCATTCATGAGACGGTCAAAATGCTTCCCCAGCATTCTTGATATAGAACAATCATTTAAAATTAGGTCATAAATACAGTTTTTGTAACGAACTCTCGTCTTTCCACATTGTTCCACATCAATTCTCGTCTTTCCACATTGTTCCACATCAATTCTCGTCTTTCCACATTGTTCCATATCAATTCTCATTTATTTCATATGTATTCCCATTCTCATCACATCATTTCCCATTTCATCACATCTTTTCTCATTTATCCGCATCAGATCTCATCCACTCGCATCCACCCATATCCACATCTCATCACATCACATTCATTCACATCTCATCCATTTAGACCACATCACATTCACTCACATCACATCTCATTCATTTTACCTCACATCTCATTCATTCACATCTATCCCGATTCACATCCCATCACATTCACATTCATTCATATCCATCACATTTACATCCATTCATATCCATCACATTCACATTCATTCATATCCATCACATTCACTTTCATTCATATCCATCACATTCGCATCCACATATATTTATGACACATCACATCTCTTTCCATCACATCACATTCTTTCACATACACATCTATATCCATTCTATCACATACTCATTCACATCCATTCTTCACATACACATTCACACCACATTCTTTCACATACACATCCACATCCATTCTTTCACATAGACATTCACATCCATTCTTCACTTATACATTCACATCCATTTTCATCACATATCATCCACTCATAACCCATATCACTCATTTACATCCTGATTCACATGACATCACATCTCATCCATTCATTCATATCTATCTGATTCATCACATCTTATCACATCTACTCACGTCACATCTCATCTTATCACATCTACTCACCTCACATCTCATCACCTCTATTCACATCACAACCACCTATCCATTCATTCACACATCTGATTCTCATCACATCTCGTTACATCTATTCACCTCACATCTCACACCTCTATTCATATCACATCCATCCATACATTCACATCTATCTGATTCAAATCACATCTCATCACATCTATTCACCTCACATCTCATGACCTCTATTCACATCACATCCATCCATCCATTCACATCTATCTGATTCACATCACATCTCATCACATCTATTCACATCACATCTCATCACACCTATTCACATCACATCTCATCACCTCTATTCACATCACATCCATCCATCCATTCACATCTATCTGATTTACATCACATCTCATCACATCTATTCACCTCACACGTCATCACCTCTATTCACATCACATCCATCCATCCATTCACATCACATCTTATCACATCTATTCACCTCACATCTCATCACCTCTATTCACATCACAACCACCCATCCATTCATTCACACTTATCTTATTCTCATCACATCGCGTTACATCTATTCACCTCACATCTCATCACCTCTATTCACATCACATCCATCCATCCATTCACATCTATGTAATTGACCACAAGAGTCTGAAGTGGATCTTCACCGAGCCTAACCTCAACATGAGGCAGAGAAGATAGATTGAAATCCTACAAGAATATGACTTCAACATCAAATTCCACCCTGGGAAGGATAATGTGGTAGCGGATGCACTCAGCCACACAAATCTTTCTTGAGTGCAATTTCGATGCCAAATGATCCCATACTAGACAAGGTCAAAGAAGTCTTACTCATGATCATGATTATGAGAGGATGGTGAAGTTAGTAGAAGAAGGGGGAACTTCAGAGAAAGAGAAAAATTGAATCAAGGGGTACTTCATCCATGATGGGAGCCTTTACTTCAATCACAAGCTATGTATTCCTAAGGAACCTGCTCTAAAGAAGCTAATCCTCCATGAAGCTCATGAGAGTCCTGCTGTATGGTATCTAGGCTATGCAAAAACATTGAATGCTATTTGTAAGGAGGAGGAGCTATCATTGGACGGGCTTGAAAAATGATGTCGTTTAGTACTTGAAGCAATGTCTCTCATGTCAAAGGGTCAAATCCGAAAGAGTCAAGACGTCTGGGAAGCTTCAACCCTTGGATATCCCCCCAATGAAGTGGGAATTCATAAGTATGGATTTTGTCACAAGTCTCCCCATTGTACAAGGAGGGTATGATTCCATTTTAGTGGTGGTGGAATTTCCTACCAAATTAGCTCATCTTATACCAGCAAAGAAAACCTTTAAAGCTTCTGATATTGCCCGGTTATTCATCAAGGAGGTCTTCAAGCTTCATGGTCTCCCAAAGAGTATAGTCAATGATCAGGATTCTGATTTCACTTCAAAGTTTTGGCAGTCCTTATTTCAAGCCTTGGCAACTCAACTTTGCTTTAGTACAGCTTATCATCCAGAAAACCGATGGCCAAATTGAGGGAGTCAACCAAGTAATTTAAGACATTCTTAGAGCATATTGTCATTAGGGAAAATTTGGACTCAAAAAGGGGCCTTGTAAGAGATCCCTTGGGATGGTGATGTGGACAAAGCAAGCCAATAAACCCACATATAATATTGGAGGATACGTGCGTTATTTTTAAGTTCTTTATTCCATTAACTGACATGTAGGGTGTTTTTTAATTCAAAACAATGCCTCTTAAGTATAGTTTTTTATTCCCACTATGGTGCCTTATTTTATTGAAAAAAGTCACCACTCTCTTTCTTCATTACACTTTTGAATGGAACCAAGCCAACTTTGCTTACCAAACTTCGTCCCTGCAACCCATCATCTTGCATTGTCTCCCTCATTGTCTTCCCGACTCCACAACCACAACCACTCCAAATCCGAATTGTTTTGAGTGGAAAGTTTTTGATTTTCTCTTCTTCTCAAGCCGGGGCAAGTTTTGAAAAAGGATGGAAAAGTATTTATTCTTCATGCGCCATACCTGCTTGTGCATGAATAACAATCCCATTTCTTACCTTTTTCAAGTGAGGGTTGTGCTTACAAGTATTGTGTACATTTTGGTGCATCCAGGATACCAACAAGTTTGTTTGATGGACAAGGAGGTATTATTTAGTGATGTTGTCTTTTGGTTTTGATAAGCAATCTTCTTCACGGGAGATAAGTGTAATATCTTTGGTTTCTTTATGTTAAAGTGTGAGTTCATGATGCTTTTTGGTGTTGTTAAAGCACAGAACAATGCAATGGAACCTGTGAAACAAAAGAAGAAAAAGGTGGACATCCACTTCCAAGTAGAAGCCGATTATGCTCCCTGCTGTAAGAGAAATTGGTCTAGGCCAGCATGTGAAGTCCACATAACTGAGCTTCGAAATGAAGGAAAGAAAAATATGGACCTATGGTTGGATGGTAGTATTTACCCACTAGATCCAACCTCCTCTCAATCTCCATCATTCTTTGGGTTGACAAGTTTCTTCAAGTTTTTGTGTGAGGGTGAAAATGGATTGCTTGGATATTGCAAAAGATTGTTTAGCCAATGTCAAAGTATCTTTGAAAGACATTTGAGTGATAGAGATGCTAGAATAAAAGTGCTTGAAGGTGCGAATTTTTACTTGGCATCAATCACAACAGCTTTGCAAGCTTCATATGAGGACAAAGCAAAAGTTTGTTCTGGGTTACAAAAAGAGATTGATCATTTGCAGCAGACTATTCGTAAGATGCAGGACACTATTAAAAAGAAGAATGAAATTTTGGCAGTTCGAGAAATCAATAATTTCACATTGGAGAGTGAGAATGCACACCTTCAAAAACAACTTGAAAAGTTCAACAAAAAATTACAATATTTAAAAGACACGCCATTGGGTGCTCGATTACGCAAGAGACAGATCAAACCATTGGAAGAACTCAATGTTGGAGGTGGCCAATGGAAAAATCGTGTAAAAGCTTGCAGGTATTGGGATCTACAATTTCTTCGAGCACTCACTTTTCATTTTCATCTTTAGTTCCTTTTTTGGAGATGGGGGATTGGGTGTGTGGGTGGTATAGTTAGATGAATGGACTGAAATAGCTATCGTTGTTGCTTTAGGATGGTCACAGATGTTGTGGGTCCAAAAGAGCAAGGTTTTGATATATTTGGCAAAGTTCTGACAAAAGACATCGTGGAGTCAGCAATACATCATCCTAAGTTTGCAAGACTTTGATCAGACATAGCAAAGCAATCCTTGCAAAAGGTGAGTGAAGCATTCACTCTTACAGATGCACAAGGTATATGTGACATGGCTGGCATAAGCACAAAGTCTTACAGGATGTTGTTTAATAAAGTTAAAGAAGGTTTCAATTCTAAGCTTGGAAAAAAAACAGTAATTCCCATTCCAAAACCATTTCACGTGAACAAAGCTCAAAATATTCTCAACTTGGGAATGGTCGAACTTGTTGGAGAGCCTTGTCACACGTGTCTAGTACATTGACAATGACTAAAAAGAGCGGGGAACAGAAAATCATAGAGCTTATAGAGTTTAACAATTTCATTATGGATGTTCGGAAATTACAAATGGCAATGGTGAAAATTTTATGACATCAGTGTACATGAGTGCAATGGAAGGCCGGAGTTCTATGTACCCTATAATATTAGAGGGAAAAGATGTTATTTCCCGATTCATGTTGAGGAGATAAACATTTTGTTTGATCCTAGAACTGAAGTCAACGACAAAGTGCTCAGATGTGTTTTAAGGTATACTCTTTTCTCTGTCCTCCCATAATTTTTCATTCTTGGCTCTTAAAGTTTATGCCTAACTCTTGATATGTTTTGTGAAGTTTTGTTATTTCGCAATTGCCCGAGGATGTACAGCATCGATTCATGTTGAGGAGATAAACATTTTGTTTGATCCTAGAACTGAAGTCAACGACAAAGTGCTCAGATGTGTTTTAAGGTATACTCTTTTCTCTGTCCTCCCACAATTTTTCATTCTTGGCTCTTAAAGTTTATGCCTAACTCTTGATATGTTTTGTGAAGTTTTGTTATTTCGCAATTGCCCGAGGATGTACAGCATCGAGTGTGTGGTCTGTGTCTTGGTGGAAGTCCTTCCAATGGTCCCACGTTGATCTCTTTTTGCATGAATACATGTTGGATCAACACTTCTTTGACAGTTTTCCCTCCTAGTGCCATCTTAAAGTCAAGGATCCTTCCTTTCCAATGTTTGGCCAAGTCTTCAGATGCCTTTCCCTTCACTCGGTAGTGGCCACATTTTCCTGGCTGCATAGTGACCCAAGAGTACTTCCTGTATACTTGGGGAATCCATTCTTCATTCTTGTCTTTTATGTTATACAACACAACAGAGGAGATACTGCTCCTTGCTCGTTTCAGTCCACTTTTGGGTGCCATGAGAGATTAACAGATGTATGAGAAAGAAGAAGTAGCAGAAAGTGGATGATTGAGCTAACCACTTTTGTGGATCAAGGAGGGAAGAAGAAATGAGAGACGGTGTGTTCTTTTGGGCACCAAAGATGTTTCGAGATTCAAAAGTGGAACCAAGTTGAGGGAATAACCAGGAGAATGTGTATCTATCTATTCCAAGCATTCAAGCTTCATTAGTTCTAGGGGTGGTGGAAATAATTTTTTAGTGCTCCACGTCTAACACAGGAATGTGGAAAACATTCTTTTATTGTGTTAGGTGCTGACAAAAAAACGGTTTAAAATATTTTAAGACAAGGTGATGGTTTTTTTTAATATTTCATGAAGATAAGAGTTTCTCCACGTTTTAGGTGGGTTTGTACAGAGGTCCCACCACCGGTGAATATCGTTCGTAGATTTCATGTCAGTCAATCTATGTGTCTATTATTATATTATTATTTAAATAGCCCTCTTTTGAGTCCAGAATTTTCCTAATGGGACGGGAACCAAGAAGATGGATTCAATACCTTCCTCTGGTAGAATTCTCTTATAATACATCTTATCATATCATATCAGAGCATAGGACTGTCACCATTCAAAGCACTCTATGGGTAATAATGTTTATCTCCTCTAAGTTTCTATGATCCAACCATAAGAGTTGAGGCATCCAGAAAATTGCTCGAACAGATGGAGGAACAGACCAAGGTGATTCAAAAAGATATTAAAGATGCTTAAGATCGACAAAAGCATTATGTTGACACAAGGAGGTCTAAAAGGACCTTCAAGGAAGGAGACAAAGTTCTTCTACGAGTACAACCTAAGATAAGCTCTCTGTCACTTGGAAAATATAAAAAACTCAGCCCAAGATATTGTGGGCCCTATACAATTATCAAGTGTTTGGAAAATATAAAAAACTCAGCCCAAGATATTGTGGGCCCTATACAATTATCAAGTGTTTGGATAGAGGTGCCTATAAGATCTAGCTCCCAACCCATATCAAAGTCCACAATGTATTTCATGTAAGTTTGTTAAAGCCTTCTGTACCTAGTCTCGATCATATTCTTGATGATAAGAAAGTTGTAATCCCAACTCAAGGAGTCCTTGAGTTGCAGCCTAGTAGGATCATAGATTCTAGAGAAAGGTAACTCCGTAAAATAGAACTCTTGTAGAACATCTCGTATAGTGGAAAGATTACTCTGAAAAGGATGCAACTTGGGAAGATGAGGCTACACTCTTAAAGGATTACCCCGAATTCATGATGAGATGAGAACATCTTGATTTCTTTAAGGGAGGAAGGATGTAACATGCCCGTCTTTAATAGTAATATATACCCATTTAATAGATGAATTTATGATCTTTTGTGGTATAAAAATCAATAATTTTAATAAATGACATGTTTCCACTTAGAATCTTAAAATTATGAGTTCAAATTTAGAATCTACGTGCAATTTTATCGTAATATAAGATTTTATAGCATCCAAAACAGACACCAGATTGAGCCTATACATAATTTTTTAGTTATTTTCAATTGAAATACAGTAAACTTAAACCTTAATAAATGCACAACCAAATTATCCCAAGTTAGACTTAGTAGACTATCAGAAGGTTTCCCCTATTTAGGAAGGGGGGACCTTACACCACTAAATGCAACCGAGATGGCTACTAGTAGATCGCTAATGACAAAGGAAGCCTACAAAGTCTATGAAAAACTATAGAGAGTGTAGAGTGTGAAAATGATACTTAGCAAAAATGCAAAAATCAATGATAATGTTGTTCATGCTATTGAAGTTTGAAGATGAGCTAAAAGATGTGATGTCAAAGTTGTTGAGATTCAAGCTCGATGTTAGTGTGAGCCAGCTATGCTATGTGCTGGCAGATTAGGTAGGAACATGTGTGAGACATAAATGACCGCGTGTCCAGCTGGTCATAGTGTGTGGACATTAGCTAGGGTTAGTAGAGTGTGGACACAACTCATTGTGTGTTGTGTGGATTATGGATTAGTGCATTATGCTTTGTGTGAGAGTGGACATGGCTTCCCTCTATGGTTAGGGTTTGCAATATACATTAGGGTTTGCTCCTGTGTGTGTGTCTCCTCTTCCTCTACCGTTCTTTCAACATGGTATCAGAGCCTTGTGCTGTTTATTAGGGTTTATGAGTGAGTGAAGAGAAGAGGGAGAAGAAGCTGTGAAAAGAAGCTGTGAAGCTTGCCATTGGAGCTGTGAAGCTTGGAGCACACCGAATCTTATTAGATCTGAAAGCTTGGCCTAACGGGTAAGGTCTTCTAAACATCCTTGAGCGGATTGCAGGTGATACAGGCAAAAGCAAAGCAAAATAGAGCAAATCAAAGCAAGAAAAATTCTGGTTTTTTGGAAGCTTTCCATTTTGGCCTAGAGAGAGAAAATGTCTAGAGGGAGGTAATTCAAAATTGAGATATTTTTGGATATAAAAATCCTCCTAGTGTCTAAAATGGTTTCCCCTGAATCAAAAATTCAAAAAGAACTTTCCAATGTGCAATTGGAATGGATTGAAAATAGGTAAAAAGTACCTTAGCCTAAGGGTCCAGATTTTTAAAAAAATGGATTATGGTCCAATTAAGGTTCCTATGGACCAATAAGATTAATCCAAATGTAGGGAGGAGATAAATTGAAGAATAAAAGAAAATCCCCCAAAAATGAGTAAATACTCACATAAGATGAAGAGTTGGCTAAGGACAAGGTTTATTAGCTAAAAAAGAAGAGATATTTAGAGGAAATGATGCATTTTTGACACCTCAGTGTGGGGATCTCCCCTCATGAAGGAGGCACCTATTTCACATGTGTGGAGGAGTTTTAAACTCATAAATAATGAGATATTTTCATCTCTCCTCTCTCCTGTTTTAACTAGATGCAAAAAAGTAAGCTAAACTAACCCAAAAATGGTCAAAATTTGACCAAACTGATCTGGAAAATTCTAGAATCAGTTTGCTTGGTTAGAGGCTCATTTTTTCCTATAAATAAAAGCCTCCCCCTTTGTAAAAGGTTAATAGTGTTTATGCACTGTTACTCTACTCCTACCCAGAGAGCCATACCCAGAGCCAGTTACATTGAATTTTCTTGATAATTCAATTGTTTTTCGCTTAATCCTCTCCAAAGTAATTTGTGGCCAGTCTTGATCCAAACAAGAGTAGAACCCTCAATCCCTCAAGCCAAAGGAAAGCTTACAAACTCTATGTAAGCTAAATTCTTCTTACTTTTAAATTTTAAATCTATGGTTTTCTTAATCTTCTTGTTTTTTATAGTTGATTAAATTAAATTCTGATGCTATGCCTTGATGAAAAGGCCATCCCCTTCTCTTCCTTACAATTCAGCCTTTCTTTATCCTAGAATGATTAACAAACAAATTGATTAAACTTTTCTTATTGTTTACTCTCTTGAAATTGAAAATTGTGTAGATTAGAGTCCTTTATATCTTATTGGGGTTAATTTAAATAGAAAATCGAATGTTAAAATTTGAGAAATGGTCAACCATACAAAGGAGGTTATGGCAAAATTTTCTTGAATTTTGTGAAAAAGAAAGTTTATTTTTATGTTATTCTAAACGAGTAATTCGCACTGTTTGTGCATTCTAAAAGAAATATTCTAATTTACTCCATGTACATATTCACCTATGAATATGCATGGATATCACTGATATTAATTATAAAAATTGATTTCTATGCATAGAAAGATGCATAATGGAAATTTCTATTATAAAAGTGTTGTTTTCATTGAATTTAATTTCTATGCATAGAGAGACGCATAATAGAAATTTTTATTATAAAAGTGTTGTTTTCATTGAATTTAATTTCTATGCATAGAAAGATGCATAATGGAAATTTTTATTATAAAAGTGTTGTTTTCATTGAATTTAATTTCTATGCATAGAAAGATGCATAATGGAAATTTTTATTATAAAAGTGTTGTTTTCATTAAAATTAATTTTATGCATAGAAAGATGCATAAAAGATTTATTTTTATTTCAAAAGTGTTATTCTCATTAAAATTGATTTTATGCATAGAAAGATGTACAAAGGATTTATTTTTAATTCAAAAGTGTTACTCTCATTAAAATTGATTTTACGCATAGAAAGATGCAGAAAGGATTTATTTTTATTTCAAAACTGTTATTCTCATTAAAATTGATTTTATGCCTAGAAAGATGCAGAAAGGATTTATTCTTATTTCAAAAGTGTTATTTTCATTAAATTTGATTTTATGCATAGAAAGATGCATAAAGGTTTTATTTTCTTTCAAAAGTGTTATTCTCATTAAAATTGATTTTATGCATAGAAAGATGCATAAAAGATTTATTTTTATTTCAAAAGTGTTATTCTCATTAAAATTAATTTTATGCATAGAAATATGCATAAAGGATTTATTTTTCTTTCAAAAGTGTTATTTTCATTAAAATTGATTTTATGCATAGAAAGATGCATAAATAATTTATTCTTATAAAAGTGTTATTCCCACTAAAGTTGATTTTTATGCATAAATAGATGCGTAAAGAATCTTGTATATCAAAAATTAGAATTCTCTTAAATGAATAGATGTGATGAGATGTGATGTGAATCAGATAAATGTAAATGGATGGATGGATGTGATGTGATGTGGATGTGAATGTGAATAGAGGTGATGAGATGTGAGGTGAGTAGATGTGATGTGAATCAGATAGATGTGAGTGGATGGTTGTGATGTGAATAGAGGTGATGAGATGTGAGGCGAGTAGATGTGATAAGATGTGATGTGAATCAGATA
Source organism: Cibotium barometz (assembly GCF_041138505.1). Lineage (NCBI taxonomy): Eukaryota > Viridiplantae > Streptophyta > Polypodiopsida > Cyatheales > Cibotiaceae > Cibotium > Cibotium barometz. Next base: position 2,003,901 of record NC_141058.1, read on the forward strand.
GATGTGAATGGATGGATGGATGTGATGTAAATAGAGGTGATGAGATGTGAGGTGAATAGATGTAATAAGATGTGATGTGAAACAGATAGATGTGAATGGATGGATTGATGTGATGTGAATAGAGGTGAATAGATGTGATGAGATGTGATGAGAATCAGATAGATGTGAATGGATGGATGAGATGAGATGTGATGAGAATCAGATAGATGTGATGAGAATCAGATAGATGTGAATGGATGGATGAGATGAGATGTGATGAGAATCAGATAGATGTGAATGGATGGATGGATGTGATGTGAATAGAGGTGATGAGATGTGAGGTGAAAAAATGTAACGAGATGTAATGAGAATCAGATAAGTGTGAACGAATGGATAGGTGGTTGTGATGTGAATAGAGGTGATGAGATGTAAATAAAGGTGATGAGATGTGGGGTGAGTAGATGTGATAAGATGTGATCTGAATGGATGGATGGATGTGATGTGAATAGAGGAGATGAGATGTGAGTGAATAGATGTGATGAGATGTGATGTGAATCAGATAGATGTGAATGGATGGATGGATGTGATGTGAATAGAAGTGATGAGATGTGAGGTGAATAGATGTGATGAGATGTGATGTGAATCAGATAGATGCGAATGGATGGATGGATGTGATGTGAATAGAGGTGATGAGATGTGAGGTGAATAGATGTGATGAGATGTGATGTGAATCAGATAGATACGAATGGATGGATGGATGTGATGTGAATAGGAATCCCTTGTTTCTCAAAAAATAGTATCACTCTGGACTCTCCGTTGAGACCAGCTGGTCAGAACGAGATCCAATAACAGATTACAATAATCATTTCGTCCATCATACATATCTTCCACGACATACACATGGTTGTCCTAGGCACCGCGAGCCCGTGCATTGCCTGGTCAGAACCCTCCGGGATCCTCCTTAGGTGTCCTGGCACTTCACTCAAGGACCGCTTCATCGACCCTGGTCCATCGTACCGAAAGCACACCATTTTAACCGTACCGAGGCTGGTCAAGGCTTTGCCACGTGAGCTGTCCTTGGAACACTCCCCGCCAGCTGTTGCAACCAAACTTCCCTTAGAAAAACATATACCAAATGCTCCCTCCAGCATTCCGATGAAAGACAGTCAGTCCTTTAAGAAAATAGGGTTTCTATGCAAGTTTTCAGTTTGATTTTCTTTTGAATGCAATGAGTATTTATTGAATCAATATCCCCAAAACTTCTTGAACGGAATTCTGAATTTCATACCAGAATTCCTCAAATTCTATAAACTTGATCCACATATCAATTCGAAGGGTCTCAAACTTAGTTTCAGATTTGGCGGGAGTTTGAGTGTATTTTTCTAAAGTGGTCACATAAGAGTTTGATCTTGGTCATAGTCTGATTCAAGGTTCGAGTCTGATAAGATTTTTCCTGAACTATCTTTCTGATTCAAGGTTCGAGTCTGATAAGATTTTTCCTGAACTATCTTTCTCGAAAAGGTTTGATAATTCAGTTACTATTTTACTGAATTTCTTTCTTTGAATATTCACTTAACTCATTTCTAAATTAGTTACGAATTCCAATGAGGAATAAAATAATAATTTATCTGAATATTTCAATCTCAATAGATTTCCTGAATTTTCTTTTTACAATCCGTGTGAATATAAAACGATAGAAATTTCTCTCTTAGAGTATTTAATTAGTCATTTATCAAATACTCATAGAATTTAAACATAGAATTTAAGAGAATTCTAATTTTGATATAAAAGATCTTTATGCATCTGTTTATGCATAAAAATCAACTTCAATGGGAATAACACTTTTAATTTAAAAAAATCCTTTTATGCATCTATTTATGCATAAAATCAAATTTAATAGGAATAACACTTTTAAAAAAAAGAATTTTTTTATGCATCTATTTATGCATAAAAATCAATTTTTATAAGAATAACGCTTTTATAATTAAAAAAATTCTTTTATGCATCTTTCTATGCATAAAAAAATCAAATTTATTAAGAATAACATTTTTATAATAAAAATTTCCTTTATGCTTCTTTCTATGCATAAAAATCAATATAATAAGAATAACACTTTTATAATTAAAAAAATTCCATTATGCATCTTTCTATGCATAAAAATCAATTTAATAAGAATAACACTTTTATAATAATAAAAATTCCATTATGCGTCTTTCTATGCATAAAAATCGATTTAATAAGAATAGCACTTTTATAATAAAAAAATTTTCATTATGCATCTTTCTATGCATAGAATTTAAATTTAATAAGAATAACACTTTTATAATAAAAATTTTCCATTATACATCTTTCTATGCATAGAAATTAAATTTAATAAGAATAACACTTATAATTAAAAGCAATTTCCAATATGCATCATTCTATGCATAGAAATTAAATTTAATAAGAATAACATTTTTATAATAAAAAATTTTCCATTATGCATCTTTCTATGCATAGAAATTAAATTTAATAAGAATAACACTTTTATAATTAAAAAATCCATTATGCATCTTTCTATGCATAGAAATTAAATTTAATAACAATAACACTTTTATAATAAAAAAATTTCCATTATGCATCTTTCTATGCATAGAAATTAAATTTAATAAGAATAATAATTTTATTTTAAAAAAATTTCATTATGCATCTTTCTATGCATAAAATTTAAATTTAATATGAATAACACTTTTATAATAAAAAAAATTTCCATTATGCATCTTTCTATGCATAGAAATTAAATTTAATAAGAATAACACTTTTGTAGTTAAAAAACTCCATTATGCATCTTTCTATGCATAGAAATTAAATTTAATAAGAATAATACTTTTATAATTTAAAAAAATTAATTGTGCATCTTTCTATGCATACAAATTAAATTTAATAGGAATAACACTTTTATAATAATAAAAAATTCCATTATGCATCTTTCTATGCATAGAAATTAAATTTAATATAATTAATATCAATGATATCCATGCATATTCATAGGTGAATATGCACATGGAGTAATTAGAATATTTCTTTTAGATGCAAAAATGGTGGGAATTTCTCTTTTGGAATAACATAAAAAACAAACTTTCTTTTCCATAAAATTTTGGAAAATTTTGCCATAACCTCCTTTGTATGGCTGACCATTTCTCATTTTTATCATTCTTTATTTAACTTAAATTAACCCAAATTAGATTTATAGAACTCTAATCTATACAATTTTCTAAATTCAAGAGAGTAAACAATAAGAAGAGTTTAATTAATCCCTTAGTTAATCTTTCTAGGATTAAGAAAGGCTGGAATGTAAAGAAGAGAAGGGGGTGGCCTTTTCATCAAGGCATAGCATTCGAATTTAATTCAATCAAATACAAAACATAAAAATCAAGAAAACCATAGATTTAAAATTCGTAAATAAGCAAGAAAATTAGCTTACATGAAGCTTGTAAGCTCTCCTTTGGCTTGAGGGATTGAGGGTTCTACTCTTGTTTGAAGCAAGAGTGGCCACCGATTCACTTTGGAGAGGATTAGGCCAAAAACAATTGAATTATTAAGAAATTCAATGTAGATGGCTCAGGATAGGAAAGTAGAGTAACACTGCATAAACACCATTAAGCTTTTACAAAGGGGGAGGCTTCTATTTATAGGAAAAAGTGAGCCTCTAACCAAGCAAATTGATTCTAGAATTTTCCAGATCAGTTTGGTCAATTTTTGACCATATATCTCATTTTATTGATTGAAAATTGGGGGTAATGATGAGAAAAAAGGCGCCTACTTCATGAGGGGAGATCCCCACGCTGAGGTGTCAAAATTCAGTGTTTTAATTGTTTTCTTTTGTCCTAGGTCCACTCTTCATCTTATGTGAGCATTTACTCTTTTTTTTGGGATTCTTTTAATCTTCAATTTATCTCCTCCTCCCTACATTTGGATTAATCTTATTGGTCCATAAGAACCTTAATCCAAAATTTCAGAAAATCTGGACCCTTAGGCTAAGGTCTTTTGTGCACATTATAATTTATTTCTAATGCACCTTAGGAATTTCTTTTTGAACTTTTGTTTCGGGGAAATTTATTTTAATGAGAAGGGATATTTTTCCATCCAAAGATATCTAAAAACTGAATTTTCCCATCTCTAGAACATTTTCTCTCTCTAGGCCAAAACAGGTAGAAATAAGATCTTTTATTATTTTGAAAAGGGGATTGATTACAGGGGAAGAAATTGGACATCTTGAGGGGCTGGGGAGGAATCTTACATCACCAAGCAGTAAAGTATCAAAAGAGTTCATCCAAGTAGGTAGAAGCCATTCATGGAGAATCTGGTAGGTGAGAGATTATTGAGGAGAGAATGAAGCCAGGTGAGAGATTATTGAGGAGAGAATGAAGCCAGATGATAGCATACTCAACGAGACTAGAATCAAGGAGAGAATAATGGGAGGTGGCAGTGATTTCTAAGGTAGATTCTCGACCTCATCTCTGATGTAATCAACCGTGTATTTGCACCTATTTAAGAGGCAACATCTAATGGAAGAATAAGTTTGCATTTTATATCATTATGTTGTTCATCTATTGAGTACATTTGCTTACTATTAATCTCTCAATGTTGTGCACACTTAGTCTTAATCCATCATGCTAATAGTTTTTATGCACTCTTACTCTACTCCAACCCAGAGCCAGTTACATTGAATTTTCTTGATAATTCAATTATTTTTCGCTTAATCCTCTCCAAAGTAATTTCTGGCCAGTCTTGATCCAAACAAGAGTAGAACCTTCAATCCCTCAAGCCAAAGGAAAGCTTACAAACTCTATGTAAGCTAAATTCTTCTTACTTTTAAATTTTAAATCTATGGTTTTCTCAATCTTCTTGTTTTTTATAGTTGATTAAATTAAATTCTGATGCTATGCCTTGATGAAAAGGCCATCCCCTTCTCTTCCTTACAATTCAGCCTTTCTTTATCCTAGAATGATTAACAAACAAATTGATTAAACTTTTCTTATTGTTTACTCTCTTGAAATTGAAAATTGTGTAGATTAGAGTCCTTTATATCTTATTGGGGTTAATTTAAATAGAAAATCGAATGTTAAAATTTGAGAAACGGTCAACCATACAAAGGAGGTTATAGCAAAATTTTCTTGAATTTTGTGAAAAAGAAAGTTTATTTTTATGTTATTCTAAACAAGTAATTCCCACTGTTTGTGCATTCTAAAAGAAATATTCTAATTTACTCCATGTACATATTCACCTATGAATATGCATGGATATCACTGATATTAATTATAAAAATTGATTTCTATGCATAGAAAGATGCATAATGAAAATTTTTATTATAAAAGTGTTGTTTTCATTGAATTTAATTTCTATACATAGAAAGACGCATAATAGAAATTTTTATTATAAAAGTGTTGTTTTCATTGAATTTAATTTCTATGCATAGAAAGATGCATAATGGAAATTTTTATTATAAAAGTGTTGTTTTCATTGAATTTAATTTCTATGCATAGAAAGATGCTTAATGGAAATTTTTATTATAAAAGTGTTGTTTTCATTAAAATTAATTTTATGCATAGAAAGATGCATAAAAGATTTATTTTTATTTCAAAAGTGTTATTCTCATTAAAATTGATTTTATGCATAGAAAGATGTACAAAGGATTTATTTTTAATTCAAAAGTGTTACTCTCATTAAAATTGATTTTACGCATAGAAAGATGCAGAAAGGATTTATTTTTATTTCAAAACTGTTATTCTCATTAAAATTGATTTTATGCCTAGAAAGATGCAGAAAGGATTTATTCTTATTTCAAAAGTGTTATTTTCATTAAATTTGATTTTATGCATAGAAAGATGCATAAAGGTTTTATTTTCTTTCAAAAGTGTTATTCTCATTAAAATTGATTTTATGCATAGAAAGATGCATAAAAGATTTATTTTTATTTCAAAAGTGTTATTCTCATTAAAATTAATTTTATGGATAGAAAGATGCATAAAGGAATTATTTTTCTTTCAAAAGTGTTATTTTCATTAAAATTGATTTTATGCATAGAAAGATGCATAAATAATTTATTCTTATAAAAGTGTTATTCCCACTAAAGTTGATTTTTATGCATAAATAGATGCGTAAAGAATCTTGTATATCAAAAATTAGAATTCTCTTAAATGAATAGATGTGATGAGATGTGATGTGAATCAGATAAATGTAAATGGATGGATGGATGTGATGTGATGTGGATGTGAATGTGAATAGAGGTGATGAGATGTGAGGTGAGTAGATGTGATGTGAATCAGATAGATGTGAGTGGATGGTTGTGATGTGAATAGAGGTGATGAGATGTGAGGTGAGTAGATGTGATAAGATGTGATGTGAATCAGATAGATGTGAATGGATGGATGGATGTGATGTAAATAGAGGTGATGAGATGTTAGGTGAATAGATGTAATAAGATGTGATGTGAAACAGATAGATGTGAATGGATGGATTGATGTGAATAGATGTGATGAGATGTGATGAGAATCAGATAGATGTGAATGGATGGATGAGATAAGATGTGATGAGAGTCAGATAGATGTGATGAGAATCAGATAGATGTGAATGGATGGATGAGATGAGATGTGATGAGAATCAGATAGATGTGAATGGATGGATGGATGTGATGTGAATAGAGGTGATGAGATGTGAGGTGAAAAAATGTAACGAGATGTGATGAGAATCAGATAAGTGTGAACGAATGGATAGGTGGTTGTGATGTGAATAGAGGTGATGAGATGTAAATAAAGGTGATGAGATGTGGGGTGAGTAGATGTGATAAGATGTGATCTGAATGGATGGATGGATGTGATGTGAATAGAGGAGATGAGATGTGAGTGAATAGATGTGATGAGATGTGATGTGAATCAGATAGATGTGAATGGATGGATGGATGTGATGTGAATAGAAGTGATGAGATGTGAGGTGAATAGATGTGATGAGATGTGATGTGAATCAGATAGATGCGAATGGATGGATGGATGTGATGTGAATAGAGGTGATGAGATGTGAGGTGAATAGATGTGATGAGATGTGATGTGAATCAGATAGATACGAATGGATGGATAGATGTGATGTGAATAGGAATCCCTTGTTTCTCAAAAAATAGTATCACTTTGGACTCTCCGTTGAGACCAGCTGGTCAGAACGAGATCCAATAACAGATTACAATAATCATTTCGTCCATCATACATATCTTCCACGACATACACATGGGTGTCCTAAGCACCGCGAGCCCGTGCATTGCCTGGTCAGAACCCTCCGGGATCCTCCTTAGGTGTCCTGGCACTTCAATCAAGGACCGCTTCATCGACCCTGGTCCATCGTACCGAAAGCACACCATTTTAACCGTACCGAGGCTGGTCAAGGCTTTGCCACGTGAGCTGTCCTTGGAACACTCCCCGCCAGCTGTTGCAACTGAACTTCCCTTAGAAAAACATATACCAAATGCTCCCTCCAGCATTGCGATGAAAGACAGTCAGTCCTTTAAGAAAATAGGGTTTCTATGCAAGTTTTCAGTTTGATTTTCTTTTGAATGCAATGAGTATTTATTGAATCAATATCCCCAAAACTTCTTGAACGGAATTCTGAATTTCATACCAGAATTCCTCAAATTCTATAAACTTGATCCACATATCAATTCGAAGGGTCTCAAACTTAGTTTCAGATTTGGCGGGAGTTTGAGTGTATTTTTCTAAAGTGGTCACATAAGAGTTTGATCTTGGTCATAGTCTGATTCAAGGTTCGAGTCTGATAAGATTTTTCCTGAACTATCTTTCTGATTCAAGGTTCGAGTCTGATAAGATTTTTCTTGAACTATCTTTCTCGAAAAGGTTTGATAATTCAGTTACTATTTTACTGAATTTCTTTCTTTGAATATTCACTTAACTCATTTCTCAATTAGTTACGAATTCCAATAAGGAATAAAATAATAATTTATCTGAATATTTCGATCTCAATAGATTTCCTGAATTTTCTTTTTACAATCCGTGTGAATATAAAACGATAGAAATTTCTCTCTTAGAGTATTTAATTAGTCATTTATAAAATACTCATAGAATTTAAACATAGAATTTAAGAGAATTCTAATTTTGATATAAAAATTCTTTATGCATCTGTTTAAGCATAAAAATCAACTTCAATGGGAATGACACTTTTAATTAAAAAAATCCTTTTATGCATCTATTTATGCATAAAATCAAATTTAATAGGAATAACACTTTTAAAAAAAAGAATTTTTTTATGCATCTATTTATGCATAAAAATCAATTTTTATAAGAATAACGCTTTTATAATCAAAAAAATTCTTTTATGAATCTTTCTATGCATACAAAAATCAAATTTAATAAGAATAACATTTTTATAATAAAAAATTCCTTTATGCTTCTTTCTATGCATAAAAATCAATTTAATAAGAATAACACTTTTATAATTAAAAAATTTCATTATGCATCTTTCTATGCATAAAAATCAATTTAATAAGAATAACACATTTATAATAATAAAAAATTCATTATGTGTCTTTCTATGCATAAAAATCGATTTAATAAGAATAGTACTTTTTTAATAAAAAAATTTCCATTATGCATCTTTCTATGCATAGAATTTAAATTTAATAAGAATAACACTTTTATAATAAAAATTTTCCATTATACATCTTTCTATGCATAGAAATTAAATTTAATAAGAATAACACTTATAATTAAAAACAATTTCCATTATGCATCATTCTATGCATAGAAATTAAATTTAATAAGAATAACATTTTTATAATAAAAAAATTTTCATTATGCATCTTTCTATGCATAGAAATTAAATTTAATAAGAATAACACTTTTATAATTAAAAAAATCCATTATGCATCTTTCTATGCATAGAAATTAAATTTAATAACAATAACACTTTTATAATAAAAAAATTTTCATTATGCATCTTTCTATGCATAGAAATTAAATTTAATAAGAATAATAATTTTATTTAAAAAAATTTCATTATGCATCTTTCTATGCATAGAATTTAAATTTAATAAGAATAACACTTTTATAATAAAAAAAATTCCATTATGCATCTTTCTATGCATAGAAATTAAATTTAATAAGAATAACACTTTTGTGATAAAAGCAAATTCCATTATTCATCTTTCTATGCATAGAAATTAAATTTAATAAGAATAACACTTTTGTAGTTTAAAAAATCCATTATGCATCTTTCTATACATAGAAATTAAATTTAATAAGAATAACACTTTTATAATTTAAAAAAATTAATTGTGCATCTTTCTATGCATACAAATTAAATTTAATAGGAATAATACTTTTATAATAATAAAAAATTTCATTATGCATCTTTCTATGCATAGAAATTAAATTTAATATAATTAATATCAATGATATCCATGCTTATTCATAGGTGAATATGCACATGGAGTAATTAGAATATTTCTTTTAGATGCAAAAATGGTGGGAATTTCTCTTTTGGAATAACATAAAAAACAAACTTTCTTTTCCACAAAATTTTGGAAAATTTTGCCATAACCTCCTTTGTATGGCTGACCATTTCTCATTTTTATCATTCTTTATTTAACTTAAATTAACCCAAATTAGATTTATAGAACTCTAATCTACACAATTTTCTAAATTCAAGAGAGTAAACAATAAGAAGAGTTTAATTAATCCCTTAGTTAATCTTTCTAGGATTAAGAAAGGCTGGAATGTAAAGAAGAGAAGGGGGTGGCCTTTTCATCAAGGCATAGCATTCGAATTTAATTCAATCAAATACAAAACATAAAAATCAAGAAAACCATAGATTTAAAATTCGTAAATAAGCAAGAAAATTAGCTTACATGAAGCTTGTAAGCTCTCCTTTGGCTTGAGGGATTGAGGGTTCTACTCTTGTTTGAAGCAAGAGTGGCCACCAATTCACTTTGGAGAGGATTAGGCCAAAAATAATTAAATTATTAAGAAATTCAATGTAGATGGCTCAGGATAGGAGAGTAGAGTAACACTGCATAAACACCATTAAGCTTTTACAAAGGGGGAGGCTTCTATTTATAGGAAAAAGTGAGCCTCTAACCAAGCAAATTGATTCTAGAATTTTCCAGATCAGTTTAGTCAATTTTTGACCATATATCTCATTTTATTGATTGAAAATTGGGGGTAATGATGAGAAAAAAGGCGCCTACTTCATGAGGGGAGATCCCCGCGCTGAGGTGTCAAAATTCAGTGTTTTAATTGTTTTCTTTTGTCCTAGGTCCACTCTTCAGATCATTTGATGGTATGGGATGACTCAAATGCTCTACGTAAACTCTTGTGACCTTGGTGGTATGGGACACCAAGGCAAACACTAGAAATGGACTTCTTGGATTTTGATTTTGTGGTGCATAGTCACTACATATATTATGTGTGTACAATATATGTTATTTTATTAACCATTGGTGGTTGTCTACTATGTCAAGTATGATGTTGATCCAGAGTGATCAGATAGGTCTCTTGACATGGATATTAGAGTTTAAAGGTTGAACATGATGGTTCAAAGAAAACTCCAAGTTTGGAGCTAATTCGGGAGAGATTAGAGACAAACTGCAATAGATTTGGTGATAATCCAAAGTGATTACACTATGCAAAATTTGATCTTGATGCTAGTATGGATTGCTCAGCCGTTATCTAGATCATTTGGTATACATAGGCATGATATCGTTGTATGTGCACATACTTTCCAACAATCATCGCCTCCGTCATTAAAAGGTGTACTGATCCAAAGAGATTAGCCAAGGTTTCTAAAGTTCGAAAGTGATCAGATTAATCTCTTGGCTTATGTACTAAGACGGAGTGCTCAGGGGTGAACCCTTCATGCCGACTTGACCTTATGTCAAATGGGGGTGATAAAACTTATCAGAGGAAAAAGTGATAGTATATTTTAACCGATACAGGGTGTTGAATTCCAATGAGCTCAAATTTTATGGAAAGTCACATACCTTAGGTGCTTGATATTCTAGATAAAGCCTTGACCTTGCCAATTTGGTGTGGCCAAATTACCAAGAGTGTTCAATGTGTCATTGGGTAGGTGTGGAGGTGTTGAACACATTACTCAGCCATGGCAAATTGGCATGAGGTGGATCCACAAAGTATATGGGAAAGTCTTGAAGGAATTGGCTACTTACATGCACACTGAAGTTGAATCTAAGGAGGCTACTATCACGGCCTAGGAGGACTCATAGCTAAATACTCAACCGTAGAGTTCATAGATTAATATAGTTGTTAATTAGATGTCTTTGGATCAACAACAATTGGGTGCTAGAATGTCCCAAACTTTGTGATGTAGTGCCAAAGGTTTTAGGTTAATCTAGATGAGCACTTTTTATGAAGTGGCTCGATCATCTTGTAAAAGATGGCTATATAAATATTCCAACTTGATTCATGAGTACTGAGTTACTCATAGAGGAGTACAGAGTTACTCAACCAAATCAAGGGAAATATTTATATAGCCATCTTGTAAAAGATGGCTATATAAATATTCCAACTTGATTCATGAGTACAGAGTTACTCATAGAGGAGTACGGAGTTACTCAACCAAATCAAGGGAAATATTTGGCATTTTGATAGCAGACAGACTAAAGTGGATGTCGTTCCTCTTTATTTCGCCGACTAAAGAAAACTTGTATATATTTGTGTTTTGTAATATGTTTATGAAGTGCGTGTATGAGGACCATTATTCTTTGTTGGTCAGAGCTGGGTAGTATATTGCCATCTACAAGGTAGGTAGTGCATTGCCACTGTAATGAGGAGGCAACAAAGAAATGTTATACATCAAACTTCATAATAGTATGAACACAAACTGGATGTTGTGTTGTTCATGTTAAAGCAATCTCAAAGTATAGATATTGATTTTTTTAGTCAATCAATGTAAGGTGTGTTGGAGGCATACCCTGGCATATATCGTAGTATATACATGTACAGACATGGTAAACAAGAAAGAGTTTCTCATCTATTACCTTGTAGTAACTCATTATCCATGGTTGGAATGGTTTACAATTTATTTGGGTATTGCTTGACCTAGTACAGATGTCCGAAGGCACACACGTGTAGGGTGTGTTTAGATGGTGTTGCTAGCATTTAGATGTGAGCATAGATAGCTCATATACATGTACATAGAGACATGGCTGTTGGTAGTATGTATTTCCAAGCACCCGAAGTGGTTGCCAAAGTAGACATATGGATAGGCATGTATCTAATTATGGGCTTGAGGAGTGGTACTCTCATTGCTTCACATTACTTTTGATTTTCTAGAAATACGTAGAAACTACACATCACATAGACAACCTCTATGTAGGCATCATCTTCATTGTAAGGTGTTTAAGTGTTCTTGGAAGAATGGAAGAATTTATGGAGAGGGAAAGGTGTAGCTTTCCCTAGTCTATGTGTAAGGTCAATTGAACTTCACCAAATTAAAGAAAAACTTGCTAAAAACTTGTAACAGTTGCGTAAATTTGTTGAATTAAAGTCCATGTGGTTTCTAGCTATAGGGAGAAAAACATCTTTGATGTCGTAGAACATGCAAAGAAATTCCTTGAATGTCAGAGCACATTCATTATTATGAAGTTTTTGAAGATTTGAAAACTTCTAACATATACAAAGGCATGATGTTATTCGATGCCTTAGTAGCAGTTTGTGTTTTATTGACATATTTCATAGTTGCAACAACAAGTGGCAACTATGGTTTAGGGTTTCAACTGAAACATGAGTGTTGCATGTTTCCTTGGTTGTAGTACTTAAGGAAACTACATGATGTGTGTCCTATTCTCCTTGTCGTAGTACTTAGGAAAGTTACGGGCATAGACCTTGCTTATAGCTTTCTTGATCGTTTTTCACGAACTAAAACTCTTCTTAAAGGGAAGGGTAAATAGGGTAAAGATGGACAAAAAAAATGATGTGAAACGTCTAATTTTAAAAGGTTCTTTATCAAACATCTCTACAAACTATATGGCCTGCCCATAGATATAGTGTTGGATAGAGATAGGATGTTTGATAGTCACTTTTGAACGAAATCTTTAAAAATTGGATATTAATTTGAGTATATGGCCGATCGTTTTTCGCAAACTAAAACTCTTCTTAAAGGGAAGGGTAAATAGGTTGACAAAGATGGCCAAATAAAAGGATGTGAAACATCTGAATTTAAAAGGTTCTTTATCAAACATCTCTACAAACTACATGGCCTGCCCCCGCAGATATAGTGTTGTGGATAGAGATAGGATGTTTGATAGTCACTTTTAAAGGGAAATCTTTAAAAATTGGATATTACTTTGAGTATATGGCCAATCATCCGGAGTTTGATGGTCAAATTAAAAAAGTCAACCAAGTTCTAAAGAAAATTCTTATGCATATGGCAGTAAAATCTGGTTGAGAGGAGTACCTATCACCTATTGAATTTGGTTTTTTCTATTTAAACATTTATCGACTAGATTTATTCCGTTCAGGGTGTTGCATGGACTCTAGTCTATGTCTCCTATGGCCATAGATCTATAAAAGGAGAATATTCAACTCTTTAGTAGCATAGTCTACAAACTGGATTTGCCGAAGAGCTATCGAGTACATCTAGTTTTTTGATGTCAATAGCATGTCAAAACAATGTATCACCCGAGACAACATAGTTTGTCTTAAAGTTGTAGCTGAGTCCTTGGAGTTACTACACTTCCACATGAACCAAGGAGAATTCTTAGGTTCAAAGATCAAAACACGAGGTGTACTGTGTACTCATAGGCAATTGTTAAGTGGAAGGATAGGTCAAAAAAGGTCTCAAGTGAGAACAACTAAATATGCTTACCAAAATATTTTCCCACTTTGTTTTTGCAAACGAAAACTCTTCAAAAGGAGGGGAAATGTCACTTAACCTGTAACGGTGTGTGGGAGCTCGAGCGGATGCAGAGCCCAAACGCCGAAGTGCGAACGGTGAGTGCATCCACAGGGTCTAGGGGTGAGGGCACCCGAGTTAGAGCACTTGGGCGACCAGGAAGACTTATGGATGTGCGGGCCTCTATAAGTGCCCACCGGGAGTGTGGAGTTATCCACATTCTTCTCTATGGTTGGGTGGTGACTAGAGCTCTTGGTTCTCTTTAGCTATGGTGGTGGCTACCACAATGTAACAAGAAAGATCGTGGCTTCTAAGTAATGGAGTTTGCTTCTTATTTGTAAATGAGCATTGTATTGTAGGAGTTACAACACAACCATCAAGAAAGTGTAGAGGAAGATCATTACGTTCAAAAATAAGTGCCTTTGCTAACTGAATGATATTGAACATATCATGAAACAAAGAGCCACATGATGATGCATATATATGTCCAATCACCTAGGAAAGTATTTGATAGTGGTTCCTAGTATTCCCCTATTAATATGTGGGACACATTTGATTTAACCTCTTTGTGAGGAGATTGATTTTTGGCACATTTGATGAAAGGGTGCTAGAATAATATCGTAACATCCTTTGCCACTAAGCAAAATCTTCTACCAAGGTTTATGTTCACCTTCAACACAACAAACAAGCTTTAATTTCCTCATTATAGATTTCCAATGTGTAGTTGAAAGCTTGAGGTTCATGAATTTGTCACATAAGCAAGGTGCTCAATCCCAGAGAGATATGTACAAGAAAGCAAGCATTCAAAACTCTAAATGCAAGTGCATCTCTATATCTCTATATTATATAAAGGGAGAGTTTCACAAAGCTACCACGTGGCAAGAATTTGGAGTCTCTATAAGAGGAGGAGGAGGTTCAAGGAGATTAGGGTAGAATTTGAATTTGGAGGTTTGAGGGGGAAGAATGGGGAAGCCCACTAGTCACTTTAAAGAAAAGAAATTTAACAACTAAGACATGTGAAGCCATTAACTCTAGACACGCTTATGGAATCCCTATGAGAAGAAAATTAAACTAAGGACCTGTTTATGCAGCATGCCAAAGAGGAAAAATATTAACTTTAGACAGGATTATGAAATCCATGCAAAAAAATTAGAGAAGGACCTACATGTCTAGCATGTCAAGTTGAGAAGCCATTAGCTCCAAAGGGCTTACGATATTTGACCGAAAGGACACATCTATTCTTACTCAATATTGTTTTCCATTAGAATGGAAGCTTTGAGGAAGATGTAGTGTCATTTTTACAAGGAGACGATGTAATGTTCGATGATACTTCTATACTCCAACCATCTATCCACTGTAAGTACAAGCAGGCCTAGAATTTGAAGGCTATTAAGACAGACACTTCTTGTTAGTCATAACCTCTATGGGGATGCCCATTATTTAAAAATATTTTTTGGGGATATTTTATTTTGGATGTGCCTTTTATTTATATCATTTTCCAAGATTAATGCGCTGATATGCAACACACTTAACCTTATCTTTCTCGAAAAATTCTTTCCCAGAAAAATAATCATCAAACTGGCTAATCCATGACAACAATGTCTTTGCATCTTTCTTATCGTTAAATTTCTAGAATGTAAAAACTTTATGATTGATTTTCTTTCCTTTTTGTTGCTCTTGCTCTCGGAAAGTTTCCTGATGGTATGTCGAATGTCAAGTTTAGGTTCAACACTTTGAGCTCGTTTCTTGAGATTAGGTCCTCTAATTCTCTTAGCTCGTTTCTCATTTAATTGAGCTTGAATAGATAGGAGTTGCTCTCAAATAGAAGGTGGTTGTGGGTTTATCATGATGTATATTGGCAAGCCTTTGTATTAAGGCTTATAAGCTTTATCAGTTTGGCCTTAAGCAAAGGCTTTTACCCTTTTGAAAATTTTCTTCTTTAGTGCACACAAAAAAGTATTTTGGCAAGCCTTTGTATTAAGGCTTATAAGCTTTATCAGGCCTTAAGCGAAGGCTTTAGCTTTAAGCCTTAAAAGACTTGAAAAGGTTTGAGTGCAAAGCTTTTAAAGCTTTTGAATCTTGCAAACCATAAACCTTTTAGCTTAAAATAATTAAGTATTTAAGTTTTAATATCCAAGGACACCTCGCATGACTCTTTCATTTCACAATTTTCATATTGTTTTATAAATGAGTTACCTCCTGAATTACTAATTCTAGACCAGAAGACCATAGGATAGTTATTATTTAGTATTCCGCTTTGTAGAGCTCCTTAGAAGACCATCTTAGGGAGTTTGGAAAAATCCCAATTCCCATTTTGCGAGGTCAAAAAGTGGAATGGTAAACCCTTTCAAGATTTTGTCAAAACCCCATCATGTGACATATCGTTGGAAAGCTCTTAAAGAGTAGGTTCTAAATCTACATTCTCCGACAACTTTGTAATTGGTATATTCAAGATATACCAAAAAGTAGATTGAAAAGTAAATTCCCAAAGTAATGGGATTTTTTCAAACTCCCTAATATACTACAATGAGATATTTTGGAAGACATGTGAATACCTATTATGGTTACATATTCTGGCATTAATATTTTTAGAAGACTAAGGCCTCAAATCTTTGTACATACCAATTAATAGTTATACTTTTAGTAAGCCCAAGACTTGATAATTATAGCTTCCTATATTTTTAGAAGAGCTTGTACGCTCAAAAAACTCAAAAAGCTCGTATGCGTTATTTTTAGAGTTGCTTTGAATATGGATGAGTGGAACGACAGGCCACTCTTCCAAGGGAGGTTAAACCCAATCTTTGTATCAACGGTGATCTCTTTCATATTTTCAAATTCTCATGCTAATTTTATTTTGTTTATGTAAGGTTCATGCTTTTAATTTGTTCAGGTCTATGGTTTGCTCTAATTTGTGTTTGAGTGATAGAGCTCTTCTCAAGTGTCAAAGGGCCTAACACTTCCAATGAGAGGTTAGATGCAAACGCACTCAATTGAGGCACGTCAACCAAGCTCTAGGGCATACATTTCCCCGATTTTCAAAAAGCAATCATCAAATGACTCATCAAAGATTAACAATTATTGGGTGCACATACGTCGCACTTTAAAGGGTACAACGAGCGACTTTGTCCCTAGCATTTTGGTAAAATTTGAGTTTCTAATTGGAAGTCTCTAACATTGAAAACTTTGATGGACATTGCAACCTCCAACCATTTTAACAGCACATTTCCAACCAATCAGAAAATGCCACCTCAAATTTTAAACTCATAACTTTGTTGCAAGCAAGTTGATGCTTTTGTGCTTTTAAAACATGGGCAGTGGTGTCAACGACAGGTCCCTTTTACCCAAGTGCATGTAAAATAGAATGACTCAATTGATGCAAGAAGCCCAAACTTAAAAGGTGCAAGGCATAGACCATATCAGAAAGCTCAGGCTCAGGCACGACAAAACCCCCCATGAAGGGACGTAACGATGTGCCGCATAACCACCTATAGTTTGATCTCTTGCATGCACAGAGTAGCAGGCACACGAATCAAGTTCAAGACATGACACCCACCACTAACAGTGACCATAAAAAGCAAACCAAGATTTCAGAAGTGACAGAGCTTCATCCAGCAGCCATTATCAGAAGCAAGCAGAATCAGCTGATAGCTTGATGAAAAAAGACTTTGGTACAAGTCAAGGCATGTCCACTACGCCACTCCCAGACTTGGTTTGAATATGGAAGGTGGACGTCATTTGATATTGCCCTAGAATAAAAGCTAGAACTCCAGAGCCCCGCTGCACTCCGGCACTGGTATTACCAAAAAACTAATAGCAAAGCAAAGTAACAAGCCTCATTGGATCCGACACCAAGGATAAAAACAGGAAGAGCAACAATCTGTACAGTTCATACATCAGACACTAAGATAGAACAGGAAGAGCAACAAACTGTACAGTTCATACATCAGAAGCAAATTACACAGTTGTAGTCTCCATTCAAGCATACACCAAGGGTAATCGTGGCAGTTAAGCAAAAGCAAAATTGCTCCAGCCACCAACAGTTACTATGTAAAGCACTTGACAAGTAATAAAAGATAACTAATTAAAAACTAATAAGAGTCCCATTGTATCACTGGCTCAGATAGTAAGTGATTGGCAAACATAGCAAGCCAAATCCTTTAGTAAGTTGGAGCCACATAAGGACTAAGCGACTAAGATCAGACAGAAATGGGCTGATTCAAGCCAGTAAGACCTACGGAATAGTAAAACCTTTGAAATAGTAAACCCAGTGTCCAAGTCAAACAATAACAAATACACAACATGCGCCTAAAATCAGAAGACCAAAAATTAATATCATAAGACCAAAAATATCACCTGACATCCACAAAGCTATACAGGGTACCACCACTAGTAGGCAAAAACATAACTGTAAATTGGTTCCAAATTAAACAAAAGATCACCAGTCACCTTTGAACCCCATATATTGTCCAAGGTACTAAAATCTGGTTCTCGAAAAATTGAACTTAATCCTCAGAAGCTAGAACTCACCCACAAAAACACTGTCAAAATTCCACGCTACAGCTTGTCTTCATACTCTGACAGGGGAGTAATTTGTTCCTTCAACCCCTTCCTTTTGCGGATGTCAATAACAAGCTGCGCAGCCTGAGAGCCCGACTCAACAGGATCACTGTTCATCATGTCCCAGTGATCAAACACACACTGAGGGAAGGCCTGTCCAGAAGTAGCTGCACGAAGAGTGCTTGAAAAGCCAAATGATTCAATAACAGGAAGATAGGCCTTGATGTTGTAAAGGGGTGTACCCGGACGCTGAATTTCTTCAAACACATGCCCTCTCTTCTGGTTGAGCACTCCATAGATACCACCCAAGGCCTGCTCAGGAGCTTGAATCTCCACAAGATACACAGGTTCCAAAAGCCTTGGCTTGGCAGTGAGTTGAGAGGCATACATTACACGCCTTGCAGTGGGAATAATCTGTCCACCACCTCTATGGATAGCATCAGCATGCAAGACCACATCACAAACCTCAAAAGCTATGCCTCTCATGTTTTCTTCAGCAAGGGCGCCCTCCTTGGTAGCCCACTGGAAAGCAGCAACGACAGAATCCTTAATTTCATTCAGATACTGCACTCCTTTACACATGTCTACCACCAAATTTGGCCCTGTAGTCTCTGGACCAAAACACCAGATCTTCTTGGCCAGATCTTTGTCCCAACCAAACTCCTCCGACAAAATCTTGCTGCGGACCTTGGGATCATCTCTGGGACCAATGCGGCCTTCATCTATAGCCTCGGCAAGCCCTTCCTCCAAAGGCCTTGCCTCGAAATAGAGGCGGTTGTGCTTATTAGGAGACTTGCTCATAACAGTATGATTGGACTTCTCAAGAACAGTTTCCCTGAATGAGACCACAGGATCTGAAACTACAATTTCAGCACCACCCATGAAATCATCTTGTAGATCTTTTAAACAAATCTCTAAATGTAGCTCGCCTGCTCCTGCAATAATATGCTCTCCAGACTCCTCAATCATGCAGACCACCATAGGATCCGACTTGGCTAAACGTTTCAAACCCTCAACCAGCTTGGGGAGATCAGAGGCAACCTTACATTGGACAGCAACACGCACCACAGGTGACACAGAGAATTTCATAGCTCTGATGGGATGGGCATCTGTTTCCTTCTCATTTGTAAGCGTGGCATTTTTGGTGATGAACTGATCAAGACCAACCATGGCAACTGTGTTTCCACAAGGCACATCCTCAACAGACTCCTGCCTCCTGCCCATCCATATGACGGTCCTCTGGACACTTTTTACATATAAATCTTTCTTTTGACCTGGTACATAGTTGGGCCCCATAATCCGGACTTTCAGACCTGTAGATACCTTTCCAGAAAAGACACGCCCAAAGGCAAAGAAACGCCCCTTGTCAGAAGCTGGGATCATTTTAGAAACATACAGCATGAGGGGACCTTCTGGATCACAATTTCTGATTGCATTGGCATACTGATCATCTAAGGGTCCTTCATACAAGTTCTCAACACGATACTTCTGGGCCTTTGAAGGAGACGGAAGATGAAATACCATCATCTCAAGTAGTGCATCGCTAGCAGGGAGCCAGGTCTGCATGACTCGCTTCATCAGAGCTTTTCCCCTGAGCTCTTTCTCATCGCCCTTCATGGTAACTCCAAGCTTTGCTAGCATAGGCCACAGCTTATCCTTTTGATCATTCATGCAGATGTTGATGATCTGCTTGATTGGGTTGTAGATAAACTGAACAAAACCCCTCTGGCACGTGGGTGTCCCCGTGTTTTTGGTGGTCCACTTCTTTGTGCCAGGATCAAAATAATTCTCACCCCAAAGCCTCTCCATCATCTTGGTTTCATCAACCCCAAATTTGGCAGCATACATCTTCGCAAAATTGGTGAGCGTGAAAGCCCACCCATGTAAACCAGCAGAAAAAGCAACCGTACCTTTCTCAGGGTAAACTTGCACATCACCCAGAAGTGGATCTTCATATGTGGCCATAATAACATTCGCATTCTCAATCACCCTCTGAAAAGTTTGGTAAGCCTCTTCACCCTCTACCTGCAACTCAAGGAAGCACCGATCCATTTTGTTGACCGTGAGCACAGGCCTAATCCTCTCACCTAAAGCCTGGCGAAGGACAGTTTCTGTTTGGACACAAACGCCTTCAACACAGTCAACTACAACCAAGGCACCATCTGTAATACGCAAAGCTGCAGTGACCTCTGAAGAAAAGTCTACATGTCCAGGAGAGTCAATGAGGTTGATGAGGTAATCATTACCATCCTTTTCACCCTTAAAATCCTTTAAAGAGGCATCAGACATCTCATAATACAATGAAATTCCAGTAGATTTGATAGTGATGCCACGCTCAGCTTCATCCTGGCGTGTATCAGTCAGCCGCACATCTCCGGCAACTTCTTGAGCAATAATGCCAGCCGCAGCTACAAGAGAATCTGTCAAGGTAGATTTACCTAAAAATAACAATGAAAAACAATGAATACAGACAATAATATCCATTCTGCTTGCCCAAGTGAAAGAATGCAAAAAGCACAGCTAAAAAACTTGAGCAAGTTCAATTACCATGATCAACGTGAGCTATGACTGACATATTCCGGATATTGTGCTTCTTGTCCATGATCCTCCGCAGCTCCTCAATTGTAAACTTCACCTGAAGCGAAACAGAACACATTCCAAGATAACCAGCTAATGCTCAGAACTTAAAGGTGCACCAGAGGCTTCTGCCTTCACCAAAAAATAATAAGCTCCAACTTACCATTTTTTCTGATTCAAATTGAAGCGCTGATGCTCTTACAAAATATTGAAATCTCTGAATGACAAGGAAAGAGCCAAATCAGATGCCATAATATACACTACAACCTGCTGAAAAGTGGCCTAGTTAACCAAACCAATACTAGCACTAGCTGGCAAAAACAACGGATAATGTGAAAACTTTGAGAAACAGAAAAACTTGTCCGCCAATACTAAAATCTGGATAACAAGAAAAACGTCAAACAGGTCGGTGAATGGAGAAACATGTGCTGTAAATCGCTACTCTCCTAAGCAAGCCTCACACCGTCTGGCATGAAATGGCTAGGACTAACAGAAAACAGTAGCAGAACTTCGCTGCAGATTCATGGCAGGAAATTCTCTAAGAAAATATAAAACTTAGCACATTTTAAGTAAACGAATGAATAGCAAATCAAGCACGCCATAATACTTCATCGACAAGCATGAGTAACTAAACACTTGTACAATTGCTGCTTGATTCGTCTGACTTCAATAGCCAATGTATACTAACTTAAAAGAAACGTACGTGGAACTAGGACTGCGCATCATCCATAAACACATTTAACAAAGATCGGGGTAAGAGACACATAGATCACGTCTCCATTAGAAAAAGAATGATCTAACAGTCAGATCCCACTGGCAATAAGAACACTACAGCAAATCAAGCATAACCGATCCATGGAGTAAACAGCAAATATGGCAAGCTGAGCCGATAAGATGCAACCTGATCCAAGTCACGGATTCGAAAAATAATCGAGCCATGTAGACACACAGATTACGGTTACTACACAGAGGAAGAACCATCAGACCATATCCACGCTCGGAGGACCATGTCTAACACATTAACAAGGACAACCTGCACGGAAAAAAAATGCAAACAGAGACCATATCCACGCAAGCTAGTCATACACACGCAGATAACAAAAGCACAGAGACGGGGAGCAAGGAGGGAATTACCTGTGCGCTGCACAGACAGAGAAACACAGAGAGCTTGGCTCCCTCACCTTTGAGTGCGAACTAGAGCATCGAGGAGAAGGTAGGGTTTTGAGAGAGTCCCTAGTTCTCCCGGACCTTTCTCCACCCGAGTCCAATGCACCCTAATCCCCCCTTGGAGTCCGTGTAATATCTCCCACTTTATTCCAATTATTATTACTACAATCCTTAACCACCATTATCACCTTCAGCTCTAGGGAAGAAACGAGGTCACGAATCCTTCATTAAAGCACACCGAGCTGTAGATGAGATTTGGAGCTCTTTGTAGCGATTGAAGAAATATATGCCCTATATGGATGGGTCAATAGTCAAGCACTCCAACATATGACACACCCAGTAGGAGATGTGATCATGGTAGCGACAGGGAACTCTATATTCATTCCAGACATCAAGAGGAATATGGTCTCTGTAGTAGCCATCGTCACTACCAACACCCATCAAAAAGGATTTGAATATGATTCAAGAAGTAGAATTGCTATCACAACTTGCATAGGTTCCCCCATCTAGGACATTATTTTACGAGAGTGATGACACAAATGCAGCTACCAATACTGCATAAGGGTTATCAAGATACAGCTATCCTAGATGGAGGAGTAGAAGTAAGTATCATTACCAAACAATGCTGGGAAAAGTGGGGTAAACCATCCTTAGAGAAAACAAACCTGATTGGTAAAAATGGCAAATGGAATGATAGCAAAACCATGGGGGTTTTGCGGAACTTAAAGATTAAGATCTTCTCATTTTGATTTTGCCATATCTTTGTGGTTATAAACTTTTCTAAACAACCCAAATCGTATGACATCATCCTTGGCATACCTTTTATGAGGGAGGCTAGGTTGGTTCATGATTGGACTATGGACCACATATATTTATGAAAGGAGTTGCAAATTCTCAAGGTGATTTGCTCTTGTGGAAAATGCATCCTATGATGGCGTTTTGTTTGGAAATGATTCTAATACCATGAAGAGAGTTGCAATATTGCAACTTTGCGAGGCATTGGAAAAAACAAAGAAGGGTAAGCATGAAGATATGTTATATGCTTCTCTTGCTACACATGATTGTGCAAATTGGATGTATCTATTGGTGGTGACAATAGACTTGATGGGGAAGGTAGGAACGAAATAAAGAAGACTCTAAGGGAATAAATCACAATTATGAGGATAATGAGCCCTTTGTTATTTGCACTCGATGAGCATGTTAGCACTTTAACTAAATACAGTCCTAGCAACAATGGATTGGATGAAGCCATCAGGAAACAGGGTCTTCAGACAAAAGGTTGCAAATGGCTAAAGAAGAAATGCCACTAGACTAGACGTCACGAGGCATTGTGAAAATAACCCATTGGTGCTCAATGTCTAAGATACATCGAAGCTATTGAGATTCATAAAGAGTTCTCTAGGAATTGGGGATCAGAATTAAGTTGAGTCATCATGATACAGGAAGATGATGAGGCGACGCAAAAGCCTGAACCCATTGGAAAGGCTAAGTTATCTCTAAAGGCGAAAAAGGAACAAAGCCTTGAGCTAAGAAGGAACCACATTTACGGAAGGTTCCTAAATACTTCAAGACTTCAATGAGAGGATCGTAGTCCATTTGAGAGCACGGTGCTCAAAAGATGGGCACTGAAGAATATCATACGATGGACTAGCGAAAGTTAAGGAGATGGAAATTGTAGACCCTAGGGAAATTGCTGACCCAATGTACATTGCTGCTAACCTAACTTTGTAGAAAGAGGAGGAATTGATAGAGCTGTTGAAGGAGTACAAGAATTGCTTCGCTTGGATCTATAAAGATATGAAAGATGTGCCATCGAAAGTGGTTTGGCACACGATTCCGATCATGAGGAACAAAGGCTCGTGAAGCAACAACCTTACCAAATGAACCCTACTTATTCTCAGTAATTATTAAGAAGGAAATTAATAAACTCATTGTTGAAGAGTTCGTTTATGAGATTTAATATACAGATTGGGTGTCGCCAATCATTATTGTGCCAAAAAATAATCTCAGGGTATGTGTGGATCTAAAGAAGGTCAACATGGCAACGCAAAAAGACCATTACCCTTTACCATACACACTGAGTATGTTTTAGAAAGAGTGGCAAAGGCAAAAGATTATATCTTTTTGGATGGATTTTTAGGTTACAATCAAGTATCCATAGCCCCTAAAGATCAGCATAAAACAACATTCACAACCTCATGGAGAATGTTTACCTACAAAGTCATGCCATTTGGTCTAGCCAACACTCCTACAACATTTTAGATATTGATGTGTACTGTGTTCAAGGACTACTTGAAAAAGTGGTTGGAAATATTTATAGATGATATATGTGTGAACTTGATATAGAAAGAGCATTTGGAATACCTAAGAAAGATACTTCAAAGATGCTAACTATATCACGTATCTTTGAATCCTTTAAAATATCAATTTCAAGTAAAACATGGTGTCATCTTGGAACACATTATGTCAAAAAATAGTGATGACAGTAAAGTGAGAACTGTCACTACCCACTAATTACAAAAAGGCATGCAATAGTTCATGGGTCATGTGGGGTGTTATTGTAGATTCATTGCATTCTACACTAAGAGATAGCTTGCCCACTATATTGATTACTCGTAATCTTTGAGTAGACCAAGGAATGTCACCATGCATATGATTAATTGTAAAAAACGCTAGCTAGTGCACCCATTTTAAGGCCACCTAATTGGGACATGATTTTTCATGTTCATGTCGATGCCTCAAACTTTGTAATTTGTTCTGTATTGGTGCAATATGGTGAATTCAAGTTGTATTACCCAGTGTGCTTTAGAAGATGGATTACCTAGTATGCTTTGCAAAGTAGATAGCTAAACAAGGCAGAAATAAACTACACTACTATAGAGTGTGAGGGATTGGTGAATTCAAGTTGGATTACCCAGTGTGCTTTGAAAGCAGATAGCTAAACAAGGCAGGAATAAACTACACTACTATAGAGTGTGAGGGATCATTTATATGGCTAAGAAGTATAGGCATTACCTTTGGCTAATAAATTTGTGTTCTTTATACATCATCAAGCCTTGTTATATCTTATCAACAAACCATATACAACTGGACGAATCACCATATGGCTACTTTTTTGATGGAGTTTGCTTTTACAGTCACAATAAGGAAGGGAAAACAACATACATTGGCACAATCACCATATGGCTACTTTTATTGATGGAGTTTGATTTTACAGTCACAATAAGGAAGGGAAAACAACATACATTGGCAAATCATATGTCAAGGAGTCCTAACAGAGAACACGCCATAGGTGTTAATGATGATGAACTACAAGATGCAGCTTTATTCAAGCTAGACTTGGTGCCCGATTGGAGCGAAGACATTTCGAAGCATCTCGCTTATGGATTTCCAAACAATAAGGGTCTAAAAAAGGATAGGATATGATGACTTATTAAGTTGGCCACACCCTCACAATTAATAGTAGGACAATTATATAAACTCGGGAAGGATAATGTGCTAAGGTGTTTTGTAAGAGAGAATGAATTTATCTCTATCCTAAAGGAAGCACATTGTGGAATTTCTACTTTGCTAGAGAAACGACACTTTACAAGATTTTACAAGCTAGTTTATGGTGGACAATGAATGTCAGCACTTCAACATGCCTCAAGAGAAGGATAGAATACCTCTAACCCCCGTGATTGTTGCAACAACCATTTGAAAAGTGGGCCATAGGACCCATTACCTTGACAACTCAAAGCCAAGCTCGTTTTACCACATATTATTTCACAAAGTGGCAGAGGCCCAGGCTACACGGAAGATTGACGCTTATACATAACAATTAAGCCAAATTCTTACACATCATGTGTTTTCAAGATTTGATTACCCAATAGAATTGGTCAGTAATAGGGAATCCCACTTCATTAATGGGAGTGGTCGAACATATTATGGTGGGTTTCTTGGTGGTGCACTACAAATCCTCACCATACTATCTATAGGCCAATGGTCAAGTGAAGAGTACCAACAACATTTGTGCTCCATAATGACTAAAATTGTGGAAGCAGGTCAAAGTGACTAGGAGCACGAGTTAACGGTAGCTCTATGGGTATACTGAACTTCATACAAAGTAGCATCAAGGTAAACATCTTTTAATGGAGGCAATAATGCCTATGGAGTATATCTAGTGCTAAGTTTAAGAGTGGTAGTGAGGGGAGAGATGGAAGGATATTGGACTTGGAAAAGTTGGATAAAACTCGTTGTTAGCCATGCATGGTATGATGGTGGAAAAGTATAGATGCAAGTGATGGTTTGACCATAACCTGAAGATAAAGGAACTTAAGAAAGAAGATTCAGTGCTGATATATGTGGTTGGGTCAAACAAATGCAAAAAACTAAAATTGTGAGAGCTAGAACCATAACTTGAAGATAAAGGAACTTAAGAAAGATGATTTAGTGCTGATATATGTGGTTGGGTCAAACAAATGTAGAAAACTAAAATTGTGAGAGCTAGAACCATTTTGAGTCTCGAAGTTTACTAAAAAAGGGTTAATGTGGATTAAGACCATTGATGGAGTGGAAGTAACAAGCTAAAGAAATGTTACGACCCTTTGACTCTAGATATGCTACCTCAGAAACATGAGAAAATAAACTAAGAAAATCTGAATAGAGAAGCCGAGGAAGAAGCCAAGAATAGGGAGGCCAAAGGAAAAACAAAACTAACACCAAACCTTGAAAATACACATGACTACTCTTACCCAAATAGAGAAAAAGGATCTAGACATTGAGCCTGTAAGGAAAAACGAAACTAAAACACCAAACCTTGAAAATACACATGACTACTCTTACCCAAATAGAGCAAGAGTATCTAGACATTGAACATGTAAAGTTAAGGGTAAGCGTGTCTATCTCAAGTAAATGCACACCTTGCATTGCATTGATTAACACAGGAGAGCTAGCCACAATCTGCTCTCATACAAAACATGGGTTAAAATGGGACAACTCGAGTTGGAGCCAACAAGGGCCCAAATTTAGAGTATACATTCATGATTTATCAACTTCATTGGAATTTTAAAAGTTTATGTGTCAACCAAAAATAATCCCTTGCCCCAAGGAAGGTATATGCTATGCCTATAGGTACGATGGAGGAAGATATGTTGCAAGAAGAGGTTGGATTAGTGCATCAGGATGCACCATTAATTGAGTCCACAGGATTGTGCAACTTGAGCATGAAGGTATATCATACACCATGCCACTTCAGAAATAAAAAGGAACAAAATAACCCAAGAATTCCAAATTTAAGTGGTCACCAGTCCAGTATTCATTCTTCATACTCATCAAAAAGAAAAGGAAATCCCTAGAGCACCAGGCCAAAGCAAAATCCAGTCAGCTAGCTAAGACTCCAAGTATTCCAAGGCAAAAACAATGGGTACCAAAGGAACTCTTAAGGAGCAAAGTATACTATGAAGGACAAACATAAATCTAGATTTTGAAACAATGCAGGAAAGGGAACAAGGACACAGATCCTAAACAGAAGCCTCTACCAGCAAAACCAAGTAAAAGACCCAAAATGAAGGATAATTTATGTCAACCAACACAATAAAAGGCTATGGATACTGATAAGAAGTCTAAAATCCCAAGGCTACTATCAAGAAAACATCAAAATCTGGGTCCCAAAGAGAACGAAAGGCTGAAGATTAAAACGAGAGGACAAACCTCGAAAGGGGGATGTTTGAATGGTATGGCGGCCCAAAAATGTGCCCAACAATGTGGATGAGAAGCCACAAGAACCTTCTCGGGTAAAAACAACACTAGCCCTGCGACATGGAGTAAACTAGGATATCCTAATGGATGCCTACTCTCCAAGGGCAAGGAAAGGATGGCGAGAACCCAGGAACACAATTCGGAATACGAGTTTTCATCTTAAGAACTTGCCGACTATCAATGGAAATCTTGGTAAAATGGATGGAATAGGAACTCATATGCTCTAAAAAGAGGACCTACTAGGATTAAAATCTTGGTAAAATGGATGGAATAGGAACTCATATGCTCTAAAAAGAGGACCTACTAGGATTATAATAACACAATCCATCCACGTCAAGAACCACCTCAAGGTACGCTTGGGCATAAACGATGTACATAAGCTAGATGTTGCTTCTTAAAAAGACTAACATACTAACTTTCTTCTAACCACTAAGATGTTGAGAGCACAAATAGGGGAGAAGGAGATTCCAAAAAAAGCTTCCTTTATGCACACCATCTTGAATTCAGTCACTCTGTCAAGCACCACATGACTAGGTCAGCCTAGGAACAACTCACCTATGAAATGGAGAAAACACATCTCGTGTGACTGCATAATAACGGTTGTGATCAATGATCATGGGCATGATTTTGTTCTTTGAATCCATGGTGTGATCAGCGACTATCATGGGCATGGTTTTGTTTCATGACTCTATGGCATGATGGGCAATAATGGACATGATTTTGTGGTGTGATCGTTGATCACACGAGCGTGAGTTTGTTCCATGACTCCGTGATTGTCAATCACGCCTGTGAGTTCGTTCCATGACTCCGTAGCATGATGGGTAGTAATGGGCATGATTTCGTGGTGTGATCAACGATCACAAGAGTGATTCCATTATGTGACTCCGTGGCGTGATTGGTAGTGTTATGGGCTACCTCACCTCCCAAGAGAGAACTCTACCCATTCACAATCGGAAGAAGCAATAGACAATAACTATCATTGGGTACTTACCAATGCTTCAAGCTCACGTCCCTTGAGGCTCCCCAAGCTCGCTTTTGGAAGCTCCACGCCTCCAATATCCCACCTCCACAATGTCACCATGGAGTCGCTCTCACCACAATGTCACCATGGAGTCGCTCTCACCACAATGCAAGGTAATCTACCTCTCACTCTCCCACACACATGCATAGAAGAGGAGCATGCACTAGAGTACTTTCTCTCTCTCTCTCTCTCTCTCTCTCTCTCTCTCTCTCTCTCTCTCTCTCTACAAAGCAAGAGCTCTCATAGAACAAAGGGGAATTGTGTTCTTTCATTATTATGAGAAATTACTTTTTATAAATCTAGCCCTTATTCACACTTGGGCACCTAAAACTTACTAACTAAGGCCTTGGGTGGCCAATATTTCAAAATGTACAACTTTTATAGTGCCTTTACATAACACTTATTAATATCCTTAATTGGAGGAGCATCTTTGTTAATCCAAAATAGAATTAACATCCCCCCCTACCTGATGTAGGTTCTGTCCTCATCAGAACCTTTGCTTAAGTCGAAAGACCTGGTCACCAAACTTGTGTCTATAGAAGTTTTGGCGAGATTGAAGCTTTTGGAATGCTGAGTGAGATGTCTAGAACCTGGTGTCTACCATGTCTTTGACATGCATGTAACTCGGAAGACACCTGAGGTGATGATAATAAAGAATTATGCCTCTTTCAGTTGGGCCTTTGTTCATGTCGAAGCAAAGTTGCTATGCTTCAAATCCATCATATCTTTCTTTTGGTTAATCGGATAAGAACTACGATCAACTTCATGAATCTTATGGCAGCTACTATATCTGGATCTGGAATTCTACGCCATTCTCGTATCCATGTGAGCAATTGCTATCATTGACTTGTTATATCCTAGAATGTGGATGGCGAGAAGTGAGGGAAGTTGTAACAGACATGAGAGTCCCACTGCTTTGCTTCATGGAATTGGAGTGGAGTGAGTCGTCTCTTTTGATTTGCATGAATAACGGATCCACTCGTTGTATTGGCAGGGAGCACTGGTACTGTAAACTGTATTTTGGGATTGTTAGATTCTCCTTGCGCCAATCCGGTTGTATGCCAAAATCCCCTAGGCGAGGGTTGGGTATCATATGTTTGGATTGCCATATAGCCTCCCCTTGCATGCAGTGGGTGTTGTTTGTGCCATCTACAAAAACAACAGCTAATATTGAATGTGACAATTTGGATCTCTAGCAGATCGGCCAAGTATGGATTGGCCAGCTTGGTGTGATGAGCCACATTCTCCCACAAGGTCCCCTCCCCTCCCATTGGTAAAAGCTCTTCTAATATTGGCGTTGGGGAACGGAGAGGATATGGTACATAAGGCTGCCTCCGTGACTCCATGTTAGACTATGCATCTAGCAGGATCCTTTTGGTAGGCTCAAATGGTGTGATTTGCATCAGCATCTTGAACATGATTTTAGGTTTCAAGAGTGGGTTGCTTGCGTAGATGAAGCCCTTGTACTCTGCACAGTTGACAAGTACTCAAGAACATTGATATCAGTAAAAGCTTGGATAGAGTGTTAGTGGGAAAATCAACAGGATAGAAGAGAAGCGAGAGAAGATACAATCGGCCCCTCAGTTTTGTTAGTAGGAGATACACTAGGAAAGGGATTTAATAACTTACTGGTGATGGAAGAGAACACTGGATAAGTAAAAGAAGTGGAGGTTTCTAGTGTTTCTGCTTGACCCTCTCTGGAACTTGGGGGCGGTAGGCTAGACTTGTTAGTTTTCATAAATTCTTGGAGGTCAAGTATATCTGTTGTGGTTATATTAGGATATTCTATATGCTCCTTATCAAAATTATAAACCACGTTAGTGAGTATAGCCTCCAAATGCTTATGGATATTTTGATAAGGTTTTATAATACCAAAAGGATGATATAATATGGATTCTGAGAGGTTTGGATGCTGATGGGTATTATAAACTTCAGTCCAGCCATGGCTAATAACCCATTGGTAGCTACGTGCAGCAACCTCATAGTTGGCCAGTGTCATTAGGATATCATCTGGAAGAAACAGGTCAAGTTTATCGACAATGTCATCGAGGATGTTTGATTGCTGTAGCATACGACACCAACTACAAAGGTTTAGCACTATGGGATGTAAGGGGAAAAAGAAAATATCAGTTGGATCAGTTAGAATTATATCTCCCCGTAGGATTCCCATTATTATGGTTAGGTCTGCATCCCTTTCTGTGTTCTGATGAATTAGTGTTAGGTCTCCTAAACTGAGGTCTTTGATTAGGTTAATTTTGTATTGAAGAAGAGAGAGGGTTAGTGTAGATAAAAACAATGTTAGAGTCTGAGGAGGGGCCTGAGGAGTTCCTCGCCAACAAACCTATCTCCGAGGTGCATTTGTTGATGAGTTGGCATAATTCATCTGGTTGATCAGTTCTTTGAGATCTTTGTTGGAGGGCGAGCTAGCATTCTAGATCATGTATTATGGAGTCTTTGGTGGTGTGAGTAGTGTGGAGATGGCTGCTTCCCGCGCATCTCGAGCAACAGCCAACTCTTCATATCTTCTTGCAGCTTCCTTCGTTTTGCAATCCTGGAAGCGATGGCTTTAACATTAGCCTCTTCAATCTGCTGTAGCCACTCCTCTGCCAAGCTTTGGCTGCTGGTGTACATGCTCAAGCACTTGTTGATGGGGCTAACCAGCATCTGATCTATCTCCATAGACTTTGCAATGATCACCTCATTGAGGGCTTTCAGTTTCTCAGCACATGTGCTTTGTTCAATTGTTCTCTTTCTATTTGGAGGCTTATTACTTTCTGTTACGCTTTCACAATGGCTTCATTAAGTGTGTTGAGCTGCCCTATATATCCTTCTTCCTTAGCTTGGAACGTGGCATGGGATTCCTTTAGTTGCTATGTATGTTGCTCTTCTTTCTCGTTGGTATGTGCCACTTCCTTTTGAAGTTGTGCCTTGACTTGCTCTAATTTGGCCTTGAGATCCTGGTTTTCTTTGGTGGTACAGACTATAGTCTTACTAATTAGCCTGTTTTACTGCCCTCCAAAGTTTGGAGCATTGCCTCTTGTTCTTCGACCACCTTTAATCTCTTTAGGATCACTTCTTTGTGTGTGGCATCCATCGTGGGGGCTATTTGCTCCTTAAGTGCCTTCACCTGGTCAGTGGAATCTTGGACCTGTTGGCCAGAGTTCGGCATTCTTGTCATGCAGCATGTAAGCAAATGACATCTCCATACCCTTTGCTCTTGGGACCAAATATATGTACTTGTGGAGGCTGAGCCTTCTGTTTGGTGCACATGTAGCATGTCGAGCGAGGCCTTCCATGGTCTCTACTAGGAAGCGATCAGCGTCGAAAATGCCCAACCCCCCAACAGGCGTATAGTAGGTGAACACCAGCTAACCCTGGCATGCCAGGCTCTATAATAAAGTGCGTGACTTTGACATCCGGCTCGGCTGACCTGCTCTACGGCTATCCGGCCGCCAACACTTGGCACACTCGGTGGGTCAGATTGCCAATCCGACGACCCGAACCCATAATCATAAGGTCATGCTGCCAGTGTCATGCACATAACATGTAAATAGTGCAAGTATAGTGCAACAATTTCATGGCAACATGCCAGGACTGGGAACCCGTCAAATACAATGCTATCCATCCATGATCATACAAAATGAAAACATAAAACCATGTCATCAACAAGTATGTCCACACTCCACTAGCATGGAGTAGACATGGGGTAGGCACAACACTGCCCATTAAGAAGACATGTCGATGAAGCTCTAGCATTTGCTACATGTTGATGTACCCTAAATGGCACAACACTTAGAGCTCAAATCGATGAACATGACACATCATCTTATGAAGAAATCTTCTAAATAGCCTTCATGCTCCTTCCATGCTCTCTCAACCTTCACCACAACCATCCCATAATCATGGCTAGAAATACTATTTGGATTATCTGAATCTCCCCTGCCCAACATCCAAGCATAAACTGCATACTAGTGATTCTCTTGCTTATCCATCCAAGGTGTCTTGGCATGTGAGGGCTTTTCCGGGCTTTCATAGCCACTCTGATCCTCTCCAACCTCACCCTTGTTCTGATGCATCAAAGCATGCTAGAGATCATCCTCCATGTTGTCCTACATATCCGTTTGAGGGGTCTTGATGTGCGAGGGCATTCCTGGGCTCTCTCGGCCACACAGCTCCTCCGTTGCCTCACCCTCTACCTCATCCATGGGTGCATGCTGCAATCTGTCCTGCTCATCCATCAAGTAGCCCTTAAGCATCCATCATGCTCATTCATGCGAACATCCATCATGTATGTATCTTGCTCGCTCATTTGAGCATGCATCCGATAACCAAGTTGCTCTTCGAGCTTCGTCTTTGGTGTCATGGGGATGTCTAGCCCCCTTTTCTCATCTAGATCGGCATCACTTCTAGTTAGCCAATCTTGATTGCTCCATTCCACTACGAGACGACAACCCTCATTCTAGTAGCTCATCTTGGCAAACTTGGCTGGGCAAGGTGGATAGTAGATCACAGAAACTGGTCACGCTACCACCCTGTATGGAGTGCTTGTCAAGTCCAACTGGGTCTTGGGGTATGAATCAAATGGTTCGGGTTGTGCCACTACCACCCATGTTGGCAGCAAATGCTCAAAACTCCCTTGGCTCAAATTTCGACATCTTTCAATTGGGCACCCCTTTGCCAAAGCTCTCCTGCTCCCTATGGTCGGCTACAATCAAGAGCTTAAATGTGACCTCTTGGTGCTATCTAACTTTGCCTTCTCTTTCGCCATCATATCCATCCTCACTGGAGTCACCACCTTGTACAAAACTGGGCTTTCTTATGGAGGCCCAATCTCTATGACGTATGGATGGCTCATTGTTGCTGGTGGCATTGGATTAACTGTGAGAAGAGTGTGCTCCACACCTGGCTTTCGAGTTAGCAAGTGGAAGAATTTTTTTTTGCTTTCTAGATTCATCATGTGGAAGAACGACCCACTTCCAATTTGGCAAGCACAATATTTATCCGCTTCCTGGGTTTATCAAGTGAAGCATAGGGGTCAACGTGTAGTGGTGGGGGTGGGGTAGTAGGGGTGGCGGGCTCTTCTTCCTTCTCATTGGGAATCTGATTGTTCTAGTTTTTCGAAGGCAGAGCGAGTTGCTCTTTGGGGCTGGCAAATAGGAATTCTCGAGCTTGTTGCACCATGTAGCACCTTTTGCGTGCTGACATGAAGGACGGGTTTGAAAACAGGGAGTGTAAATTCAAACACAATGGCAACAAGCAAAATGGCACCAAACAACAAGAAGCAGCAAAAAGCATTGTGATCACCAAAGTGTTAGTGACCTTTTCCCTAATAGAGAAGCGATAACAAAAGATAAGAAAAAACACAGAAAGTAAGGGAGGAAGAAGAGAAAGAACTAGGTTTCCATTCTAGTTCCCTTCCTGAGGGAGAACTCAATTTAGTCATGTGATATCCCAAAAGTGTCTCTCTCCTCAATGCCCACCCCCCAAGAGGCGTATAGTAGGTGAACACCCGGCTCTATAATAAAGTGCACTGGCTCACCGACTCTGACATCCAGCTTGGATGTCCTACTGTGGCTGTCCGACCCCCTCCAATAGGTACCTCTACCTCCTGGAGTGTCTTGGGGAATGGGAAGATTAGCTGCATGGCTGAGTACTTTGGTTAGGAGAGATAAGGATTACACACCTTGGATTGGTGCGACTTTAGGTAATTATCCATTTCTCGGTGTATGTACCAAGCCCATTTCTCCTCATGGACCTTTGCTATGAGATTGAGAGGGACCCTTTTATATCTACCCATTGGCTTTACTTGCATGAGCATTGACATTGCTCTACAAGCTTTCTCATCTACTTCATCCTTTATATTTTCGTACTCCACCCCATTCGAGTTAAAGGAAACCCTCTTTAGCATGTCCTCCATGGACATCTGATCGATTTGTATGGACATGTGCCAGTATGGGGGGGATAACTATAGAGATTCCAGTATCATTTCCTCTGTGATGAGGACATGCAGTCAGTGGAGCCATTTGACATTGTGATTGTACCTCGCTTGGTATTTCTATTATAAGACTTCAGAAATTCCACACATAAGTTAGGGTTGATGGTGTGTCGGGAAGGACCTCTATCATTCTACCAAGTCCTACCTTCTCCAGCTTGTTCTTGACATCGGTATCTTGTAAGATCTTCAAACACTCCGGGCTGTGATACTGGAACATAATCTTCCCACCGTGAGTTGTATGAATGTCTTTGTGGATCACGGTACCTTGTCATTTCTGTGCATTAATACGGCCCAAGGTAGGTGAGCTTGGTGTCATGTGGTGCTCTTTTCCTCTTTTCTGCTAGTGACCCTATGGTACTAGCCTAAGTTATGGCCGGGTTACCCTAAATCTCTGGCTCGGAAGTAGCGAAGGAGGCCATCTATAACATTTGAAAAGAACATCAGTCATAATGATTGGTAGGAACTTCTTGTCCTTTTATTATTATTATTTTTATTTTTTGGTGTGTGTTTGTGTACATTGATGTTTGATGGGAAGAGTGTTAGTGGGGTGAACAATGAATCAATTAGTGTTTGTCGGGAGTTAGTCCTAATCCATGAAGTAGCGGGCCGTGAAATGGCCGAGTGTGAAGTAGTTGTGCATGAAAGGTTAATCCGTGAGGTGTTAACCCGTGAAGGGTTATCATGTTTTGGGTTAAAGCATGAAGTGTAAAGACGCGAGGGGTTAACGCGTGAACTCTTAACTTGTGAACTATTAGTTCGTGAAAGCTTAACTCGTGAAAGGCTTAACCCATGAAGTTTTATTATGTGAGGTGTTAACCCATGAAAGGCTTAATCCGTGAAAGGCTTAACCCGTGAACTAGCAGTAAGTTATTTTGTGAAATAGCAGATTGTGGTGCATGATTATCAGTGTGGAATGAGTGTTAGTGGTTAGCGGCGCTGGTATGAGAAAATGACTTTAAGCAATTGGTGCATTGTTATCTAAACTGGAAGTTTAGTTTGAACTTCGTATAGTGAAATAGTGGACTGCTATTTCACAGTTTAATTTTTCTATGTCATGTGAGTGGATTTGGGGAGAGGTGTCTTTTTCTAAAGTGGAGGGATGATGAAAACAAGAAGGGAAAGGATAGATGCAATTGATTAAGAGTTGTAAAATGTAAAAAAGTGTTTTAATGTGTCACCTAAGAGCTCAGGCAATGTTTTTTTGCAAACGAATGAAACAATCAAAAGTGTGTGAGGAGCTCCTACCTGAGAATCAATGGTCCAAACTAGCCTGAACCGGTTCACAACGTGAAACAGCTTGTACCCTTATGTGTTGAGAGATTTAATCGCGTTTTTGCGTGTATGGTGTGTGAGTGTTGACCAAAAGAGTGGAAAAGGAAGTGCCACATGGATGATGATGTGTAAAGTGGGATAAGGCTAGAAGGCCTATATCATTGTATGGTTCATTGTGAATGCAATAGAAGAATAGAGTTGTGTTGAGTGCGCAATCTCTCTCTCTCTCTCTCTCTCTCTCTCATGGAGTTTTTAGTGTGGTATAAACCACCTTAATCTTATGCTTAATCTTATGTCTATCACCATGATCAATCCCATATTCGGATTATTAACATGGTATCAGAGCTTGGATGGGCTCTTGGTCATGTGAATATTCATGCATAGTTTTCTTTGTTATGTGTTCATTGATTAAGCATTATTTTCATTTTATTATGAAAAAAATTAGTACACTCAGTGTCATTAGTATTTCATCTGGAGAGAGATTATGCTCATGGAGATTTGGAGATTATGGTGCTTCCCAAAGAAGCTGAAAAATGGAGATTTCAGCAAAGATGAAGTCTTGGAAGCTACCTCATTATCAAGGAAGGTGCAAATTGCAGTTTTTTGCAACATTGAAGGTTGGTTTTTTGTGGAATTTTGCCTCATTAAATTATTGGTGAGTATTGGAGAATGCTCAATGTAAAGAAGGGTTGCTAATTTATGGGATGAGTGAATCCCATGGCTCTTGCAAGTTGGCAAAGAGCATGTGTGGAGGTGCAAGGCTTGTCCAAGCAAGGAGAAAGCATTGTGGGCAAGAAAAGCAGCCCATGAATGTGCACATCAAATGAAGGGATGTGTTGATTTGCTCATGAAAGATGAGCAATGTTTGGTGGAAGCACGAGGAAGCTTTCACAAGGTATATTACCTATGGTTTCTTGCGCAAGAAATCTGTGCTCTGAAGCACCCTTGGAAATGGATGCATGCAAAGAAGGGCATGCATATTGGAGCTCAATGGTGAGCTCATGTGGCCATGTTGATGGCTATGATGAAACCTTATGAAAGAGGTTGAGGAGGCAAATCATTTTTTGGCAACAAGGAGGAGCTGTGTCTAAGAGTTCTTGGAGTGCATGCTTTCTCAAGAAGAATGCATGCGAGTTGGAAAACTCACATTAGAGCTTATGTTTGCCATGTCAATGGCTACAAGAAAATTAGAAGAAGGCTTACAGAGATGAGAAGCAAGCTTTATGGAAATTAAAGCTGAACAAGCAAATGGAAGCTCAAGATTAGAGCTAAAAGCAGCTCAAATACAAGTGAAAGAAGAGAAGGACAACACAGGTAATGGGGAGTCGAGCTATGAGAGACGACATCCTAGGAGAACCACGAATCAGCATGCCATGGTCATCACCACTCATAAAGCGGATAGGAGATGAGAGAGCCTATCGCACAACTATAAAAATAAAATTTAAAAATAATATGCCATCCGATAGATTCACGAAAGTTGAAAGAAATCAGGTATGGCAACTGCAAGTATAAGGGAATGGACAGGGAACAGTTCGGCAAACTCAAGCTAAGGCAAAGTTCCCAAGGTGGACTGAAGGAGAATTGGCAAGAGAAGGGAGCAGAGAATTGATGCAAAGAATCATTAACTCTACGTAGCTCAAAGCAGCAGAGAAGGGCTGCAAAACCGCTAACAAATGTTGATCTTAGAGATGGTATCTTAGACAACACCTTCAGCAGTAGCACAATAGCATGGTAAGCAAGCCATGGAATCTCATTGTGAAGGGCTTAAAGCACAACAAGACAAAAGCAGTGCAGGTAGATTGAGCAACAAGGTCACCATGGAAGGTCGGCACCGCAGGTAGCTCACAAAGAAGAAGACCCTAGTGGGGTCAAGGTCAAGAAGACCCTAGTGGGGTCAAGGTCTGCCAAAGGAAGAAAAAGCCTGTAGACTCGGCGCATAGGGAAACGGCCCAATCGGCACACTGAAGGAATGCCAGGCTCCCAAGCGGTGGATAAACTCGATTCTTAAAAAAAAAAGATTTTATTGAAGGTTTAACCCTTAATGTTGTAAGGGGTCTTTCACACCCACGAAAAAAGTTATTGTTCATATAGAATCTTGCAAGCTATTCATGTATATGAAAGGAAAAGTTTACACACGCAAATTGTTAAGAGGTTGTTCACACATAGGGTTCACTTACTGGCTTTTGCCAAAATGCTTTGTCTGTGTATTTCACCCATGGCATCATTGGTATGAGGGTTTCCCTGCCCGAGCTCACCAAGAAGCTCAAAATGGTTGTCGTGATGTGTGCATGACTGATGCACGTGTGAGGTGCATACGCATGGGTTGGTTCCCACCTGAGCTTCTATGTTCAAATCGGACTCAGTGGTTCCGCTATGAGCAAGTGGGCTCAAAATGGAATTAGGTGTCTAAGATGGTAGCGTCATAGTAGAGAGACATCATTACAGGCTCAGACAGCTCCAGAGGGGGGATGACAGACACAGATTACTACATTTTTTCAGAGATCCACCCCACTCCCAGCCCCTACACAGCAGGGAATTACTCTCTAGAGAGTAAAGACACTCAGAGCCCGCAGGAGACAGAGGACACTTGGCTTTCCTATACCAGAGAGAGATGACAGAGATCAGAGCTCAGTTTCACAGAGAGGGTGTGCGGAGCGATTGGCTCGCTTCAGAGCAGACCCAGGCATGTTCTTCAGGGAGCTGTGGACACCCCCTTCATTGATGTATACCATTCTATACCCCCAGTATGGTACAAGATGGAGCTAGCTAGGTTGCATATCATGATTGTATACTCCATGCATATAGCTTTGCATTCTCCTAGTAGTAGGGCTCCATCACCTCCCCCTCATTGTACTTATTGCACACCCAGATTCAGCTTTTTAGTTCAGTACTTTTTCATTTTGTTGGGATGACAGAGGATACCCCACATAGGTACACTGATTTGTCTCATAGGCGGAGTTTGGTCTTTTGGAAGACGTTAATAAAATCTTTCTTTCTTTCTTTCTTTCTCTCTCTCTCTCTCTCTCTCTCTCTCTCTCTCTCTCATGGAGTTTTTAGTGTGGTATAAACCACCTTAATCTTATGCTTAATCTTGTGTCTATCACCATAATCAATCTCTCTTTCTTTCTTTCTCTCTCTCTCTCTCTCTCTCTCTCTCTCTCTCTCATGGAGTTTTTAGTGTGGTATAAACCACCTTAATCTTATGCTTAATCTTGTGTCTATCACCATAATCAATCCCATATTAGGATTATTAACATTATGCATGCAATTATTGATACCCTATGGTTTCCTATATGCTCAAACAGTGCAAGGCCACATGTTATGCATTATGAGGAGTAGAAGTGTACACATGAAACGAATGAACATGTTTCACGGCATGAAAAGCATACCCCTTTACCTTGTACCTAGTTTCTTGGAGCTGGGTACCCCTCATCTGAAAAGATGCAGGGGAGAAGAGAGCTTAAGCTCTTTTGCAAAGACACACACATTCACACAAACCCTAGAAGAGAGCACACAAGGTGAGAGGCTGAAAATTCTTCTTCCTCTTCTTCTTCACACAACAAAGGAGGTCTACAAAGAAGATCAAGTGACTAACACACATAATAGAGTATATACAAGCGATCCATTATGTGAACATGCTAAGAGGAGTGGGTAGATGTGGACTAGTCGGTGTAGTCTAGTTATAGAATCTTTGGCGAAGATATGTCGGTGCCAGCTACCAAACCCACTAGTAATATAAATGTCGAACGGTCATGCACGCGCCTCGTGAATGTTAGCTTATGTTGAGCTTGACATCTCAACATCGTCATCTTCCTTTCTTTTATTGCCACGGGAACCAATGTGGTACTTTGGAGCCTATGGGTATGTGTTGAGAACTTTTGATTTTTCCTTCCATCCAGTGGTGGAGGAGTACATCCACTGAATCCTTGTGAACTTGTTTTGCTTCCTGTGCATGTGGGTGTTACCCTGGTCCATGGCTTGGTTAAGCTTTTCCTCTCATTGGTGGATGACATTGGTGGTGTTGCACTCCCTTGTTTACTTGTTTGCACTTGTTTCTTTCTCTAGACCAACTTTGGTGCTTCCGTAGCACTTGATTTAGCTGGGACTTGGTCATGCTTGTGCTTATGGCTCTCTTCTGTTCTTATGGAGGTACATGTCGAATTGGGTTTTGCATTGGTTTTTCATACACCCATACCATTTCATTTCCTTGATAATAGCCCTGTGCTATTAGTAGTAAGTCTTTTTAGACCCACCACTGTTGAATGCTACGTTGTGTGTGGGCTTGCTTGGAAGAGAGCTTTCTGTCCTTGGTTGGATTTCCTTGTCTCTTTCTTGTAGCATGGCTTTTTTTGCCTCGATACCCATGAGGTTTGTATTATAGTATCCTTGTGCTTGAAGTTGGGCTTTGCGAACCCACTATTTTTTAACTGGATACCTTTGCTTTGGTTCGCTTGAAGAGGGATGATATTTCAATGTAGATGCTTGTTCTGTTAAGCCTTCTATTTTTCGTAGCATTGGTGACTCCATGTCGCATGCCACTGTCTATTTTCCCTTATTCAATGGACTCCATAATGGCACGGTAATGGTGTCTTTGCCATCATCGAGTTGTACTTCTTGTTTTTCCCCTTGGATGTGACAGTTGCTGGTGCAAATCCAGGATCTTCCAAGAAGCATTTCCTCTTCCATGGTTCCTGCAGGAATAACAAACACCTTCCCGAACAAGGTATTATTTTTGATTGAGATGTTTATATTCAAAAAGTGTTAGTATTTACTTAATGCCCACCTCTCAGCACATATCTCACTATGATGTATAATGCACATTTGTTAGGCCCCCATTATAAGGAGTAGCCATGATGCATGTGTCTTTAGTGGAAACCTCGGCTTAGATGCCGATGGGGTCATTATTGTGACCATTGATGATGGTTAAGAGATGGTCAGGGGTATGAGCGTTAGTTGGGGTTCGGGGCGGTGCTAGCCCCCTGTCCCGCCCCCGCCCATGAGGCGATGGTATGAGGAATATTCCCTTGGATACTAGGTCCATCATTAATGGCGATGGTCAGTGGGCCACATTCTTGATACGCGGGAGGTGACCGTGTTTATGCAATGTAACCGCCCTCATTGTATACGCGTCTACCACACCATCTGCAATACTATATATCCAATGCTTGTGAGTATCCACCCCTTCTACACCTCGTTCATACTCTATCCAGAGTCTGTCTAGATCATCATCTAAGCTTTACTTGAGAGTGCACGGGTGGACAGCACCATCACTTGTACCTCTTTGGTATAATCAAAATTTTAAATTCTCTCCATTGTGTATCTATTGCATTGTCTATTGTGCTTTGTCTTGCTATCTCTTTCCACTGTGCCATATTCTTATATGGAATCAAAGCTTAGGTGCTCCTAGCAAGAATAGTGCATAAAGTTTAGTCTTTCTTTGCATTGAACCCTAGGAGTGATGGCTTCTACCTCTGCTGTTGCTGCACTAGTCTTGCGCATTTGTCCACCTACCTTCATGGAAGGCAAGCTTGATGGGACAAACTACACTCTTTGGAAATTCAAAATCATTGCCATTCTAGACTCTTATGAGCTCCTAGAAACTGTTCTGGGAATGGATGCAGAACCAGTGGGAAGTCCCAACCCCAACAACCCTACAAATATGCTTTCGCTATATGCTACACTTCTTCGGGCATGGAGAAGGCACAATGCTGATGCACTTTAAGCCATCATCACCAACGTAAGTGATTCTGTTCTCACTTTGATTCAACATAATACCAAGGCTACAGAGGCTTAGATCATACTGAGAAATCAGTATGAGACTCGTAATTAGACTAGGATTTTGAACCTGGAGAATCAGCTTGCTGCTGAAAATTTTACTGAAGGAGAATCTGCTGAAGCATTTATCTTGCGAATCAAAAATCTGCGAGATCAAATGGCTACTGTAGGGATTACACAAACTAGTGAGGATTTGGCCCAGAGGTGTATCTAAATTCTTCCACATAAGTATGACAGCTTAGCTACATCACTAAACACTTAGGTTAGAGTACCATCTTTATCATTTGAAGAATTTAGTGCTATGCTACTTGAGGAGGAGATGCGGCTGAAGACCTGTGATGGTAGTGATGCTGCATTTTCGGCCAATGCTAAAGGCAAAGGCATGACATCTTCTGATGAGAAGAAGAAGAAGAAGCCAAAGAAGAAGTTTCAAGGGAGCTGTTATTACTACGACAAGAAGGGTCACGTTGTCAAAGACTGTAGAAAGAAGCAAGCTGACGAGAAGAACGGCACCTTGAAGTCTTCATGGAAGGGAAAGGAGTCAGTCACAACAATGTCAAGACCGAGCTTGAACTTTGGGTCGCCATTGAAGAGGTATGTTCATCTACTTAGGCTCCAGTTGATGATTCATAGATTTTGGATAGTGGAGCATCCCGACACATGACCAGTAAGAAGGGCTGGTATAGTTCCTGGAAGCCTCTACAGGAACCCATCAGTGTTGTTGTTGGGAATAATGCTAAATGTCCAACCGAAGGGTCTGGAACCATATCTTTTGTGGCAGCTACAGGTGAAGAGAAGAAGCTGTCAAATGTGCTCTATGTACCCCAGATAAAGAGAAATCTACTATCAGTTGCTGTGCGATGACATATCGTGGGCTTGAAGTATGCTTCAAGAAAACTGAAGCAGAGATTCTAGATATTGTTGGCAAGGTAGTCAGCAAAGGAGTAAGGCGCAACAATCTCTACAAGCTGAGTGCCCTTATAGTGTCTGTAGATAAGAGCACAAGCAAGCTTTGGCGCACGAGCGATTTGGTCACAATGGATTTTCCGTGCTAAAGGAGAAGCAGAAAAAGGGCATGGTAGCTAATTTGCCTGCATTTTTAGAATTGCAAGAACCATGTGAAGCTTGTATGATGGGCAAGCAGCAATGCAAGGCATTTCCACATGAAAGCAGCAATCCGGCAAAGACTCCTCTAGAGTTGGTACATGCTGATCTTTGTGGTAAAATGTCTACTATTGCATTATCTTCTTACTTTATGCTGTTAATCGACGATTACAGTAGGAAGATGTGGGTTTTTTTCCTTTGGGATAAGATTGAAGCTTTTAGCAAGTTCAAACAGAAGCATAAGCTTGTGGAAAATGAGATAGGAAATAAGGTGAAGAAGTTTCGTACACAGATCAAGGAGGAGAATTCCTTTCAACGGAATTTGCTACTGCAAGGAGAATGGCATCAAGCGACAATTCACCACTGCTCACACACCTCAGCAAAATGGTGTTGTAGAACGCCTCAATCGAACTGTCATGGTGGATATGGCTCGATGCATGTTAAAGGCAAAGGGTTTGCCCAATACATTTTGGGTTGAAGTAGTCAACACAGCAGTTTATGTCCTCAATCAGAGCTACACAAAGGCACTCAAGGATGTTACACCTCAAGAGGCCTACTCTAGTAAGAAACCTTCAGTTTCTAATTTCAAAACATTTGGCTGTGAATGTTATGTGCATATTCCAGATGCATCCAGGACCAAGCTAGATGCCAAAAGCAAGAAGTGTATCTTTCTTCGATATAGTCAAGAGTCGAAGGCATATCGGCTCTATGATACACATGCAAAGAAGATTGTGGCTAGCCGAGATGTGGTATTTGCAGAACAACCACACTCAGTGGAGGAAGGAGGTCCATCCACTCTATCATCAGCTGGAGAAATAGTCCACCATGAGCCCAACCCATCAGTCATATTTCCTCTCAAGGAGGAGGAGTTTTCAGAGGATGAAGAATCTCACACAATCACAATAGCCTGCTGCTGCACCACAAGGAAAGCCACTTCCAAAGTGGGCACAACAGCTCTTTGATGAGCGTAATCCAGTACCTGAGAAGCCAGAATCTTCAACAAATGGACCATGCAGATCAAGGAGAATAGAGGAGCAGAGAAGAGCATCTGATCTCATTGTCAATATAGCCTTGATGGTGGCTGAGATAATGGGAACAATGAAGGAGCCAGCCACCTTGGATGAAGCCTTAGCAAATCCAAAGTGGAAAGCTGCGATGCAATATGAGTATGACAGCATCATAAAGAACAACACACCTGGGAGCTAGTTGATCGACCACCAAACAGAAAGGTAATTCCAAATGGGTTTGAAAAGCTAAGTATAAGGCTGATGGCTCACTTGAAAAATACAAAGCTAGGTTGGTTGCACATGGATTTGCACAGGTAGAGGGTTTTGACTTTGATGAAACCTTTGCTCCCACAGCTCGTATGAAAATAATCAGGGCAGTACTTGCCTTGGCTACTCACAAAAAGTGGCCAATCTTTCAGATGGATGCCAAATCAGCATTTCTGAACGGCCATCTCAAGGAGGAGGTATATGTAGCTCAACCACCAGGTTTTGAGATGCCTAGATCAGAAAACAAAGTTTGTAGGCTGAAGAAGGCATTGTACGGGCTGAAATAGGCCCCAAGGGCATGGTATCACAGGATAGACCAATTTTTCAAAAAGATTGGGTTTATAAGAAGTGTTTCTGATGCTAACTTGTATGTTCTAAAAAGTCATGTGTGGCAAGATTGGGTCTATAAGAAGTGTTTTTGATGCTAACTTGTATGTTCTAAAAAGTCATGTGTGGCAAGATTGTTTTGGTTGTCTTGTATATAGATGACTTAAACATTTCAGGTGACAATGAAGAGATGATCCAGAAGACAATGGATATGCTGAGCCATGAGTTTGAGATGACAAACTTAGGTCATGCATTTCTGTTAGGGGATTGAGGTCTGCAGGT
Organism: Cibotium barometz; assembly: GCF_041138505.1. NCBI lineage: Eukaryota > Viridiplantae > Streptophyta > Polypodiopsida > Cyatheales > Cibotiaceae > Cibotium > Cibotium barometz. Next base: position 2,048,863 of record NC_141058.1, read on the forward strand.
AAAATCTTCATTTCACAGCAAAAGTATTCTTGGGAGATTCTCAAAGCATTTGGGATGACAACAAACTGCGAGCCTGTGTCTACGCCAATGGAAGTGAGCATGAAGCTTTCTGCATAGGATTCTTCATCACTTGTTGACATCAAGAAGTACAGGAAGTTGGTGGGGAATTTGATTTTTCTCACTAACACTAGACCTGATATCAGCTTCACAGTTAGTGTGTTGAGCAAGTTTTCCAACAAGCCATGAGAGAGTCATTGGAAGGAAGGGATGAGGGTACTTAGGTACGTTAGAGGTACTCTTGAGTATGGCATCACTTACAGCATGGGTGACACTCTGACATGTTATTGTGACTCACATTGGGCAGGAGATTGTGATTCTAGGAAATCAATTTTTCTGGATATTGTTTTTCGCTTGGTTCTCGTGCTTTCTCTTGGACAATCAAAAAGCAATCTACAGTGGCACTTTCTTCCACAGAGGCTAAGTATAAGGCAGCTTTCTTTGTTGCATGTGAGGTAGTATGGCTGAGGAGAATCTTGGTCGACATGGGAGTTTAGATAAGGGAGGCTACAGTCTTGAGGTGTGACAATCAGAGTTGCATGGCTATCTCCAAGAACCGTGTGTTTCATGCTCGCACGAAGCACATTGAGATTCAGTATCATTATGTGCAGGAGCTGATAGAGGATGAGATAGTGGAGCTGAAGTATCGCTTTACAGAGCAAAACTATGCTGACATCTTCACCAAGGCTCTTGGGAAGGACCAGCTCACTAGGCATCTTCATCGACTTGGCGTTAGGCCAAAAACCTAGTTCATCTTCAGGTGGACATTGAGGGGGGTGTTAGTATACAGTCAATGCTCGCCTCTCAGCATGTATCTCACTTTGATGTATAATGCACATTTGTTAGGCCCCCATTATGAGGAGTAGCCATGATGCATATGTCTTTAGTAGGAACCTCGGCTTAGATGCCGATGGGGTCATTATTGTGACCATTGATGATGGCTAGGAGATGGTCAGGGGTACGATCATTAGCTGCGGGGTCCGGGGCGGCTGGGGGGTCCCAGGGGGCGACGGCATGAGGAATATTCCCTAGAATATTCCCTCGAATACTAGGTCCATCTCATTAATGGGCCGTGGTCGATGGTCGGTTGGCCGCATTCTTGATACGCGGGCGGTGAGTCCCATGTCTATGCAGTGTAACCGTCCTCGTTATATACGCGTTTACTGTGAGACCCCTCTGCCCCCTCCGTGCACCGGATTCCCGGTTGCTAGCAGCGGAAGTAGCTTCCTCTTGCACGGGGCAAGTTTCCCACTCAAGGCCTTGCCCTCGAATGTCCGGACATAAGACTAATCCGGTGGTCATTCCGAAACCGAAACCGGGAAAATTTCCCTTGCTCGAAAAACGGGGACGATTCCACCTTTTTGATTTTCTTAACGAATTTTCTAACGAGGTCAAGAGACTAAACTATCCTTCACCTGATTAAACCAGATAGAAGGAAAACTATCATTGACTTAGTTTGAAGAAATCAACGCTTTTTTCCTGATCGAAATCAGGCACAGTCATTGATTTGATCATTTGAGGAAATCAACGCTTTTTTTCTAACCAAAGTCAGGCACAGCCATTGATCTACTCATTTGAGAAATTCTTCAGGTTTTTATTTAACTACTTGAATTCTAAGCGTATTCCTATTATTTCAATTTAATTATTAAAACTCCACTGATTCCAACCTATCCGGCCCATCGACCCATGGGTTAGCCACCACCCAATCGGTAGAACTAGACAATTACTCACCCACCCATAATTGAATGCCTTTCTTAACTTTTGCTTTCGAATACAGATACGCACACACTCCTCTTTAAAACTTTAACATATAAAATAATCCATTAACTACTCGAATTCTAAGCGTATTCCTATTATTTCAATTTAATTTTATTAAAACTCCACTGATTCCAGCCTAACCCCATCCGGCCCATGGGTTAGCCACCACCCAACCACTGGAATCGGTAGAACCAGACAATTACTCACCCACCCATAATTGAATGCCTTTCTTAACTTTTGCTTTCGAATACAGATATGCACACACTCCTCTTTCAAACTTTAACATATAAAATAATCCATTGACAAACAGTAACTCAAAAACAGATTACAATAATCATTTCGTCTATCATACATATCTTCCACGACATATGCATGGGTGTCATAGGCACCGTGAGCTCGTGCATCTCCTGGTCAGAACCCTCCAGGATCCTCCTTAGGTGTCCTGGCACTTCACTCAGGGACCGCTTCGTCGGCCCTCGCCCATCGTACCGGAAAGGGCAATATTTTTCAACCATACCGAGGCTGGTCAAGACAGGCTTTGCGGCGTGAGCCGTCCTTTGACACTCTCCGCCAGCTATTGCAAACCGAACTTCCCTTAGAAAAACATATACCAAATGCTCCCTCCAGCATTCTAGCGTAAGACAGTCCTTTAAGAAAACAGGGTTTCTATTCAAGTTTTCAGTTTGATTTTCTTTTGAATACAAGGAGTATTTTCTTTTGAATACAAGGAGTATTTCTTGAATCAGTATCCCCAAAACTTCTTGATCGGAATTCTGAATTTCATACCAGAATTCCTCGAATTCTATAACCTTAATCCACAGATCAATTCAAAGGGTCTCAAACTTAGTTTCAGATTTGGCGGGAGTTTTGAGTGTATTTTTCTAAACTGGTCACACCTCCTTTCCTCCAAACTGATGAAAGAGTTTGGTCTTGGTCATAGTCTGATTCAAGGTTCGAGTCGGATAAGATTTTTCTTGAACTATCTTTCTCGAAAAGGTTTGATAATTAAATTAATCATTTATCTAAATATTTCGATCTCGATAGATTTCTTGAATTTTCTTTTTACAATCCGTGGGAATATAAAATGATAGAAATTTCTCTCTTAGAGTATTTAATTATTCATTTATCAAATACTCATAGAATTTGAACATAGAATTTAAGAGAATTCTAATTTTAATATAAAAATTCTTTATGCATCTATTTATGCATAAAAATCGACTTCAATGGGAATAACACTTTTATAAAAAAAAAAACTTTTATGCATCTATTTATGCATAAAATCAACTTTAATAAGAATAACACTTTTAAAATAAAAAGAATTTCTTTATGCATCTATTTATGCATAAAAATCAATTTTTATAAAAATAACACTTTTATAATAAAAAAATTCCTTTATGCATCTTTCTATGCATAAAAATCAAATTTAATAAGAATAACACTTTTGTAATAAAAAAATTCCTTTATGTATCTTTCTATGCATAGAAATCAAATTTAATAAGAATAACACTTTTATAATAAAAATTTCCTTTATGCATCTTTCTATGCATAGAAATCAAATTTAATAAGAATAACACTTTTGTAATTAAAAAAAAATTCTTTTATGCATCTTTCTATGCATAGAAATCAAATTTAATAAGAATAACACTTTTGTAATAAAAAAATTCCTTTATGCATCTTTCTATGCATAGAAATCAAATTTAATAAGAATAACACTTTTGTAATAAAAAAATTCCTTTATGCATCTTTCTATGCATAGAAATCAAATTTAATAAGAATAACACTTTTGTAATAAAAAAAAATCCTTTATACATCTTTCTATGCATAGAAATAAAATTTAATAAGAATAACACTTTTGTAATAAAAAAATTTCCTTTATGCATCTTTCTATGCATAGAAATCAAATTTAATAAGAATAACACTTTTGTAATAAAAAAAATTCCTTTATGCATCTTTCTATGCATAGAAATCAAATTTAATAAGAATAACACTTTTGTAATAAAAAAAATTCCTTTATGCATCTTTCTATGCATAGAAATCAAATTTAATAAGAATAACACTTTTGTAATAAAAAAATTCCTTTATGCATCTTTCTATGCATAGAAATCAAATTTAATAAGAATAACACTTTTATAATAAAAAAAATTCTATTATGCATCTTTCTATGCATAGAAATCAAATTTAATAATTAATATCAGTGATATCCATGCATATTCATAGGTGAATATGTACATGGAGTAATTAGAATATTTCTTGTATGATATGTAGCACTTATGCAAGAATCTGAGAATGGATGGTTCCAACGAGTTTATTATGCCAGCTGGATGTTATCAAGAGTAGAAAGGAATTATTCTACTATAGACCGAGAAGCACTTGGAATGATCTATTAAGTGAAGAAATTTTGGCATTATCTTTCGGGCGATAAATTTACTTTTCATGTAGATAATCAAGCATTGGTATTCTTGGTTAACAAGCCTAGTTTATTAAGAAAATTAGTAAGGTGGATGCTGACATTACAAGAATTTGAATTTATTGTTCACACCATACACCGGGCAATCAACATGTTGTGCATATTTTCTATCTCTCGGATATACACTGGAGTAGAGATCTCTAGAAGTGGCTAGCTCTCCGAAGTAAAACCTTTTTGGTAATCACGGGTCAATTAAATTATCTGCCTGGGCTGCTGGTGTATCCAAGTACATGAGTAATAAGCAGTATTGATGGAAGCCCACCAAGGTGTGAGAGGCAGCCATTTTTTTTGGAGAAGTAACCGATTGAAAAATATTTTAAGCTGGATTATGGTGGCCAACAATAATAAAAGGTGCATGGAAGTTTGCTCGAGAATGTGATGTTTGCCAGCGATTGGGTTAGCCAAGTGTATTGGACCGGATGCCCCACAATCTAGTGCTTCCAATGAAACCTTTTCGGAATTGGGGTTTGGATTTTGTCAGACCATTTAGACCGCCAGCTCAGGAACCGGCAACAAATATATTATGGTAGCCATAGATTATTGTACCAAATGGGTGGAAGCCAAAGTGTTAAAAGATAATAAAGCCATTTTTGTTGCAAAATTTCTTTATGAGATGATTATGACCAGATTCAGATGCCCAATTGAGTTAGTTAGTGATCAAGGAGGACATTTTTTGAATGAAGTAATTAAAAGATTAACTCAATACCACATGATTATTCATAAAAAGTCTACAGTATATTATCCACAAGTTAATGGTCACGTTGAATGTTCCAATAAAATCTTATTGAGAATCTTGAAGAAAGTGGTCAATGAAAACCGGACAGCTTGGGGGATCAAAAGCTATATTCCGCACTCTAGGCATTCTGGACAGCTTCTTTATTGTTTAATTACAGGATGGGTCCACATTTGGTAAATTAAAGTTGTGGTGGATGGGCCCATACCGGATATTTTCCAGACTCGGCACCAACACTTTCGAGTTAGTGACACTAGATGGTGCGAAACTTCTGAAGCTTGTAAATGGTTTCTAGTTAAAACCTTATTTCGAATGGTTACTTGAACTAGCATCTATTCCAATGTACATTGTTTCTGCCATACATGCATCTCCCACGTGTCGTCATAGTCCACATTGCACTCATGCATTGGTTTATGCATTACCAAATTGGGGTTGCCTTTCTTTACTCATTGTTATTTTATGTCACTGTCCTGTTCTTTCAAATAGAGTGCATTTGAATTATTGTCATTATCGAGAAATCATGGGTAAATCTTTTTTTCCATTTAGATTATCATTACCATAGTTTAACATTCTTATATATTATTCATCTTTTGCCTACAATCTTTTATTATTAGAGTTTGCTTTTTCTTGGCTATCACTGTGTTCACCATCTTTTCTGCTTTCTTTCCATTACTCACCTTCACAGCTTTCGTCGCATGCACAACCTACTCTATTATCCACATTCCACATCAACCATGGTGGAATTTGAGAGGCTCACAGCGACCATGGACATCAATCTAAACAAAAATAGGGCATGGCTGGAGAAAATGGTTTTATTATAGTTTGCATCAATGCTATTGCGTGATCAAGGCAAGGATGCAACACAAAGATGGAAGCAGGAAAACAAGAGACTCGACATTCTTATTTAGGGCTCTTGTAGAGAGTTCCAAGTTGTAGGTGACAAGAGTTCCAAGTTGTAGATGAGTATGGGAGTGGGCTTGAGAATAATCCCACATGGGAAGTTTTGGGAGTTTTAGGAGTTTTAGTATAAATAGTGGCTCATTTGAGAGCTTAGGGACACATTGGGCTAAACTCATGCTTGAGCTCTCTTGAGACTAGCTCTCCCTCTTGTTCATAGAGGTGCAAGCTCTTCTCTCTCACCATCTACACTATTGTATGAGCAATGCTCTTCTAATTCAATGCAATGAGATGATGTTTTTCTCTCTTCTCATCTCTATTCTCTAGTGTGCATGCTTCTTTGTTGATGCTTGTGGATTCTCTATTAGGCTTTGTGTGGTAGTGGATTCAAGCTTAAGCTTCTCCATAGCCTGTAGCTTATCCATGGGCAAGGCATTGCTTGAGTAGTGAATGAGAATGCATGTTTATTTCAAGTTCCATTAAGCTTCAAGGTTTGTGTGCATGCTAGGGAAGTAAGTGCTTGAGAATGAAGTATGCTTTGAGCTTGTGTATGCATTAGCTTAGCTTTCTTCTTGTATTGGATGCATGAATGAGTGGGATGATGAGTGAATGAGCTATGGCAAGATTGAGTTTGTGTGTGTAAAGTCTATGTCAATGTAGTGGTGTTCATAGCATTTTCTCCATTCGTGGATAAGCTTCCGTGCACCGGTACGGGTTGAATCCCTAGCTCCGAAAGGGATGCAAATCCCATTGGATTGAGCTACACATGGATCATGCTACTCTTGCTACAAGTGTAGAGAGTCTTCCGTCTCTCCAAATGCCATGGAATCAGATACAACCTCGCCGTGAAGCAAACAGTTGCTAGAGGTGTAGAAGAATGTTGTCATCAAAAACACAGAGGGAAACTTTGCCTTCACAGTTGAGTATGTCTCAAGTTTTTAATCTTCCTTTAGAAGGCACAGTTGATGTACCAGCTACTTGCAAACAGAGGAGGACATGGAGTCCTATTTTGGCTCCAAAGGTGCGGTTAAAGAATACAAGATGAGCAACCATCAAGATGCCCACAATAGACTACACTTCAAATTCATTCGTTGAAATGATTTTTAAAACCCATAAGGTAACTTACATGTCAAAAAAGGTCATGGGTTTATATTTATATGCCTTGTAGGAAAGCCTATTGCATGGGCTAGAATACTGTACCAGTAGCACAACTAAAGGCAGAGTTAAAAAATATTGGGCCTAATTCAAAGACCAAAATTGGTATGTACCAAGAAGCTGTGTAGAGCACACTAGGTTCACAGTTGGCTACAGGAGGTGCATCTGCTTTCATGCACAAGGATAAGCATAGCAAGAAGAATCAGGTGCAAGGAAGTATCACTCCAGAAGAAACACAGGAGGAGTAGCATCATATAGGTGGAGACGCTCTTTCGGATCTAGTTGGTCAACAAGGAGGCTTTGCACAAATCACTTTTCTGAATACAAAAGATGATATTAATATGAAAAAGGTCCAAGCTGCCGTAGATATCTCTCCCTATGTAGAAAAACAAGAAATTAATGGACTCAAGAGAAATAATAGGGCACTTACTTGTAGCTCTTTCTTTTGCTGTAGTCTCCCAAGCTCCTCACATGCTCCAATTTCTCCATTAAACTCCATTGTATGAAGAAAAACAAAATCAAACACATCAAACATGCATCTCATATCCTACTGTTATGGGCTACTGTACCTCCCAAGAAGGAACTCCACACAAACACCAATGGGAGAAGTAGTAGACACAAATCATTGGGTACTTACCAATGCTTCAAGCTTGTGTCCCTTGAGGCTCCCCAAACTCACTTTGAAAGCTCCACTCCTCCGAACACCACCTCCACGTTGTCACCACAAAGTCACTCAGACCACGTATGCAAGGCAACCACCTCTCACTCTTCCACACATAAAATGTATAGAAAAGGAACATACACTAGAGTACTCTCACTCTCTCTCTCTCTCTCTCTCTCTCTCTCTCTCACACACACACACACACACACACACACACACACACAAGACAAAGCAAGATCTCTCATAGCACAAAGGGGGATTGTATCCTTTCATTATGAGAAAATGCCTTAGATACAACTAGCCCTTATTCACACTTGGGCACCCAAAACTTACTAACTAAGGCCTTGGGTGGCCAATATGTCATAATGTATAACTTTTATAGTGCCTTTGCATGACACTTATTAATGTCCTCAAATGGCAGAGCATATTTGTTAATCCAAAATGGGATTAACATCCCTCCCTACCTGATGTAGGTTTTGTCCCCAAAACTTGTTACCGAGGTCGAAAGACCTGGTCGTCGAACTCATGTTTGTAGAAGTTGCGGTGCAACTGAACATTTTTTAAGGTTCTTCTAAATGCTGAGTGAGATGTACAAAACCTTGTGTCAACCATATCTTCAAAGGTTATATTTATGTAGCCTGGAAGGAAGACACCTTAGGCGATGATAGTACAACATTATGCCTCTTTCATTTGGCCCTATGTTCATGTCGAGGAGTTGCTCTGCACCAAAGCCATCATATTTCTTCTTTAGTTGATCGAGAAGCACAATGATCAACTTCAGGAACCTGACTGTTGCTCCCATGATAGTGGGATCTAGAATACGATGCCATGCTCATATCCAGGTCAACATTTGTTGCCTTTGTTGTGCTATATCTGAAAATGTTGCTTGTACAAATTGCAAAAAATTATAGCACACATGAGAATCCCTTTGCTTGGCATCATGGAACTATAGTGGGGTGAGCCTCCGCTTTATAGGCATGTATAGAGGATTAACCCTTTGGGTTGGTGGTGAGCACTGGTATTGTTGACTATTCTTAGGAATTGTCAAATACTCCTTACGCCACTCTGGTTCTATACTAAAATCCTCAATGTAGGGATTGGTATCATTTGTTATGATGGTGGTATAACCTCCTCTTGTGTGAATAGGATTTGCCATGCACCACCGACGAAAATAATAACTAATCATGAATGTCACAATTCTGATCTCGAGCAGGTATGCTAAGTGGGGGTTGGCCAGCTTTGTATGTTTCACCACATTTGCACATACTCTTGCAATCGGTATAACAGCTCCTCCAATTCGGGCATTGGTTCATTTTCTTTGTTTAGAGCTTGGTTGGCATCTTGCAGCTTCTGAACCTCAATCAGTAGCTCTCTGTGCTCTTTCCTTGGCACATCAGTCAGTAGCTCTCTGTGCTCTTTCCTTGGCACATCAGTCAGCAGCATTTTTGGGTTGTCCGGGCTGATTCAGCACTAGCCTTCACCGCTACTATAAGTTCTACTTGTAGCTTGGCGGCCTCTTCTTTTGCTTCACGTAGCTCTAGCTTTCATTATAGTCTAGTCTTTTGGGTCTGTTGTATCCTTCCGCCACCATTGGATGTGCCTTCTCTATCTGCTTCTGGAGTGTTGTCTTGTACTCCACCCAATCTTTGGGCCTTTCTCTTTTGAGTTAAGCTTCATTTTCCAAACAGTGCTGCATCTTTAATTCTAGTGCATTCAGCTCATTGATTGTGTCAATTTCAAACTTTATGCTCCTCTTGAGCTTTTCTTTGTATTCTTCTGCCTATGTCTTGGCCTTGTATCTATCTTTCATGGCCTCTCTTAGAATCTCTTCATACTCCTAGGAGGGTGTGGCATCCTATAATTCGTGGTGTAATTCCTTATTTCTTTCTGCTAGCTTTTTAGCCTCCTCCCAATGAGCTACCTTCCAAGCAGTGGCCTTCACTCAAGGCTAGAACTAGGTTCTAGTCCTCATCTGCTTCTTGCTTGTCCTTTCTAGAAGTGCTTGGGTGGGGGACCCTTGGCGTGCAGGTTGCTGCTAGCTCTGTTGTTGTTGTTATTTTGCTGTTGTTGTGTTGCTGCTCCTTGTCTGCATCATCATATTTGTCCTGGTCATTGATGACCTTTTGAGCCTTGCAAGCCATATGTTCCTGAATTTGTAATTAGGCTTCTAGGGCTTGGTCCGAGACCTTGCTGAGTCTGGTCTTCATTGTTTTAATGATTTTCGCTTTAGCATCAAGCGGAAGGCACATGATCTTTTCTTCCTCTTGGGTCTTTAGGGCATGGACCTCTGTCTGGGCGATTGCCGATGCTGTTGTCCTTTCCAACACTTTTTTTTAAGACCTTAGATGGCATCGTCTCAGACCTTGGCTGGATTTTGTGCTTCCGCTAACTCTGCTCTGAGCATGTCCACCTGAGATTTGAGCAAGTTTTTCTCGCTGGTGAGGGTTCTGATCTTCCCTTCACTTAGCACTTTCTACTAAGGCCTTCTCCACTAGAGTGATCTTGTTTTGTATTTTTGCATTATGCTGGAGCCATTATATTTGATTCTGTCTCTAGGTCCTTGGCTTTAGCTCTGTAGCATTTTTGAGCAATCCATGTTGTTTGCTGATTCAGAGCGCAGATCTGATTGATGGTGCTTTAGGCCTTTGACTCATATTCCTCCACATAATTGAGGGCATGAGAGAGAATGTTCTGGACCACGATCACTGGCCCTTTGTTCATGTGCAACTATTGGGTGGGGAGTTGTGCCTCTAGTTCTCCAAGTACCTTGAGGCTATTGCTTGGTCCTTCCTGCATCTTCTGTGCTAAAGCTACCACCCAAGGCTACAGTTCCAGTGGTATGGGCAGATTACCCCTTGCGAACAGCTTCCAATTTTGCACTTTTTCTTCTCTCTTTTTATGTTGTTCCTCTTCTTTCCTCTTTTTCTCTTCCTCCTCCTTCCTTCTCTTTTCTTCTTCCTCCTTTTTCCTTTTCTCTTCTTCTAGTTTTCTCTTCTTTTCTACTTCTATATGAGAGCTTCCTATTTCTATCTCTCTTCCAGTTGTCTTTTTCTTTCTTTCTCTGCTTTTCGTTTCTTTACCTCGTCTAGGTTAGGCAATAGCTCTTCGTCTACTCTGAGCTTTCTCTTCTTGTTGCTGGCCTTCTGAGTGATTTTCTGCTACTCTTCTTCAGTCCACATCATCTTCAAAGGAGCTAAAGGTCACTCTAGTGAGTTTAGAGGATCCTCCAGCTTTGCAGTGTGGTTGTTCTGGTAGGATTCTTCGGACATGAGATCTTCAAACTTGGTGGCTTGTGCGATGACCCTTAAGTGTGCATACACCACCATTGGCTGTTTTTCTTTGGCCCATGTGGCTTCTCCTTATAGATGGCAGCCCAATTGATCTTTTCTCCTATTTTTGCTACTCTAAGCAACCTATAGTTTTTTTTTGACATATCTTCTGGCTTCCCCATGAATATTACATTTTGTAAGAAGAAGATAAACTGCTCTCGTCGGGTCTCATCTACCACATCCTTTAATTGGTGCATGTTGCCTGTTTTTGGAATCTCCTCCTCCACTCTGGGCTTCACGCTTGTGTCCAACGCTCTGTCCATTGTGGCGGCAACCCTAGTGCATGGTGTGCACTTCAAGCTCCGAGATCTTGATGGGTTCCTTCCTCTCCACATGTACAATATTTGTTTCAAGAAACTGGTTAATAAGCTTGCCCCCATCCCCCCCATCCTCGCGGTCCTGAAGATCCTCCCACTGGTGAGGATCAAGCAACTTTTCAAAGCCGCACTTCCTCGCCCACTCTTGGTGTCCTTTCTTTCTCATGTCAAGAATCATCACAGGCATGCAGAGGCTTTTCTCTAGCCTCTTGTCTGGCCTTAGAGTCTTGCTGACCTTCAGCATGGCTTTGTCTTCTCAGAGAGCGTTGCAAATTGGTGCAAAAGCCATGAGCAAGAAAGCGGGTTGAGAGTGTACATTTTGCCTCCTTATGCTCTTTTTTATGATGCTTTTTCCTTTTTCCTTCCTTTCTTGGGGCATTGTCATTTTCAACTTCCCACTTCTAGATGTGATTTGACTTTTGATTTGTATCATCCCCGCCGTCTTGGTGTAAAGGCATTAAAGTTTGCTTGCCGCCTCCTTGTCTTACTGTTGCATGTGAAATTTTAATGATGTTGTGATATTTGTCCTTCATGCGGTTACTTATGCCAACATCGTGGCAATTAGCATTGCTTATGTGGATCTGGTTGGCGTACACTTGGTCGCTTGCTTCTTTGCTATTGTGGCCTTGATTTGCTGTGGAATTGTGTTCTTATGCGGACTGGCTACCCTTGCGCTTCTTGGATTTTCTGCGTCATTATCCACTAGTGAGATCATGCCATAGCACGGATGCTCCAGACCAGCTCCTTGTCCTCTTCTTGTTCCTCTTTTGGTGTAACCATCACCGGTTGGCCCATGTATTTCCTAACCCTCCTGAAGTAGTTCACTATTTTGGGAAAAGATATACCATCTAGGCCTTCTAATGTGAAGGCATTTTGACTGACCGGGTTTTTCACCTATCCATCGGATTTTGAATTTTCCAGGGTGGGATCCCAACTTGGAGTTGCAGACCAATTCCAGGTCTCCTTGCTTGAAAATTTTGTGCCTGAGATACCTATCAATCCAAGCTTATCTTCTCCGCTATATCTCCACCTGTATAGAGAGCTAGTTTATCTTTCTTCTTCTAAGGCTAGAAGCTCTTTTATTTTGTGCTCCTGGGATTCTTCCATTAGTAGCTTTTCTTAGATTGCCACTCTCAAATTGGGCACCACAAATTCCATGGGCACTACTACTGCCTCCAGCCCATAGATTAGTTTGAATGGTCTTTGCCCCATTGAGACTTTGTAATATGTGCGGAATGCCCATAGGGCTACATCTAGCTTCTAGTCCTAATAATTTTTGTTCGTATTTATAATTTTCTTTAGGATTTTCGTTAGAACCTTGTTGGTAGATTCCACCTAGCCATTACACTGTGGGTAATAGGTTAAGGACTTTTTGTGATTGATTAGGTACTTTTCCATCAACCCTTTCATTACCTTGTTCATGAAATGGGTGCCCTGGTCACTGACTATTTTCATCGGCAATCCATGCCTAGCAATAATATCCTTGAAGAGGAACTTCACCACCTCTTTTGCAAACTCGGTCTTCATCACTGCTTTAGCTTCCGGCCATTTGGTGAAATAATCAGTTTTGCCACAATGATGTACTCACACTTGTTTGCTGCCTTTTGTGGGCAGCTTGATTGGTCCAACAAAATAAAATCCCCACTTCATGAATGGAAATAGCGGAAGTATGGGTGAGATGGGCAATCTATCAAAATCACCAGGTTGACCCATCCACTGACAGACATCACATTTCTTTTGCTTCAATGTTGGCATCCCTCATGACCGTTGGCCACCATAGGCCTGCTTGCAAAATTTTTTGGGCTATGATTTCTCTGCCCATGTGTCCTCTGGTAATGCCATAGTGTGCTTCTCTTAATACTGCTTGTTGCTCATGGTCCAAGACACACCTGCATGTGATCTGATCTATGTCTCACTAGTGTAACCTTTCAGGAAAGTTCCATCCTCTAGAAACTGCATCATATCATAATACCAATTTTCCCCCACTTAGGCAGTTGCTACTATGAATAGGTTGGTTTTTGGGAGTTGTTCATCCACTCCATCTAGAGTAGGTTCTCTAGAATCTTGTTTAGACAAAAAGTCTGCCACTGCATTTTCTTTACTGGGCATGTGTTGGATGGTGAACTCAAACTCTTCTAGTAAAAGCATCCATCTTGCTATATTCCCTACCAGAAAGGCTTTGTTCATCACCAAATAAACCAGGGCTTGATGGTCCACGTAGAAAACAAACTTGTTTCCCAAGAGGTAGTGTTGGAATTGGTTCACAGCATAAATCATTGAGAGAGATTCCTGCTCTGTTGTGCAGTAGTTCCTTTTTGCACTTGTGAGGGGCTTTTTGCTAGAAAAATGAATGGGTTGCATATACCCCTCTTGCTTCTCCTGCATCAGTGCACTACCCACCACTGCTTTGTTTGAAGGCATACACATGGAACATTTCATTCCAGTCTAGGGTGGCTACTACTCGTGTAGTTGACACCATTCTCTTTAGCCATTGGAATGCTTTTTTACACTATGGATTCCATTCATACTTTTGGTAAGTGCATACAATGTGTTAGCCACATGTGCTAAATATTTTAAAATCTAGCATGCCACTTAACCTTACCAAGGAACCTCTCTAGTTGCTTGATATTCTGAGGAGTAGAAATTCTAGATATGGCCTCCGCCTTAGCAAGATCTATGGCCAATCCTTGGGCTAACACTATGTGTCCTAACAATGTTCTTGATCTTACTACAAATGCACACTTGGCTGGATTTAGCTTAAGCCTTGTATCTCTACATCTCTGCACACAGCCTCAAATGATAGATGTGCTTTGCCTTATCTTTGGACACACTGAAGTCATATACAAAAGCTTTCATGAAGTCTGTTAGGTAATCATAGAAGATCTCTTGCACCATTCTTTGAAACGTAGCAAGTGCATTTTTTAAGCTGAACATCATGACAATTGTCGCCACAAAGACACCTCATTTAGTGATGAAGGTTGTTTTCTCCCTGTCTTCTGGCGCCATTTTTACCTGGTTGTACCCACTAAATCCATCTAGAAATGAGCACATTTCCTTTCCAGCTAGGACCAAGTGATGATGAGTCTGAGTTTGCATTCGCATTGCATCTTTTTTACGATGACCTTTTATAATAAACTTTGTTTTTCATTTTTGTTATTTTCTTATGTGTGTCATCGAAGTGTGCAATCAATCTTATAGGTTTGATAAGGTGTGTCCATCAATGTAGCCTTCCACATCTCCACATTCAACCATCTTACAAGCAGCAAACAGTAAGTCTCTTCTATTTGAACATGTATATTTGAAACTTGCTCTTCATACGTAGATCTTTTGTAGTTTTTTACTTTCATTTGCTCAATCGGGAATGTTTGTGTTGCACCTCGATTGTGGTCCGATTTTCTCTCAATTGCTATCTAGATGAACATTAATGCTAGCATTTTTTCTTAAAAAGATTTCTAGGCTTCCTATTATGCATCTTAAATAATGTATGCCAAAGGAGTTTGCTAAGTACTCCACTCTATCTTTATTGAGCCCTCTTTAGCCATATTCTAACTCTCTAGGCAATTTGTGAGTGATAATTGTTATAAAACATAGAAAATTAATTAATTAATTAAGAAAAAGAGGGGAAAAAACCAGGAACAGAGCCTTCGCCATGTAGAATCCTAGTAGGTCGTTGGGATACCAGCAATGGTACTTTGGATCGATGTCTTGATTTTTCATGGGGGGATGGAATCTTGCATTTTTTCTCCCCTAGAAACAACCATCACCATAGGAGGTTCTTAATGGTTCTTAGATACTCTTGGCAAAGGTCTCTGGGCCATTGATTTGGTCTCCACTATCAAATTGTGAGTTAAAGAATATCTAAGCTTTACCGATCTTCGTCGATGGTTATCCCTAAAATAGTTTGTGCATGAGAGAGCTTTACGGAGCATGACTACATAATTAAAGCTAAGAGAGAAGAAGATGAGTTAGTGTGAGATCCTTGTCCCCACTGCGCAACGAGTTCAGGGGTGCTAGCAGTGGAAGTAGGACTTCTTGCATGGGCAGGGTCCCTCACTTGGGGCCTCGCCCAGGGATATCCGAACAAGAGACTAATCGATCGGTTCTTCCAAAACCGAACCCGGAAAAACTTCCCTTGCCCAGAAAGCACGGGTGATTCCTCCAGGATAATTTTTCTCTAATGTAGTCAAAAGCCTCGAACCCGCAAGTCCCATAGTCAGATCAGGGAAAAGATGGCACTTGGACCATAGAGACCAACGCTTTTTTCCTCATTGAGAGGCACAGCCGTTGATTCTTTTCCATAGAACAATTTTTGTTCGGGATTTACTTCATGTATCGTACCATAACATAATTGAGTCTCAATATAGGGATGTTAGGTTTTTGTCCCAGGTACCAGGGAAAAGAGTTCCCAGGCCCCCTAGCCGAGTATTCATGCAAACTTAAAATTAGTCACACCACTTACACACCCAATATGAGATTGCCTTTTTCACAGAATCAGCTGTCTTCAAAACAATCATTTAATGAAATCATAGAGTCACTGTTCATAATCCTCAAAATCTCTGGTTGAATCCTTAATTCCAATCATTCCTTCATCGGTGAACCTATGGCATCATTAGCAACTAGAACACTCACCACCTGTCCACTCAGGGGCCTTTTTGATAGTTCCTAGCTCATAGTAACCGGCAATATATTCACATATCAAAAATGGAATCTCCATTGAAGATCAGCAAGATCAACCAACGGATCCATATAAAAGAGCCATGGACTCATTCATTGAGGACCAGCAAGGTCAATCAACCAGATCCATGCCCGAATTCAGAAAACAACTCTTACTCCTTGATCCAATATCTTCCACGACGCACGTGTGGGTATCGTCGGCGACCCAGAGCCCGAGCACCGTGTGTTAGCACCCTCTAGGATCCTTCACAGGTGACCTAGCGCTTCACTCATAGGCCGCTTCCTTGGTCCCTCATCCACTGTACCACTGGAAGCTCACCATTTTAATCGAACCGAGGCTGGTCAAGACCTGGTCGAATTGCTACATGAGACGTCCTCCATTGACTCTCCGTCAGCTGTTGCAACTTTCTAGATTAGGTCTCCACGACCTCATTCACAAGACGATCAAAATGCTTCTCCAGCATTCTTGACATAAAACAGTCATTTAAAACCAGGTCATAAATACAGTTTCTATAACGAATTCTTGTGTTTCCACATTGTTCCATCATCAATCCACATTATTTAATTCCACAACCATTTCATAATTATTCCTATTCTCATCCAGTCACATCATTTTCATCTGATCACATCTTTCCTCTATTTAACCTCATCAGATCTCATTCACTCACATCTGCCCATATCCACATCTCATCACATCACATTCATTCAAATCTCATCCATTCAGACCACATCACATTCACTCATATCACATCTCATTCAGACCACATCACATTCACTCACATCACATCTCATTCAGACCACATCACATTCACTCACATCACATCTCATTCATTTTACCTCACATCTATCCCGATTCACATCCCATCACATCACATTCATATCCATCACATTCACATTCATTCATATCCATCATGTTCACATTCATTTATATCCATCACGTTCACATTCATTCATATCACATCACTTCTATCCACATCATATCTCATTTATACACATCTCATCTCATTCATCCATATCCATTCTTTCCCATACTCATTCAAATCCATCCTTCACATACACACTCACATCCATTCTTCACATACACATTCACATCCATTATCATCACATACATTCACTCAGATCCCATATCAATCATTTACGTTCTGATTAACATGACATCACATCTCACCCATTCATTCACATTTATCTGATTCACATCACATCTCATCACATCTATTCACCTCACATTCTCATCACTTCTATTCACATCGCATCCATCCATCCATTCATTCCCATCTATCTGATTCGCATCACATCTCATCACATCTATTTACCTCTCATTCTCATCACCTCTATTCACATCACATCCATCCATCCATTCATTCCCATCTATCTGATTCACATCACATCTATTCACCTCACATTCTCATCACTTCTATTCACATCGCATCCATCCATCCATTCATTCCCATCTATCTGATTCGCATCACATCTCATCACATCTATTTACCTCTCATTCTCATCACCTCTATTCACATCACATCCATCCATTCATTCCCATCTATCTGATTCACATCTTATCTCATCACATCTATTCACCTCATATTCTCATCACTTCTATTCACATCGCATCCATCCATCCAATCATTTGATTCACATCTTATCTCATCAAATCTATTCACCTCATATTCTCATCACTTCTATTCACATCACATCCATCCATCCAATCATCATCTATCTGATTCACATCTTATCTCATCACATCTATTCACCTCATATTCTCATCACTTCTATTCACATCACATCCATCCATCCAATCATCATCTATCTGATTCACATCTTATCTCATCACATCTATTCACCTCATATTCTCATCACTTCTATTCACATCACATCCATCCATCCAATCATCATCTATCTGATTCACATCTTACTAATCACATCTATTCACCTCACATTCTCATCACTTCTATTCATAAAATTTAAACATAGAATTTAAGAGAATTCTAATTTTTGATATAAAGATTCTTTACGCATCTATTTATGCATAATTCAAATTTAAGGAAAATAACACTTTTAAAATAAAATTAAATCCTTTATGCATCTTTCTATGCATAAATTCAATTTTAATGAGAATAACACTTTTGAAATAAAAATAAATCCTTTATGCATCTTTCTATGCATAAATTCAATTTTAATGAGAATAACACTTTTGAATTAAATATAAATCTTTTATGCATCCTTCTATGCATAAATTCAATTTTAATGAGTAACACTTTTGAAATGAATATAAATCTTTTATGCATCCTTCTATGCATAAATTCAATTTTAATGAGAATAACACTTTTGAAATGAATATAAATCTTTTATGCATCCTTCTATGCATAAATTCAATTTTAATGAGAATAACACTTTTGAAATGAAAATAAATCTTTTATGCCTCATTCTATGCATAAATTCAATTTTAATGAGAATAAAATTTTGAATTAAATATAAATCTTTTATGCATCTTTCTATGCATAAATTCAATTTTAATGAGAATAACACTTTTGAAATAAAAATCAATCTTTTATGCATCTTTCTATGCATAAATTCAATTTTAATGAGAATAACACTTTTGAATTAAATATAAATCGTTTATGCATCTTTCTATGCATAAATTCAATTTTAATGAGAATAACACTTTTGAAATGAAAATAAATCTTTTCTGCATCCTTCAATGCATAAATTCAATTTTAATGAGAATAACACTTTTGAATTAAATATAAATCTTTTATGCATCTTTCTATGCATAAATTCAATTTTAATGAGAATAACACTTTTGAAATGAAAATAAATCTTTTATGCATCCTTCTATGCATAAATTTAGTTTTAATGAGAATAACAATTTAAAAATAAAAATAAATCTTTTAGAATGCACAAACAGAGGGGATTACTCTTTTGGAATAACCTAATGATAAACGTTAGTTCTACAAAATTTAAGAAAATTTTGCCATAACCTCCTTTGTATGGCTGACCATTTCTCAATTTTTACATTCTAACATCAATTTAAAATTAATCCCAATTTGAAGTAAAGTACTCTAATCTACTCAATGTTTACTTTCTTAAGAGTAAACAATAAGAAAAGTCTAATTAACTTATTTGTTACTCATTTTAGGATAAAGAAGGGATAAATTCTTACTAAGGAAGAGAAGGGGGTAGCCTTTTCATCAAGGCATAACATTAGGATTCACTTCAATCACTAAAAGAAAGCAAAGAAATAAAAAAAAACCATAGATTAAAATTTAAAAAGTAAAATTTTTAGCTTACATGGAGTTTTGTAAGCTTGAGGAATTGAGGGATCTACTCTTGTTTGGATCAAGAGTGGCCACCAATTCTTTTGGAGAGGATTTAGTCAAAAACAATTGAATTATCAAGTGAATTCAATGTATTTGAATGTATTTGACTCTGGGGAGGAGTAGAGCAACAGTGTATAAACACTATTAACCTTTTACAAAGGGGGAGGCTTCTATTTATAAGAAAAAATGAGCCTCTAACTAAGCAAACTGATTCTAGAATTTTCCAGATCAATTTGGTCAATTTTTGACCATTTTTGGGTCAGTTTAGCTTACTTTTTGGATCTACTTGAAACAGGAGAGAGGAGAGATGAAATATCTCATTATTTATGAGTTTGAAACTCCTCCACACATGTGAAATAGGTGCCTCCTTCATGAGGGAAAATCCCCACACTGAGGTGTCAAAAATGCATTATTTCCTCTAAATATCTCTTCTTTTTTAACTAATAACCTTTTCCTTAGTCAACTCTTCATCTTATGTGAGTATTTACTCATTTTTTGGGGATTTTCTTTTATTCTTCAATTTATCTCCTCCCTACATTTGGATTAATGTTATTGGTCCATAGGAATCTTAATTGGAGCATAATTCAAAAATTTCTAAAAATCTGGACCCTTAGGCTAAGGTCCTTTATACCTATTTTTTAGTAATTCCAATTGCACATTCAAAAGTTCTTTTTGAATTTTTGTTTCAAGGGAAACCATTTTAGACACTAGGAGGATTTTTATATCCAAAAATATCTCAATTTAGAATTATCTCTCTCTAGATATTTTCTCTCTCTAGGCCAAAACAGGGTAAAATATGATCTTTCTTTTATTTCAGAGAGGGGAATAATTATAAGATCTTTCTATGCATAAATTCAATTTTAATTAAAATAACACTTTTGAAATAAAAATCAATCTTTTATGCATCTTTCTATGCATAAATTCAATTTTAATGAGCATAACACTTTTGAATTAAATATAAATCTTTTATGCATCTTTCTATGCATAAATTTAATTTTAATGAGAATAACACTTTTGAAATAAAAATCAATCTTTTATGCATCTTTCTATGCATAAATTCAATTTTAATGAGAATAACACTTTTGAATTCAATATAAATTTTTTATGCATAAATTCAATTTTAATGAGAATAACACTTTTGAAATGAATATAAATCTTTTATGCATCTTTCTATGCATAAATTCAATTTTAATGAGAATAACTTTTTTGAAATGAAAATAAAACTTTTATGCATCCTTCTATGCATAAATTCAATTTTAATGAGAATAACACTTTTGAAATGAAAATAAATCATTTATGGATCCTTCTATGCATAAATTCAATTTTAATGAGAATACCACTTTTGAAATGAAAATAAATCTTTTATGGATCCTTCTATGCATAACTTCAATTTTAATGAGAATAACACTTTTGAATTAAATATAAATCTTTTATGCATCCTTCTATGCATAAATTCAATTTTAATGAGAATAGCACTTTTGAAATAAAAATCAATCTTTTATGCATCCTTCTATGCATAAATTCAATTTTAATGAGAATAACACTTTTGAATTAAAAATAAATCTTTTATGCATCCTTCTATGCATAAATTCAATTTTAATGAGAATAACACTTTTGAAATGAAAATAAATCTTTTATGCATCCTTCTATGCATAAATTCAATTTTAATGAGAATAACAATAAATCTTTTATGCATCTTTCTATGCATAAATTCAATTTTAATGAGAATAACACTTTTGAAATGAAAATAAATCTTTTATGCATCCTTTTATGCATAAATTCAATTTTAATGAGAATAACAATTTTGAAATAAAAATAAATCTTTTAGAATGCACAGACGGAGGGATTACTCTTTTAGAATAACCTAATGATAAACGTTAGTTCTACAAAATTTAAGAAAATTTTGCCATAACCTCCTTTGTATGGCTGACTATTTCTCAATTTTTACATTTTAACATCAATTTAAAATTAATCCCAATTTGAAGTAAAGTACTCTAATCTACTCAATGTTTACTTTCTAAAGAGTAAACAATAAGAAAAGTCTAATTAACTTATTTGTTACTCATTTTAGGATAAAGAAGGGCTGAATTCTTAAGGAAGAGAAGGGGGTAGCCTTTTCATCAAGGCATAACATCAGGATTCACTTCAATCACTAAAAGAAAGCAAAGAAATTAAAAAAACCATAGATTAGAATTTAAAAAGTAGAATTTTTAGCTTACATGGAGTTTTGTAAGCTTTCCTTTGGCTTGAGGGATTGAGGGATCTACTCTTGTTTGGATCAAGAGTGGCACTCTGGGGAGGAGTAGAGTAACATTGCATAAACACTATTAACCTTTTACAAAGGGAGAGGCTTCTATTTATAGGAAAAAATGAGCCTCTAACCAAGCAAACTGATTCTAGAATTTTCCAGATCAGTTTGGTCAATTTTTGACCATTTTTGGGTCAGTTTAGCTTACTTTTTGGATTTAGTTGAAACAGGAGAGAGGAGAGATGAAATATCTCATTATTTTATGAGTTTGAAACTCCTCCACACATGTGAAATAGGTGCCTCCTTCATGAGGGAAAATCCCCACACTGAGGTGTCAAAAATGCATCATTTCCTCTAAATATCTTTTCTTTTTTAACTAATAACCTTGTCCTTAGTCAACTCTTCATCTTATGTGAGTATTTACTCATTTTTGCGGGATTTTCTTTTATTATTCAGTTTATCTCCTCCTTACATTTGGATTAATCTTATTGGTCCATAGGAACCTTAATTGGAGCATAATTCAAAAATTTCTGAAAAATCTGGACCCTTAGGCTAAGGTCCTTTATATCTATTTTTTATTAATTCCAATTGCACATTGGAAAGTTCTTTTTGAATTTCTATTTCAGGGAAAACCATTTTAGACACTAGGAGGATTTTTATATCCAAAAATATCTCAATTTTGAATTACCTCTCTAGACATTTTCTGTCTCTAGGCCAAAACATGGTAAAACAGGATCTTTCTTTTATTTCAGAGAGGGGAATAATTATAAGATCAGAAGGGGAGGTTCTTACACCTGCACACCTCAAAAACTGGAGAGAGGAATCTTACAGTTAGTGAGAGATTTTATTAGTCATCTCAAGCATTTGAACTCTCGTTATGCCTATTGCATCAGCATAGTAGAGTAGTCACCGCCCCATGGTCATAGTACCACCACTATGAAATCTGTATAACTAAAGGTAATACCTTAGAAAAAATGACTTGGACTGACTTCCTAAGAGGAAATGAAGACCAACAAAACTCAAGACAATGTACAAATGTACCCAAGGAGAGAGCTTCATTGGTGTTCCATTTGTCATAAAGGACATACCACTAGTGAATGTCCAATCTTAAGGGCTCATTACAATGGTAACTTGGATTTTGTGAGTTCTTAGTCACAAAGCCTAAGATTGCCGAACATGCCTATAGGCTATTTCCAACATAGCGAGACCACAACTAGCCTTTTTGGCACTACCATAAACACTAGCCCTTGGTCCTATAACAAATTAAGTGATGGTTGAGAATCCCATGCAACAACTCTTTCTGGAACTACCATAAACACTAGCCCTTGGTCCTATAACAAATTAAGTGATGGTTGAGCATCCCACACAACAACTCCTATCAAAGGGCATACACAATGCACCCAATGTGCCATAATCTCCACCACTAGTCTTAGGACCACAACCACCTCTACCAAGGGTGACACCTCTTAATCAAGTCTTTGAGAAGCCTACTGAATTATTACAATATGAAGTGGATGCCAAACCCATTCCACACTTCTTTAAGGGCCCCATGGAGCTTCATCTAGACTATTATGTAGTGGATGGGAGAGGGGGAGTCAAGCCAGTAAACTAACTTGCCACTATGGGAAGGGACTCAGACATCAATGCAACAAGAAGGAGAATGCATTTCAATGTTACCACTATCAAGGTCCCCATTTAGTTTTAGAATTCCCAGCAAAGTTTCCTTAACTCAGCTAAACTGCACCCTCAAACATGCCACTAGCTCAAGCTTAAAACCAACATGTTCTCGAGCAATGATATGTGTTCTTGTTAGTAGAGTCTAAGAAGAAGAAGGGCCATAGAATAAAAAAACTCAATTAAGAATGAGAAAATAAAAGAGAAAAAAAAGACAATCTGGGAACACCTCAAGAGGGAGTCTTGATTAGGGACCTAGATAAGGACTCGGACTCCTTGAACACCTCAAGAGGGAGTCTTCGTTAGGGACCTAGATAAGGACTCGGACTCCTTGGACACAAGGGCCGATTCTAAACTTGGCAGGGAGATGCCACCCAAAACCAAGAACACAAGAAAGGAGACCCAAGGGAGCCTAGGTTTCATTGTGCCAGTAGAGTTGTGGTAGTACCCAAAAAGAACATGAAGATTAGAATATGTGTGGACTACAGCTGAATGTCGTAAACTACCTCGGATCCCTTTCCACTTCCATTTACGGACTCTTTGCTGGATGAGGGGGTAATCCCGGATTATATGCTGCTTGTGGCATACTTAATAGAGGTCTTAGGGAATCCCCACTATAGAATGTCATTTAGATGACAGGTAGGTGAGTCAATATCTATCCCCATGGAAACACAATAAATGAAGTCACCTACAATGGCCCCAAATAGACAAGTACATGGCAATAAAATCTCATAGAGTGATGGAGCTAAGGCATCATAATGTTCCATCCTCCATTGCTCTGCCTCTTGTTCTTGGGAAGTCCTCACTTGATGGGGTCCACCAATTTAATAGAGAACACTCTGATTATTATATTGCTGTGGGGTCACTCCTACAAGGAATTGAAGAAGTCCGGTCCCATCAAAGGTAGGATGCAACTGTGACGCTCACAATCACAACATGGTACAAAGGGATGGCATTGTCAACAAAATAGGTCAACAAATGCACTCTCACAACAAACCTCACCTAAAGATGCATAAAATAATCGTGAGTGGGTTTGGAAGTAAGGAATACTTAACTACCCTTGAAAATACCATTTTGTACTATTGGCATCCAAAATGGGTACATTGATGTCACACCAAGAGAGATCCATTTCTCCAGGCCTACAAAGGCAACATTCAAACATCCTAAAAAAAGTCGATTCTCTAGATGTTAAACATTCTCTTTGTAATTGTTAGTTTTTATGCTCCTTTCCATTTTTTCTTCTATTTTTTTATTTTAAAGAAATATTTGTTGTTTGGGTTAGTTCCTATAAATATGTATAGATGTACAACTCCACATTTGCTGTGTGGGTTAGTTTCTATAAGTATGTATAGATGTACAACTCCACATTTTGGGAAGTCAGCATTTTTCAACAAGCTCCCTTCATATGTGAGCATGAATAATTGTCAAGAGTAAAGATTCTACGGGGGATAGATATAAAAGTTGATATAAATGCCTCCCTTCATGTCTCATGTCATCCCTAGACTTCACCGAGACTTGTGTATACCTTTTGTAGCCATAATTTCCAACTTTTGTCCATGGGGGATTCTAGATTAGTACACATGGTGGTTGGACAACTGATGGTATTTGGCAAGTTGAGGACTAAAGTTGGCAAGGGACTTTCATAGGCACGGATTGGATTGTCAAGTTCTTGGAAAGGTGGTGAGTTTAATGCAAGAACTTGTTAATCAGTAGTTTTTTCCTTGGGTGGTGGGCTTTCTAGAGGTATTTGTGTAGATGGAGCATGACTTGATGTTGAGGCACTTGTAGATGTTTCATTGGAGTTAGGAATCCATCAAGAGGTAACCTGTGGTTTGGATTGATTTTTGTTGCGGGTGCCTCTTGGGTTTCTTGATACTAGGTTGGTGATTAAGAACTGGCGGTGGCGGGCAGAGAAGCTTTAGGGACCCACTTAAGAGTACGTTGTGGCTTGCTAAGGCCCTGCTTGTTAGAATAAGGGTTAGGGTTTCAACAATGCACACACACAAGATAGAGAAGCTTGAGAGCACACAAACTCACTAGAATAGAATGAACAAATGTGTGCCAGATACAAAAGATAAGTACACACCCCAAAATGAGTAGATAAAACCCCAAAAATGTGTGCCAGATACAAAAGATAAGTACACACCCCAAAATGAGTAGATAAGAGGGTGTACATACGCACGGGGGAAAAAACCTCCTAGTGAGGGAAAAAGTGTCCCGACAGTCCTAAGTGTGTTCACACACATCACTACCATATGATGCTACAAATCCCCCCTGGAGTGATGATGTGAACATGTACAGGGTATGGCCGATCAATCCTGAAAAGGCAATAAGCCCAAAACTTTACGAAAAGCTTCGAACTTTTCACGAGGAAGAGCCTTCGTGAATAAATCTGCCATGTTGTCATGTGTAGGCACATAGACCAAGCTGATCTCTACTGCAAAGAGCCTTTCCTTGACAAAGTGGTAATGCACCTCAATGTGCTTAGTGCAAGCATGAAACACTGGGTTCCTCACAACTGCTAATGCGCTGAAAATCGTAATGCTAGATGACTGTCCAACACCCAAATCAGCCATAAGACGTCTGAGCCACACACACTCAACAATAGCTGTAAAAGTTGCCATGTACTCAGCTTCACAGCTAGAAGTGGCCACTATAGGTTGCTTCTTGCTGCGCCATGATATACATGAATCACCAAGGTGAAAGCAAAACCCACTAGTGGACACTCGTGTGTCATAACATCCAGCCCAATTTGAATCACTAAAAGCATGCAGTTGTGACTTACCTCCCTTTGGATAAAACAATCCAAAATACCGAGTGCCCTGCAAATAGCGAAAAACCCGCTTGACAGCCTGCCAATGCTTCGTACCTGGGCTATGCATAACTTTGCTCAATTGAGAGTGCATAGTGTATATCTTGCCTCATGTTGCATACATAAAGAAGGGATCCAACAACCTGCTGATACAAAATAGCATCAAAAGAGTCTCCTGCATCTTGAAGACTAAGTCGAGTACCTATTTGCATAGGTGTAGCCACATGTTTACAGTCTTTAAGATTAAACCTTTTCAATAGAGCTTCTGTATATATTTAGACTGTAGCATAACAATGCCATCATTGCGCTGCATAAACTGAATCCCCAAATAATAATGCAAGGGCCCCAAATCTGACATCTCAAATGATGACTGTAAATCAGCCTTAAAGGCTAAAATCTGATCTATATTGGGTCCCGTGAGAGCAGCATGCCATAAACGTATAGAATGATGACCAAAAATGTATCCTTACTCCTCTTCACATAGAGGGTACTTTCTGTTGGACTGTTGCAAAAATCATTTGCAACCAAGTATGCATGAATCTTCTCATACCATGCTCTAGGAGCTTGCTTAAGGTCATAAAGAGCCTTTTTCAACCTGTATACATTAGACTCTTCCCCTTTCACATCAAAACTAGGAGGCTGTGATACATACACCTCCTCATGTAAATCACCATTCAAGAATGAAGTCTTAATGTCCAACTGATGTACATTCCACCCATGATGTGCTGCCAAAGCAATGAGACACCTAATGGTAGTCATACGAGATGTGGGTGCAAAGGTCTCATCATAATCAATGCCCTTTTACTGAGCATACCCCTTTGCAACAAGTCTGGCCTTGTAGCGCGATCAATGCTACACCATCTGCTTTGCATTTTAACTTGTAATTCCACTTAGTGTACCAATGGCCTTCTTGCCATGAGGTGGATCTGTCAAATCCGAGGTGTCATTCTTGAGTATAGAGTTATACTCATCCTGCATAGCATGCATCCAATGATCATTATCCTGTGCTTCCTCAAAAAGGAAACAGGTTCCTGCTCATTACATAAAGTAGAAATGAGAACATGATCCACATGTGAATAATCTACATGATAAGAACCTGCATGAGTTCTGCTAGGTAAAGGAGTTGCCAACTTGCTATTCCTCAATGTCTACACAAGCCATTTTGGCATACGTCTAGATTCTTCTATGGCTGCTCTCTCCTCATCCACTACATCCTCAATAATTTCCTTATCAAAAGGTTGATTTTGCACCTGCAAAGGTTGAATTTCAGCACTCGGTTGAGAATTTAATTGCTCTACATATGGCTGCCCTCCATTAAACAAAGGTAGGAGCAAATCAAACATGTCCTGTAAGCATACATTATGCTGTTTTTTGCATGAAAGCATGGGCTAAACTGAGTTTTCAACAAAAACATCTCTACTTACCAAACTCCGCTTTGAGGCTGGACGGTAGAGTCTATATCCCTTGCTTTCTGAACTGTATCCCACAAATATGCATTTAATTGCCTTATCAAGCTTACTGCGTTGTTGCTCAGGCACAATAGCATAAGCAAGACAACCAAAAACATGCAAATGAGCCACAGAAGGCTTCCTACCATCATGCCAAGCTTCATAAGGAGTTTTAGACTACAAGGCCTTGGTAGGGCATTTGTTCAACACATAGTTTGCGCATATAGTTGCCTCTAACCAAAAACCATGAGGTAAATCTTGGGCTTTCACCATACATCGTGCCATCTCCATGAGAGACGTTCTTCCTCTCAGCCACATCATTTTGCTGAGGTGTGTATGGCACTATACATTGGTGCCTTATGCCTATTTCAGCCATATATGCATGAAATTCCTTGGACATATGCTTCCCCCCTCGATCTGAACAAAGGGTGCCAACTTTACATTCACATGTATTTTCAGCCATGGAGACGAAGTGCTTAAAGCACATAAAAACCTCTGACTTCTACTTCAATGGATACACCCAACTATATCTGGAGTAATCATCAATAAAAGTGGCGAAGTAGAGATATGCCCCAATAGATGGTGTCCTCCTCATAGGACCACATACATCACTATGTATAAGCTGTAATTTCTTAACAGCTCTCATAGATCAATCCTTTGAAAATGATGCCCGATGCATTTCACCAAGAATACACCCCTCACATACATTGTCTAGTAGGGGTCTCAAGAGTTGGCAACTCAGACACTATATCATGCCTTTGAAGGCATAACAATCTCCCGTAGTTAAGATGGCCAAATCGTGCATGCCATAATTCTGCATCACTCATTGCACTAGTCGTAGAGAGTGAGCAAGCATCATGCTGCAACTTCTCAAATACATCCATCTTATATAGGCCATGAAACAAGGTACCTAAGGCAATGATAGAATAACCATCATTTCTATCCTTAACTGTACATCTGTCATCCACAAATTTCACCATCAAGCTTGACAAGGCTAAGGCTGAAACTGACAGCAAGTTCTTCTTAATGCTTGTTGGCACATATAAAACTTTTGAAAGAGTAAATGCGCCCCCATTTGCAGTAGTGAGCACAACTCTACCAACTCCTTTGATAGGATATGAGGAACCTTTTGCACATGTGACGGTTCCTACACTTGGGACAGATTCCAGATCTAAGAAAAAACTTTTTTGTGAAGTAATGTGCTTACTAGCACTGTTGCGTGACGAGTGAAAGATCAATGCAAGGATGCAACAAAAAGATACTTAGGGCTCTTGTAAAGATTTCCAAGTTGTAGATGAGTGTGGGAGTGGGCTTGACAATAATCCCACATGGGAACTTTTGGTAGTTTTAGAGTTTTTGTATAAAAAGTGGCTCATTTGAGAGCTTATGGACACATTGGGCAAACTCATGTTTGAGCTCTCTTAAGACTAGCTCTCCCTCTTTTCCCATAGAGGTGCAAGCTCTTCTCTCTCCCCATCTACATTGTTGTAAGTTCTATTTTTGTTAATTCAATGCAATGAGTTGATATTTGTCTCTCTTCTCATGTCAATTCTCTAGTGTGCATGTTTCTTATTGATAGCTTCAAGGTTTGTGTGCATGCTAGGGAAATGAGTATTTGAGAATGAAGAATGCTTTGATCTTGTGTATGCAATAGCTAAGCTTTCTTCTTGTTTGGATGCATGGATGAGTGGGATGATGAGTGAGTGAGCAATAGCAAGATTGAGCTTGAGTGTGTGTTAAGTCTATGTCAATAGTAGTAGTATTCTTAGCATTCTCTCCATCAAATGGATAAGCTTTTGTGCATCGGTACGGGTTGAATCCCTAGCTCCGAAAGGGATGCAAATCCCATTGGATTGAGCTACATGTGGATCATATTACTCTTGCTACAAGTGAGAGAGTTTTCCGTCTCTCCATTGGCGCTGCTTCTGCCGGGGAGAAGTCTCAAATCCGGTTGAGAGTGTGTGGAAACCACCACTATTTCCTCTTTTGGTTGCAAAACCATTGAGTGATTAGGTTAAGTTCGGGCACCACTGTCAAAGTACCAAGCATCCGATTCTGCACCACTGACATGCATACATCATGAACAGAAGGGTCATAACTGCAATGTACAATCCATGCTCAATTCTTTCTTTTTCTCCTTCTCTAGCCTTTTCTTGCACTCATGTATGTAGTGCCCTGGTTTCCTGCAACAATAGTGACACTTGCTCTTCTTTTTAGACTTATCACCTTCTTTCTTTGCATCCTTACCTGAGGATTCTGATTTTGGCTTATAGCCACCATGCGAAGAAGCTTTACCTTTGCTTTTCTGGTTGGCAACAACAAAAGCTTAGTCACCAACTTGCATATTTTGCCTAGACTGCTCTTCTTGCAAGAGAACTGAAACTAGCTCATCAAATGTAAGGGCATTTGGATTTCCCTTCATCACATGAGTCTAAGGGTAGAGGCAAAACTCTGATAAGAATCCGGCAATGCATTGAGAATTGTGGGCACCAATGTACTATTAGGATATATCTTATCCACACTAGCAAGTTGCTCCTTAAAAACTTTGATCTTGGTCAAGAAGCTGTCCATTGAGTCTCCCTCATTCATGTGCTCATACTCCAACTGTTTGCGCAGATATGCAATACGTGCTTCATTGCGCACCTGATATAATGCAACAAGTGCATCCCATGCCTGTTTTGAAGTCTTACATGACCGAATATGAGGAATAATGCTTCGCTTCACAGAAAGTGCAAGCAATGCATGTGCTTATGCATCTCTTTCATCCCATCTTGTTTGAACAGCAGTGGGAGGTACTGGTGGTGCATGTGAAGGAGCCATATATGTATATTAGATTCTACTTTAGATGTACCTGCAGCACTTGGTTGCATTGATAGTTGTGAAACAGGACAAGTTTCACTACCATTGACCACATTCCAAAGGCCTTTAGCAACCAGTACATGCCTCATCATATAGGACCACAATGGGTAGTTAGTCCCATCAAGTTTGTCTCCAGCAGATAACATGTTGAATACATCACTACTGCCAGCCACCATGACTTTCTACCAAATGCAAAATCTTTCAACACAGTGCAAGTACAGTGCAAGTACTCAATATTCACACTAAATACAACCCTGGATGACTGCCAACTGACTAAATCACTTGCAAAGTGTATGAAAAATAACACAGAGCAGAGAATTAGTGTTACTGGCAAAAGTATGATTGCCGATGCTGTCGAAGACACTGTAGATGTTGCTGCACACCAAATCTTTGTCGCTACACAGCCCAAACACCCAAAATCAAGCAGAACCAATCCAAAACAACGCCTCTCCAAAATGTTTGCAGAAACCTTGAGGTGCCCAAAACACGCCCAAATCGCGCCGCAGACCCTGAAAATTTTGTATACTTTGTATACATCACACTACAGTATACACCTTCTTCTCCTAAGAGGAAGACAGAAAAATAGGGTCGTGAGAGGAGGGAGGCAGACTACTAGATCAAGTGTCAAGGAAGCTAGCTCTGATACCAATTATTGGAATTAGGGTTAGGGTTTCAACAATGCACACACACAAGAAGGAGAAGCTTGAGAGCACACAAACTCACTAGAATAGAATGAACAAATGTGTGCCAGATACAAAAGATAAGTACACACCCCAAAATGAGTAGATAAGAGGGTGTACATACGCACGGGGGAAAAAACCTCCTAGTGAGGGAAAAAGTGCCCTGGCAGTCCTAAGTGTATTCACACACATCACTACCATATAATGCTACACTGCTCTAGTAGCTAGCTCTTTATAGAGATTGAAGATGAAGAACCTTGTAATGGTGAAGTGGATGTCGATGTGGAGGGAACGACATTGGATTGTGTCAATGTTGAGGATTTTTCCTTATGGCATTCAAATGCTTATTACTGGTCCAATGCAT
This sequence comes from Cibotium barometz, assembly GCF_041138505.1. Lineage (NCBI taxonomy): Eukaryota > Viridiplantae > Streptophyta > Polypodiopsida > Cyatheales > Cibotiaceae > Cibotium > Cibotium barometz. The sequence continues at coordinate 2,080,313 of NC_141058.1, forward strand.
TTGATGGAGACAATGTTGAGGATTTTTCCTTATGGCATTCAAATGCTTATTATATTGGTCCAATGCATTTGATGGAGACAATGTTCATGGAGTGTAAAAGTGTAGGGTTAGGAATTTTGCCACTGAGACACTCCTTCTGGCCCAGTTGAGCTGTTATTATCCATATCCATCCAAGAAAGACATGTTCTTTTAAAGTTTCTATGGGCACGACCAAAAAGCTACCAAACCAAGTGCCCATTATTACCATAGATAATAGTTTTAGGTAAACCAAGTACTTTGGTATTTTTGGTACTTATACCCTCTATTCTCATGTTATACTTTTTATGTTGAGGTTTACCCAACTAATTCCGTATAGCAAAGGAGAGTAGATTGTGACTAGCACCCATGTCAAGCAAAGCATTATAGAACACTTTACTATAGGGGCTAGGTAATTCAATGGGTGTTCTGAGAGGTGAAATGAGATCATCCATGTTGTCAATTACCTCTCCAACATAATCTTGTGTAGTAGGTCTAAGGTTTTCTTCTCGATGTTGTTGAAGTTTTGCCCTTCTCTTCTTGTGAGCGACCCTTTCCTTGGCGGCTTGTTTGTCTCTCACGAGCACACAAGGATTATTTGGTAAGAGGTCCATAGTATTTCTTAAACTTACTACCATTAAGGAAACTGATAGTTTCAACTCCGTCAAGAGTCTCAACATGTATAGTACCTTGTGGTTTAACTTCACAAATCCTAAATGGTTCCTTTCTAGTGTATTTGTGCCTTTTCTTTTCACTACGGACCCCATACATAAGTACAAGATTTCCTACCTTGATATTTTGGTTAAACCACTTCTTTCTACGGCCCTTCTCTGTTAGCATGTTTTGCACTGCAAGTTGTCTTTCCTCCTTGAGTTGTTCTAAAACAAACAACTAGTAAGCCAATTCTTTACCATCAAGATTTTTCAGTTACAACTACCCTTAAGCTAGGGATCATGAACTCCCAAGGCATTACTCCATACACCATTTTAAAGGGTGTGTAACCAATTGAAACTTTATATGATGTGCGATAGGCCCATAAAGCTGTTGTGAGCTTAGACTCCCAGTTAGTGCATCGAGCCTCAACTATCTTTGTCAATATCAAAATAAGAACCTTCTTGGTGCTCTGTGCTTGGCAAAATTTTGTGTTAAAAAAGTAATTTGGGCCTAAAATCAAAACACAAATTGTAAAATTTAAAAGACATGAGATTTTAAGGGTAACAAGAAACTAAACATTGATTTCTTAAGATAACAAGAAAATGTAACATAAAACAAGAATAGATAACTAAAACAAGAAAATACAACATAAAACAAGGAAATGCAGCAAAAGAGGTAGCCCTTTAGAATTTCTTTTCTACTCCATTCTTGAAAAAACTAGAAATATGATAGATTTAAACCATTCACAAGATTTCAAAATGCACTATGGCTATTGCCAAGCAGTGCAACTTGTGGAAGGCCCTGGCGCCATGGAAAGGATGCAGGGAACAACCCAATATCATGGGGCCTTTCCCAATTGTTTGTGCTTGGGAGCACAAACAACTCAATCAAGAAACTAGTATACCGTGGCCTAGCTCACAAATGCAAAATCGGGGTGTATCACTCACCTCGTGAAAGCAAGTTGCCCAGGATTCTTGTAGGTAGTGTGTTGCCATGTAGAAGCACCCAAGAGCTCCACTCGATCGTCCGCCACCGCACACCAAGGAAACTCGACCCTCCTCTCACTTAATCTCTCTCTCATACACACACTCACACACATGCAAATGAGCATACAAGAGCTCTAATCATAATAGGTAAGAGATAGATAAGATGCACTCTTACATTATGCATATTAAGAGAAAGAGAGGTTTTGGTTACAAGAGACTTTATCTAATTTGTTTTTAGGGTTTACACCCTTGGGCAGCCAAAGCTTAAAAATTAGGTCCTCGAGCATCCTAGGCCTCCTATACTAGTGCAAACACTTTAGCATAAAGTGCCGTGGTGTACCTTTAAAACAATGAAAACTAGGCTTCTAATATGAGGTAGAAGTTATTTGGTATGTCCGACATTGATGCTAAGAAATTCTCTGGAAACATCTTTGAATATTTTGTGGAGTCCTCAAACAAACCATTCCAAAAATGAAGACTATAAAAAAGTCATAGATAGCCGACTATCTAGACATCCATGCTGTAGATTAAGCCGAGGGGCTTCACTCTTTAGTCTCCCATTTGAATTGAGAATGGGGGTGGTGATCTTATTTTGAGACTTTATTTTGGAGTCAAAATCCGAGTTGATTTGGAATCATTGTCTTCACCAAGATCCGACCAAAGAGTCCTCCTGCCCCTTCTTATTTTTACCCTTCTTTGTTTGTAAATCAACAGATAAATCCAAGACTTAGTTTAGCTCGACAACCTGATCAAAGGTTTTGTGTGTAGAATCTCTTGATCCGATAGTAGCTTTAAATCTTTTGGGGAGTCCTCAAATGAGCCATTTTGCTAAGAGATAATCAGCCGATTATTAATTATCTCCATAGTTTTGTAGCATACTCCTCACTTATTTTTGTCTCCTTTTATGAACTAGCCTGAACTTTTTATAATAACACCTACACTGAGGTTTTTTCTATTCAAAACCTTTCAAGAAGTGCTACCTTCAGAGCTTCAAAATTGGCAAAGTGTGTAATCCTGAACTGAGCATAGCAATCCATGGCTGCATCTTTCAGTGTAGGAGGAAATCTTGTGGCACCATCTGATTAGCAAGTCATTTGGAGGGAATCTGACACCATCTTATTAGTATGGCAAGTAATTTTGAGGGATTCCATCACCATCTTATTAGCACTATCTAATTGGCATGGCAAGTTATTTTGAGGGATTCCATCACCATCTGATTGGCACCATCAGAGCAAGAAGTCATTTGGAATGATACGATGTGAGTATCAGATCCTCATATCTCTTTCCCCTAAATCGAGAGAAATTTACCTTGGAGAAGGGTTGCAAAGAGCCGAATTTTATAAATACATTGGACATGTTTGAAGAATATGCATGCCCAAAATATTTGTTACATGTTTGTCAAAGTTTAAAGTGGATGGAATGCATAGAGTTTGTGAAGCATGGCAATGTAGGTCAAAGGCTTTGTTGGGATGTGGTGCATTCTAATGTTTGGGGACTACTAAAGATAACATCAATCAGAGGATTCCATTATTATGTATCTAGGAAAGTGTCGGTTTATTTAATAAAAGAGAAAAGTGAAGTGCTTACTCACTTTTAGAGCTTTAAAGCTATGGTAGAGAAATAGAAAGGCATACACATAAAATGCGTAATGTTAGATGGTGGGGGAGATTACTTCTCCAATAAACTCAATGATTATTTAAGAGAGTATGGGATAAAAAGGCAGTTTACAACAAGCACCACCCTATAAACAAAATGGGATTGTAGAAAGAAAAAACAGGCATAAGTTGCCCGTGCATTGATGAATGTAAAAGAAATGCCTCATTATTTTTGGGCTAAGGCATCAATTTATATCACGAACATTGTTGCCCACCACTACAACAATTCATGGCATGACACCTGAAGAAAAGTTCATTGGAAGAAAAATAGATTTGGTGAAAGTGTTTGAGTGCATTTCATATGTACATGTACTAAATGAGGTGAGAAGTAACTTGGATCCCAAGGCGATAAGAATGTATATTCATTAGTTATTCCCTTGGCCAGAAAGATTATAAAAATCATAACCCCACTACCATGAGAGATGCAAGTAGAGAAGCTAGTATACACCAATGAGTAATTATATAGAGGCTGAATCAAAGAATCTTATTATTGCCTTAAATCTTGAGCGTGTTGAGAACATCGAGAGAATACCTAGCACCAATCCATGTGTACTTAGGTCTTATAGAGTTAGATATCCAATGGACATGTTGAGATATGATTAAATACAACCCATCATTATACATATATGGCCAAAGCTATACAAGAGGCAGATCCCTCATGTTTTGAGGAGTCACTTCGACATAAGCATTGGGAAGATGCCATGGATGAAGAGATGGATGTGTTAGAAGCTAATGAGACATAGGATTTGGTGCCTTGGCCTAAAGAAAGAAGGTAATTAGATGTAAGTGGGTCTAAAAGTGAAGCAAAATTCGGATGGTTCTATTAGAGCAGATACAAGGAAAGAATGGTTACCAACGGCACATACATACGGCATTGAATATGATGAGACAATCAACTCAATTATTTAGGATGGCAATTATGAGAGTAGTCATTTCTATGGCAATTATGAGAGTAGTCATTTCTATGGCTAAGGATGGCCTTTACATCAGGTGGATGTAAAGAATGTATTTTTACATGTGGTGACTTAAAGGAGAAAATTTACATGGTATAATGACTTGTATATGAGGATCACATAAACCCATATTTTGTTTGCACATTACACTAAGCCTTGGTATGGCTTGAAGCAAGCACCTCAAGCATGGTTAGACAAGGTAGGGGAGTATCTTGTCACTATTGGATTTTATATATCTAATGTTGATTTCTCACTTTATGTGAGAAACATTGACAGAGGGATTGTGCTATACTTTTATATGAGGCCGGGATATTTTTAGAAAGGCACTTGGTGCAGAGAAGCTTCATAGGTTTATAAGCTTGCTTGGAGTGTAGGGTACGGAGTTGAGCTTGATGGGGAGTGGTGTTGAAATATTGAGCTCAACTAATGTGGATATGGATGACACCTTTGCACTTATGGATGACATGCTCAGATGACACCTCCGCACTTATGCCATTGGCATGGTTGATGAGATTATGGTTGATTTGTCACCAATGGTTTGTAAGTTGCATGGTTGATTTATCACCAATGGTTTGTAAGTTGTATGACAACTACTTTGGTTATGGCATAGTTATAGCGATGGCTCATTTAATCGGGTTCACACAATGAACATTGGTAGTAGAGTACTTTCCCTTATAGTATGTACTCTTGTCTTTATGTTATGGTTGTCGAGAAGTGAAGAAGAAAGAAGAAAATACAGCCATCCATCTTTCTCTTGTGTGCTTGTCTACTCTTGTGTGTACGTGAAGAAATTTTCTTGCAAGGAGCTCAAGCTCACCCACTCCCCCACATTCTTCTTAAAGTTGTAGTACAAGCTTCGTTGGAGTTGAGACTTGTAGTCATATATAGCATCCATTGTTTCCTTTGATCTCATCTAACCTAAAGGTAAATTGAATTGCAATCATTGAATTGCAATGTAGTGTAGGTTTTTGTGGATTCGTACCTTCGTGCTTTGACGAGAGAGATTTGGGTTGAGCGAGCTAGCCAAGATGGTCTTGCTGCACATTGGCAACAAGTTTCGGGGTGATTGGCTACACCTCTTGTTTCCAATGTATGTGGCCTTTTAGTGTTTACACTATTTCATGTTTTCATGTAGGATCATCTTTCGTAGAGGTGACCTTGGCATATATTGGAGCTTGGATTGGAACTTTATGTACATAGTATTGTTTTCACGAGTCACATCATCTCTCAAGTTTTGAAATGATCATTGGATTGTATTGTCCCCTTATCTTACTTCCATTACTTTACGCGATTGTAATTTCATCTTCTTTCTTTCTTTCTTTCTTTCTTTGTAATAGGTTCTTTACATATGTGGAGACTATTTTTCTTTACATATGTGGAGACTATTTTTCTTTGTAATAGGTTCTTTACATATGTGGAGACTATTTTTCTTGTCAAATGGCTTGTAGGCTTGAAATCCATTATCCATTGTAATAGGTTCTTTCTTTCTTTGTAATAGGCTCTTTACATATATGGAGACTATTTTTCTCATCAAATGGCTTGTAGAATTGAAATCCATTATCCATTGGATGCGCTATGAGTCTTTTCACTAGTACCTAGTTACTTTTTTGGCTTGTGTACGAGCTCTTTTGGACTCTTATCATAGTTTTTTTGCTTGTTATGAGCTATTTTGACTCTTAGCATAGTTGAATAAGTATTCATGCACAACTATTTGAACTAGTTATGGAAAGCATCATTTGGAACTTTGAATTTTCCTCATGTGTATGAAAATGTAGATTTAGAATGTGCATGTCTTTGACTAGTTAGGCTTATTGCACATGTTGACATATACTTGTTTCTATAACAAATGATTTTGAGTACTTCCAAGTCCAGCAAATGTTGTTCTCTATATAACAAGCAAAATAGGGACATGATATTGAAGTTTGACTAAAGAAAAACAAGGATTTTGGGTTCTTATAGAAAAAACCCCATTTGTTGAAGGAAGTAGGATATCAAAAATTGAGCCTTTTCTATATTTTTCTCATGTCCGTTTAGTCACGTACCTTATTAAAAAAAAGCGTTATAAAAAAAGGACATTTTTACGCCCTAAGTGACAGGGGGTGATGTCAATATTATAAAGATGGTTTTATTAAATTATATGTTATGTACTTGCTGGCTGCGTCATGCTGGCGGTGAGGCGACGTCATGGCTGGTCTCTAGAGAGAGGAGAGAGAGGGGGGAGGCAGCTCCGGTGGGCATTTTTACTCTGCTGGCTGTGTCGGGGAGTGTTCCGCATGGACTTCCCCCACTCGCTGCTGCCCCGCGCGCACGCACACACACCCGTATATATATATGGCCTTGGGCAACCTGTCTTTCCATTCCTTCTCGCTCTTCTACTTGGCCTTCTTGCTGCTCATGATAGCGCTGCCAGCCCTCCTCCTTTCCCGTACCACGCGCCCTCTCGTCCTCCTCCAACACCAACACCAGCAGATCATCATCAGCAGTAAGGCTCTCCTCAACACCAACCCTCATCTCCATCGCTCTTTTTCTCCCCCTTCTCATCATCATCATCACCACCAGAGCCAGCAGCAACCTTCCCACACCATGGCCGCGTCCCCCTTCTCAAACCCCCGCTCCGTCGTTAAGAAGTTGCTCTCCAAGGAGCAGCCCGAGGGCGACGGAGCCCTTGTCCGCCGCAGCATCGGCAGGTAAGCAGCTCGGAGTTTTTCGTAAAATTTGCTCTTCTATATCCTGTAATATAACCTTTGATCATCAAGATTTGCTGCTGCTCTCGTTTCTGTGCAGGCCCGAATTGAAACAATTGGACCCTTTTCTTCTCCTGGACGAATTCTCAGGTACACTTCCTATGCTTCCTTACCCCAATGGATTATCTATCATGGCAATGTAAACACATTCTTGCACATCAACCAAGCTGAAACTTGAAAGGGTAGTCACCCTAGGCAAGGTAGGCCTCCGCCGAGTTCTCCCCATACACGTGAATGGTGGGATCTGCTGGTATGGGACATGAGAGTCTGGGGAAGACAGCTAGGCTCAGATGAGGGGCTCTGGCTAGGTGGTGGGTGAGATAGCCAGCTCCCCTGCTTGGACGAGGGGCTATGCCTAGATGCTGAGATAGACAGCTCCTCTATCTATGTGCATGGGAACGGTTGAGATTTTGAGGACCAACATGTAGGCGGGGGTTAAGGCACCCTTAGCTGAGCATAGTATCCATTCGGAAACTATATATTTGGCATGAAACGACATGCCACAAGATTAGATCTCCAATTAATAGCAGCTCTGTATGAATATCCATCAAAGTTGCGCATTGTCACTGAATAGACCAACATACCCCAACTTATATCTAAGTGTAAAAAATAGCGAGACCCAGGCTGCTCTTTTGGCCAGAGCCTTCAACAAGAGGGGCATAAATTGCAGTTTTTTTTCTTCATAACTCAATGCAAATGCAAATGCAAATGCATAGAGTTATAATGCAGCTGTGGTATAAGCACTCTCGTAGTTGGAATAGTGAACTCCTGAAGCCTGAAAACTGGTCAGGGCGACCCATGCAATCAAGCTAATTATGGTAGTGTGTAAAGCTACCATGTCTCAAATCTCAAGGCTCCAGACGGTGGTCTGACATTCCTTAAGGTCAAAACCAAGTCATTTATTATTGCCATGGTTCTAATGTCAATGCTCCTGCGCTTGCGAGCCATAGGTACATGGGTGCCTCAGGGTATTGCTTGTTAATGCCCCATGGACAGCGGTTTTTCGTACTTCTACTTGCAGGGCAAGTGGGTAGAGGTCCCGATTGTGCTCCCTTTTAACTTTTTGGGATGGCCTTGAACCAAGTCTCATCCTCCCCCTTCCCTTTCCTGCTGATGTAGCCTCCCTTGTACGCTTAATTGCAGTGCTCAGTTTACAAGTTTACTCTTACTTCTACTTGCAGGGCAAGTGGGTGAAGGTCCCGAGTGTGTTCTCTTTTTAACTTTTTGGGATGGCCTTGCGCCAAGTCTCATCCTCTCCCTTCCCTTTCCTGCCGATGTAGCCTTCCTTGTACGCTTAATTGCAGTGCTCAGTTTACTCTGGGTTGAAGGCTTCTTGCCTTATGTTTATTCGAACCAATATTTTCCAAAATTATAGTAATGTTTTTTCTGTTGGAGGGAACTTTCTAGAGTAATGATGTGGTCTGTTTCTTTCTCTTTTTTTTTGGTTGCTGACAGCACACTAACTTTTTCTTTTGCAGTCACTGCTCCAGCTGGGTTTCCAGATCATCCTCACAGAGGTGATTTTACCTGAACATGGTTTAGATGCTTATCCTACTGGTTGGCACCTTTTGGAGCTGAACAAGTTCATTCTGTTATGATGACTGTTTTTTCAAGGATGTTTTGATGATATTTTTTTGAGACTGTGTATGGTTTTGATTACAGGTTTTGAGACAGTCACATACATGCTTGAGGTGCTACTCCATTTTTCAAGAAACTCTGCAACTTGTGTTCTTTTCTTTTCCATTTTGGATAACCTCGGATTATTTTATCTGCTTCTCTTGACCTTTATTTTAATGTTGTTTACAGGGCGCCTTTACGCACCAAGATTTTGCTGGTCATAAAGGCACCATCAAGCCTGGGGATCTGCAGGTGCTCTCTCTCTCTCTCTCTCTCTCTCTCTCTCTCTCCCCATGGGGCCTAACCTTGTTCCAAGCTCATTCCTAAGCTATGGAAAGTAGCACTCTTGACCGTCCCATACCACTGAAGCGTCCAACTACATAGCTGGACCATTGTCATACCTACAAGCCCTATGAACGCATGAGTTATTGTGAAAGAATGGTGCTATTTATGAGTTCTTGGTTGGAAGGTGGTTTGTTTTGTTGTTTGAGGCTGGTATTGTCGAGACTGCATCCCCTGTACTGTTTGTTTTTTGACAACAAGATTGGATGCTATATTTCTGTGTCCCTCAGAACTCAACCAATGCTACTTTGCTTTGGCAGTGGATGACAGCAGGTCGAGGAATAGTGCACTGTGAGATGCCTGCAAAAAGAGGAACACAACATGGCCTGCAACTCTGGGTGAACCTTTCTTCCAAGGATAAAATGTACGCTTTGGCGTAGTGTTCCATCCCTTGCATAGTTTTGTTTGAACTTTATTTATATGCAGTTATTCACATATTGGCAGGATTGAACCAAACTACCAAGAACTAGAAGATAAGGATGTTCCCAAAGTGCAAAAAGATGGCATCAGTGTCTCTGTTATTGCAGGAGAGGCTATGGGCATTAAGTCACCTGTTTATACCAGGACTCCTACCATGTATTTAGACTTCGAGCTGGAACCCGGAGCTGCTTTGCATCAAGCTATTCCGGAAGGTTGGAATGCATTTGCCTATATTTTAGAAGGTGAATCGAGTTTTGGATCTCCAGATGTTCCTGCCATTGGGGCACACCACACGGTCCAGTTGGGAATGGGTGACGGTGTCAGTGTATGGAACAAGTCAAAGGGCATGTGCCGGTTTGTTCTTATTGGGGGTGAACCATTGAATGAGCCAGTTGTTCAATATGGACCATTTGTCATGAACACTAAGGAACAGGTGATGCAGGCTATTCAAGATTATCAAAAAGGTAGGAATGGGTTTGAGAGAGCTCGTGGATGGCAGTCCGATCCCGTTGCTCTTGAGTGAACATTAAGGTTCTTACAGCTGCATTCTTTTCTCGCATATGGACCTAAGGGGCCCACCATCTCTGCTACTACTCAATAAACATCTGAGATGTCCGTAGCTTGAAAGAGCTTGTGCCTCTTTGTGAAAATGAAGCCCCGAGTTATTTAATTTTGTAGAGTTTTTATCATTTTCTCTCTCTCTCTCTCTCTATATATATACACACATATATATATATATATTAAATCACACCTTGTATTTGCAAGAGTTAAAGATGTTTTGTCAGCTCCTTTTGAGGACGTTTTTTTTTTCTTATTATTGGAAGGAATTTTTAACTGAAGACCCAATTTACACTGTCTATTTTGCAAGATGAATATTTGAAAGCTGTGGCATGCAGAAATGCATGCTGATGGTCCTTATATTTACAAGAGAAGAATTTCTCTTTGAGGACCTGCCTCTGCAGGAGAGAGAGAGAGAGAGAGGGGAAGGGAAAAAATATTTTCAACGTAATATTACAAAGGCATACCAACAAAACGTCAGAGTTTTTCACTGAGCAGTATCGCACAAAAAGCTGGCCAACATGCGATTTTCAACATGATATTGAAGTAGAATGTCCTTGTCTCCAGATGAACATGGTTGAGTTGACCTCAAGTGTGATTTGTGAGCCATAAGCCTTGAATTGGTTTACATGTTGAGTGCACTTATTGCAGCCTTTAGAAGTCACCAAATGGCCTTTGTCACCATGGTGGTCATCCGAAAACAGGCCTCACAAATGGTGGCAGTCCCAACAATTGCAAGCCACAAGGGTGTTCATGAGAATTATAGAGAGGTCACCAACTGTCCATTAAGTGAGCCAAAGCATGTCAAATGCACCGTCTGTCCTAGGTTGCTACGTGGACCTTCTCCTTCCTTCAAAGGATCCCTTTTTTGATGGGCCTTGAACATGTTGTGAGCCTTAGTCCAAGAGACTGAGTCGCCAGGTGCCATCTAGGTCAGTAGGGTGTAGTCCTTGCACCATCTAGCTCAGTAGGGTGTAGTCCTTGCGTGCCTGTGGCACAAGTCTATGTAATCCTCTTTGTAAGATTTAATGGATGTACAGGCCAGGCTGGAAACTTATTACACCCATGGGCGGGTGTCTGGGAAGGCGAAGTTGTGTCAAGTCCTAGTCCAAGTCCCGGGTAAATGTGTTGGGCCATGTTTTATTGAAATATGAGTTCCCATCTTCTATGGTATAACCATCCAATTTGAAACACAAGTTGCAATACTCATCAGATTGCAATTTTCTGTGCTGTGTGCATCCTTTGTCTACTCACCATGGCAAAAATAATGTACATACCCGAAGCAAGGCGCAAGGTCATAGGTGCAGGCATGGCGTTGGTGGAAGCAGTAGGGTTGAGCTAGTTCTATGCCAGATCTGGTATCCAGAAAGGGACAGGTTTGCTGCAGAGGCGATGGCAAATTATCAGTTGGCGCAGACCATTGGAGGCCACAGAATACAGCTGTCCATGGAAATGCATGAAAGAAGTATTCAGGCTGCTTTCAAACAACGAGACTGGCAAGGATGTGTCGCAAGAGGCCATATGGACTATGCTGCCAAGGAGAGCGCCTAGTAGGGGGTGAACCTAGGGAAGATGGAGAACAAGGAAGATACCACATGCACCCTGCACTGGAGTGATATGTGACACACTGGCTCTACATCAATTCACCATTCATCAGTAGGAATCACCGTTTTTAGGAATATTTTGTCGTATGCCATGGTCCCATTGTGAGCCCTCAGTCCAAGGACAGTCAGGCCCGAGCTACATAGGTCAGTCTGTGGGCCTTAGAGGTCAGTCAAGTGTCAGTCCTCTTAACCCACTTGGAGAAAATATGAGATAGTGCATATAGTGTTAGCCTTAGCATTAGGGTTGCATTAGGAGCATTAGGTAAGCCTTGGGCCAGGCCATTGCATGGTCATCCCATAAAGAGCATCTTCCAAGCCATAGAAGGGTTTGGGCAGCCAGTTGACTGCCCTACATAGGCCCAATGGCCAGCATAACTTAATCCCCATGAGCAGTCAGCCAGTGACAGTGCCTTTAGGCAGCGGTCAGCCAGTAGAAGTTTAAGATGGGAACTAGTCGTGGAAAGCATCAAGTCAGCCAGCACCAATAAATATTAAAATAAGATTATTGTCCACAAGGGACTGGCCGACAGAGATGTACCAGCTGACCGCATGCTTTTGTGGATATAAAAGCATGTGCATTCCTCCCACTCAGTCATTCAGGTATTCAGCATAAAATCAGCAAGACAGGATCAGTTCCAAGCATTGGCAAAGGTCCACAAAGGGTATCTTCAGCATTCAGCCAGCATATGTGCATCCCTCAGTTTTGGGGTTGCATAGTGGTCATGAAGTGCCATTCAAAGGAGCTTGATGTCATGTGCAAGATTTGCCATGGACATTCTCTGAGGCTAGTCCTGAAGGGCAACAGATAAAGAAGGAACTCAAGAATCAGTTAGAACCAGGTTTTGGAGCATGAAGTGCAGAGTTGGCTAGTGTTGGACTAGGAGACTGACAAGGAAGAACCTGTTGGCTGCATAAGGGTGCTGTCAGCTGTATGGAGAACAGGCGGATCTACGTTTATCATATTTATGTCCAGTCGGCTGGCCGACCAGCAGTTGGCCAGCACTCTAGTGGTCCAAGGGCCTACATAAGGGCACTAATGCTCATCATTGTGATTCATTCACTCCCACTTTGGGTGTGGGTCTAGACTAGGATTAGAATAGGTATTTTACTACCTTTTCAAGGCACCCCAATGGCTGTAAGGATTATGTACCTTTTTGTACCATATGAAATATTGGATTTCCAGCCCTCTCTCTCTCTCTCTCTCTCTCTCTCTCTCTCTTCTGTCTGCGTTTTTTGCATCAGCATGTTCTAAGGGGTGTTTAGGGCTGAAAGAAGAGCAGTCCCATATGAAGGTGTGTAGGTCCAAGGTATAGGAAAGTGCATAGGTACGAAGCCCAAGGCAAGGAACACGACCGAGAAGAGCTCCTAGGAGGTTGGTTGGTGGTGTTTCACAAAGCCCAAAGGGGATGGCAGTCCTGTGAGCCAGGAAAGGCTTTCGGGCAACGGGTCCAAGGGAGGATGATCCTCCAAGGGGTGGAGTGAGAGTGCCAGACTGATTTCTCAGGAATGAAGACCAAGACGGTGTTTAGAGACAGGGTAGGAACGGATTGGGGACTGGATGGAAGAGATGCATAGATCTTATTTAGAGTCGAGTGGTTTTGGAGACCAGGCCGGGTTTTCAGTGAAGAGGGTTGACAGAGATGGATGGGATGACAGAGGGACTCTGGGAACAGAATGGGATGATGACAGTAATCCAAGAGCAGGTTGGAATCCTGTCATCAAGTTTAGCAGAGGGGGATGTTATGTGCAAGATTTGCCATGGACATTCTCTGAGGCTAGTCCTGAAGGGCAACAGATAAAGAAAGAACTCAAGAATCAGTTAGAACTAGGTTTTGGAGCATGAAGTGCAGATTTGGCTAGTGTTGGACTAGGAGACTGACAAGGAAGAACGTGTCGGCGGCATGGAGAACAGGCGGATCTGCGTTTATCATATTTATGTCCAATCGGCTGGCCGACTGCTGGTCGGCCAGCACGCTAGTGGTCCAAGGGCCTATTTAAGGGCACTAATGCTCATCATTGTGATTCTTTTGGGTGTGGGTCTAGACTAGGATTAGAATAGGCATTTTACTACCTTTTCAAGGGAGCCCAATGGCTGTAAGGATTATGTACCTTTTTGTACCGTATGAAATACTGGATTTCCAGCTCTCTCTCTCTCTCTCTCTCTCTCTCTCTCTCTCTCTCACCATTGAGCTATCTAATGGTCCTCTTATCTTCGTGTGTGAGCTTTGGGCTCTGGATGAGCATACTCCGTAGTGGTGCTCCATCGCTAGGACTGGCACGGCGTGATTCGTAGTGCCAGGGACGGGTGGATTACACACGGTGTGTGTACCTGGAATTGACTTTCCGGTGGGCCTGTTGGTGCCCGGAAATGTCAAGTATTGTGCAAGTACATGAACGGAGATTATCCTTTAACAATGTTGCATTGTGCACTCATGTTTGCCTGCCTTTGAAATGTTTTCGCGTGAACTGGTTTCGTTTGCATGCTTGACATGTGTGTCTAGCTCAGGGGTCGGGGACGCCCTCCCGTGAGCCGTGGAATGTCTTGTGCTATTGTCTTTTAAGAGTGTATATTAAAGTGCTAACTGGAGAAGTGAGTCCAGGAAGGGGTGACCCCTGCTTGGGTCTCGTTTCACTCTCTCTCTCTCTTGTCTGCGTTTTTTGCATCAGCATGTTCTAAGGGGTGCTTAGGGCTGAAAGAAGACTCCCAGAGCTTCCGCATGTAACACTTGGACAACATCTGGATCAACCTGCGTTGGGTCTACATCGTCCTTGTGTTTGGCAGTCCTCAGTCATCCTTCATTCTCATTGTAAGTTCTCCAAAGATTAATATAATCAAATACTCCTGCTTGCGCCGGGGGGGGGGGGGGGGGTAAAATTGGGACCCAATATTGTGTCGACTCTTATCTGCTTTCTCTCTCTCTTCTAGTCTCTCTCTAAATGGAATTGTACAAACTCACGGGTATAAAGAAGGCTTCGTTGCGTGCTACGACGATCAACCTCTTGCTGTGATATGCAGCGGAAGTCTTTGTATTGGAAGATCATGTCACACAAATGCTCACACCGTCTTTTGTATCCTGAGTTTCGTGAGTTCAGCAATCCACTTTAATACTTCAAACTTTAAAGAGATATGAGAGAGAGATATGAGAACTGTACACCAGATTGGGTCCCGAATTACCCACCGAAGGGCCCCCTATTCCGATAACGAGATAGTATTTGCTTTATTTCTTTAGACAGAATGACTGTGGACTGTAGATAAGCCAAACGCAAGATCTCGGAGGATCGGAAGCCTGGCTGAACTGTACACGGCTGTAGAAACACCTCGATGAACTGATCTCGAGCCTATGCACTCTTCCCAAGGGCATGAGGAAGGGTGCACACCTGAGGCTGAGAAAAGGAGATGGTGGACTGTTCTAAGCTATGTTAGAATGCTGTAAATGCTTATGAATGCTGTGTTACCTTCACCAGAGGGCTGGTGTATGATTGGATGATGTACTGAAGGCTGAATACTGATGTAAATTGCTGTGGGACTGAAAACGCATGGAAGGATTGCTGGAAATCTGCAAACGCAGGGCTGTGGAGCAAGTTTCTGGCGTTGGACTGATGTTGAGGACTGATGTTGAACTGAAACGCAATGCTACTGTGCTGCTGCTGGACAGAAACGCTGACCTGAAGGGCTGAAAATCTGTAAACGTAGGCGGCTGATTCACATGCAGAAAATGCAGGTGTTTATGCTGAATTGGGGCTGATTTGATGCGCTTATGGCTGTAGGGACTGCTGAATTGCATGCGTTGGAGAACCAAGGTTGGCTGACGCAAACTCAAGCACTCCAAGGGCTGGATGAGACTAGTCTAGTGCTGAAGGCAAGGGAACTCCTTGGGCTGAGGAGGAAAGCTCTTAGCACACTGAAGACTGAATGAGAAACTAAGCCCTATGAAAGCCTATTTATACTAACTAGAGGCTGGTCAAGTTGGCTGGTCATTTATTTAATAAAGTTTATATTTATAAATGACAATAAATGCTAAATAAATTTCAAAAAATATGAAAAAATACCAGATAAATCCTAGTAAATTCACTAAGGCTTCTGGGATGTTCTAAATGATGCACAGGCATATGAATGCATATTATGCATAATGCAGAGTACTTTCTGATGCAAACCCTAAGGCTTCTACTGACTCTACATGCATGAATGATTCTCTCCAAGTGGATTGAGGGACTTGACTGACTGACCGACCCGCTAAGGCTGAGAAATGACCTATGTAGCTCGTGCCTGACTTATCCTGGACTGAGGATGTACAATGGGGTCACGGCGTGCGACAGTTATCATCCTACTGGGTTCTATTACTGTACAATTGTTGCACTGCTGATGATAAGCCATCTAGTCACCATATGCACTGAGTGCAGAGTGCATGTGACATTCCCTCCTACTTAGCTTGGCGGCAGGTTCATGGCTTCCAAGTAGTCCGCCAACAATTGGGGTACTCCTGGAAGAACTCCTCGTCTAGCCATATGGCTTCGTAGGTGCCTCGATCTTGGAATTTCGTATAGAACTGACGTATCCGTCGACCGGAACCATGCTTCCATCGATGAAGAAGGATCTGCTTAGGCTCAATAACTTCTGCTTCGTCTACCACGTCTGGCTGCTGCTGTTCATCTGAAACATCAAACACTTCTGGACCAACATATGGTTTTAACCAAGAAACATGGAAAACATCATGCATTGACCAACTGGTAGGCAATTTTAACTTCATGGAGACATCACTTAACTTTTTGACTATTGGAAAAGGGCCAAAACTATGGAATGAAAGCTTGGGAGGACAATGTTTGCCTTGTTTTAATCTTTGTTTCATGATGCACTGAGAGACCCAATCCCCTTCCTTGAAGTGGATATCTCATCTAAACTTACATGCCTGTCTGTGAACTGAATAATGGCCAGGCTCAAAATTGAGGGCCAAACTAGGTTGAGTACCAAACTCTGCGGAATCGACATACTGATCTTCTTAGTCTTTTCCAGAGATGTTGAGGATGGTAGACTCTTGACTGGCCGGGATGCTGGTCTTTCTACTAAGAACATCTGCTACTACTGGGTTATGCTGACCAGGGATGTACTTGATCATTCCTCCAACCTGGTGGAAGAGCTGACCTTGTCTAGTGTGCTGAGCACTCCACTGGGCACTTGGCATTGTCGGGAGCCACGTAAGTGCTTGGTGGTCTGTGACGATGACTGCGAAAATGCGTCCATAAGGAACAGGTTTCAAATGTTTGCGAACTGACTGCTGTTCTAGCTTGCCCATGAAAGTCTTGGAAAAACAAGAGGGAAACTTGCTAGGAGGTTCTGCTTACTGTGGGATATTGGGTAGGAGATCATCCTTAAAAATGTCTGAATGAGAAAGGAGATCTACTAACTGAGGGACTGAAGATGATGAGACAACGGTTATCGATGAGATAGAAGCTGTCTGAGCATAAATCAATGCTCCTTCTGCTCCCTTGCACATAGCTCGATTGTCCTGGAGATGAGAAATCATAGGGATGCCAAGAATGCTCCTGTTGCCCCGAATCATGATAGGCTCAGGAAAACCTTTAGAGATAATAAAGGTGTCCTGTCCCCAATTGGGAATAGGTTCATGCTGATGAAACCATTGGATTCCTAAGATCATGTCACATCCCAAAAGAGGAGAGACTGAAATCTCGCTGGAATGAGGCCTTTTGAACTTGAAAAGAAAAATGCTGTGCCTTCTGAGAGATGTGGGTGCGGAGACCAGGTGTAAACCCGTCTACCTCCAAATGATAGGGCACTAAGGTACAGCTCATGTTGGTAGCCAACTGGGGAGAGATGGCGTCCTCAGAACTGCCCATGTCAAAAAGGATTATGAACTATCGGCCCTGGGTAGAGCCATAAGCTCGGATGAGGCTCTTCTGAGCAGCATCACTCTCACCCTCCTGCTTAGCATCAAACAGGGATGGCATAGGATGCATGGAAGGTAAAAGTTGAACTGCATTTGAGGTAGTAGGCGGGGTTGGAGGAGCTGGGGAGGCTGTGGCAACTGTGGCAGAAGGAGTTTTGGCGGCTTGTGCCGCTTGCCATTTGTGGCAATCCTTCTTACCATGCCCTATAATATGACAGAAAAAACATCTATTTTCTGACTGGTACTTCCTTTGCTCCTCTAGAGGAAGATAACCTCCAGTAATGCCTGCTTTAGCCTTTTCATCAGGGGTTTTCTTAGGTTCTTTATCTTTCCTACCCCCTGAACTGGAGCTATTACTGTTGTCCTTCTTAGCATCTTTAAAAGACGCATTACCTTTCCCTGTCTGTGCAGCTAATTGCTGCTGCTGGGGTTGGGTACTGGACTGAGATGACTGGTTGGGCTTGCCCCTGTTAAGCTTGGTACCAAAACAGGACACTTGAGTGTCCTTTTTTGGGGGTTGCGAAAAAAAATCAAACTCCTAATGTAGGCTTTAAAAACCAAAATGCTTCATTGGGCATGTAGAACATAACCCTATGCTTATGTAAAAAATGCTAAACATATAAAATGCCTTTTTATTTGGAAGTACACAAGCAACAAAGTAGCATATGTCTTGAAAATGAACATTTTTCAGGATTTTTTCAAATATGCAAGCATCATTCTCTCAAAAAAAAAAATCCAATGATATCAATAGCATTTTTCCCAAGATATTTTGATAGCATACATTAGTCCAAGGAGGTAGAAGTTCACCAAAAAAATCATTTTTCTTTCCTAGAATTTTTTGCAAAAAAGTTGCATAAAATCAGCAAAAGTAACGCGTATTATCAAAACTCAATCACGCCACTAAAAAATAATGTAGCCCTATCAATGAGAATGTTGATTATTGGTTTTCATGCTTGAGATGAGATAAATAAGCCATAATTTGATGTGTATGACACTAACTTAGCCTCCACTTAAGTAGGTTCTTATCGTCTAGTTCTAAAAAAACTGTAAAAAATAAAAATACAAAATTTGATCATCTCTTATCAAAAACTAATCATAACTATGCTTGCACAAGTAGTCTACACCTATAGTTACAACAAATAATGCACTTACACAGCTTTCTCCTTTTATGAAAATCAAAATTAGGCTCATAATTAGACATTTTATGTATTAAAAACAGGTTGCGCAAAAGGCCATGTATGAGAAGAGGCCCAAAAAGTGGCTCTAAAGTTTTGAAAAATTCAAAACAAAGTAGTATTTACCCTATATAACATGGGTGCACCTCAAGTTTTACATTATTAGCTTGCATATGGAAGGAGAAAAATTCATGCTCCACCTGTATAAAAAACGTCATTTCAATATTAGCGAGTCAAAAATTTATCCAATAATTGTCGTTTGATGATTCCAGGATTTAGTTTACATCATGGGCTTTCCATCAAGCCAAGTTTCATGATCAAACTATGTCCCTTCTAAAAGTTATGTCCAAATTACTCGTATTATCAAAACAGTAAAAATCATGCGTTTTATCAGCATGTGTCTAAGAAAATTAAAATATTACCTTGCAAAAGCTAAGAAAAGTGTAATTTAAAAAATCTCAAGTATTTTTTGGGTCTTGAGGAACATCTGTGGATGTTAAGCATTTCAAAACTCTTAATAGATTGCCCACAAAAATTCAAGAAAAATGCTAACTTTTCAGGACACTTTAGTGTCCTCAGGACACTTTAGTGTCCAATTACAGAACTAGTGTTAATACTTCAAACTTTAAAGAGATATGAGAACTGTACACCAGATTGGGTCCTGAATTACCCACCGCCGAAGGGCCCCCTATCCCGATAACGAGATAGTATTTGCTTTATTTCTTTAGAGATAATGACTGTGGACTGTAGATAAGCCAAACGCAAGATCTCAGAGGATCGGAAGCCGGGCTCAACTGTATACGGCTGTAGAAACACCTCGATGAACTGATCTCGAGCCTATGCACTCTTCCCAAGGGCATGAGGAAGGGCTGCACACCTGAGGTTGAGAAAAGGAGAGGCCTGGTGTGTATGATTGGATGATGTACTGAAGGCTGAATACTGATGTAAACTGCTGTGGGACTGAAAACGCATGGAAGGATTGCTGGAAATCTGCAAACGCAAGGCTGTGGAGTAGGTTTCTAGCGTTGGACTGATGCTGAATTGAAACGCAATGCTACTGGGTTGTTGCTAGACAGAAATGCTGATCTAAAGGGCTGAAAATCTGTAAACGCAAGTTGATCTGTAGGTGGCTGATTCACATGCTGTTTATGCTGAATTGGGGCTGATCTGATGGGCTTATGGCTGTAGGGATTGCTGAATTGCATGCGTTGGAGAACCAAACTCAAGCACTCCAAGGGCTGGATGAGACTAGTCTAGTGCTGAAGGCAAGGGAACTCCTAGGGCTGAGGAGGAAAGCTCTTAGCACACTGAAGACTGAATGAGAAACTAAGCCCTATGCAAGCCTATTTATACTAACTAGAGGCTGGTTAAGTTGGCTGGTCATTTATTCAATAAAGTTTATATTTATAAATGACAATAAATGCTAAATAAATTTTAAAAAATATGGAAAAAATACCAGATAAATCCTAGTAAATTCCCTAAGGCTTCTGGGATGTTCTAAATGATGCACATGAATATGAATGCATATTATGCAGAATGCAGAGTGCTTTCTGATGCAAACCCTAAGGCTTCTGTTGACTCTACATGCATGAATGATTCTCTCCAAGTGGGTTAAGGGAATTGACTGACTGACTGACCCGCTAAGGCTGAGGAATGACCTATGTAGCTCGTGCCTGACTTATCCTGGACTGAGGATGTACAATGGGGTCACGGCATACGACAATTATCATCCTACTGGGTTCTAATAATGTACAACTATTGCACTGCTGATGATAAGCCATCTTGTCACTATGCACTGAGTGCAGAGTGCATGTGACACTTGCATGCTACATTGGTATTAGAGTTGCAAGTTGTAACCCAACTTGGCTACCATAAAGTGAGAACATTCCGTGGATGGTAAAGCTGTGGTCGGGAAAAACCACCCAGGCCTCTACAATGTCAAGAGAGACATTGTCACCAAGCTACAAAAGGAAGATATTGAAGAGTTCTATAGGGAAGACACACCACCTACCGAAACCCTTCCGCCAAGCAATGAAGATTTCGTCAGATTGCTCTTGGAGCAAAACCGGTTGCTAAGGTAGCAAATTGCTAAGGTAGCAAATTGAAGCCAAAGAAGATTTGGCACATTTTTTTTTTCTAAAGAAGAGATTGAAAAAGCCAAAGTAGCAGCTGAAAAAGCTAAAGAAGAAGCAGAAAAGCCCAAACAGCTCTCAAAATTGGAAAAATTAGCTCTTCTCATGGAGTAGCAATAGCACAAAGAACGGCTAGCCAAAGAAGCTCGCTGAGGATGAATGAAGGGCCGAGGAAGCTAAACGCAGGGAGGAAGAACTTGACCGAAAGCAGGCAGACCAAGCTACGCCGCAAAAGGCTTCATCGTGAGGCTATGCAACTCCAAAATCAATAGTCGATAGTTGCTATGTAGGCGAATGTTTTGTCTATTCTCCCTACACTGGCGAGCCAAGGCGCAAGTTCCTCCACCACCCCAACCACCACCGTCATACGAGCTCAACCGAACTTCAGTAAGTATGATGGTAAGTGTAATCATGTTGCAGTTTTACAATTCATTCATCAATTTTTGCAACATAGTTTCCTTTGGCTAAGCTTTTTGATCCGCAAGATCGAGTCCACTTGGCGGCGGCATCTCACCTTCTTTTAGGCAAAGCGCATCACCGCTAGGGATACTCGGGAGTGGATTCTTGATAGTGGTGCTTCCAGGCTTCCAGGCACATGACTTCTTCCCGTGAGTTCTTACAGGATCTTAAACGACGGTCAGGTCTAATTTTTACTGCGACAATTCCACTATATTGATTCATAGGGAGGGCATGATGGAGATCATTCCTGATGGCAGAGGGGGGGAGCAATCCTCTCGTGTTCTTTACATCCCTGCACTTGGTTTTCATCTATTGTCAGTGCATGAAGTTTGTAAGACTGGCTTCCGGGTGGAGTTTGAGGAGCATTCTGTTGCTCTACGATATAGAGAAACATGCCAGGTTGTTTGGGAAGGCGGAGTGGAGAATGGTATCTACAAACTCTCAGCACTCTCCTCTTTGATAGGCTGGTGGATGGCTTGCCAAATGTTGGCAGCAGGAAAGGACGCTGTAGTTCTTGCATTCGTGGGGTAAGCAACACATGGAATGTTTTCCGAAGCAGGCTTCCAGGCGGGCTTTGAAACCTTTGGAGTTGGCACACACTGACTTGTGTGGACCTATGCAGACCCCATCCTTGGGAGGTTCTTTGTACTTCATTAATGATTGTAGCAGATTCACATGGGTGTATTTCCTTTCCTAGAAGGACTAAGATTTTTCTCGGTTCAAGGAGTGGCATGATATGTTGGAAAAGGAGTCTGGATTACAGATAAAGACTCTTTGGGCTGACAAAGGAGGAGAGTTCTCGTATAATGCATTTGTGCGGTATTGGTGGGAGCTGGCCAATATAGGTTTGCCTTCAGAAAATGGGGTGGTTGAGCGAAAGAACCAGATTGTGGTGGAGATGGCGAGGACGATGCTAGATGTAACTATTTGGCCCTCCTAGCTCTATTTCACATAATGAAATCCATGTGTGGACACTAGACAGGTGGAAGAAGACATGGGGATAGGGTCCATAAGGATTGATTAAGAAAAAGCACCATTCTTGGTCAAAAAGCAAGAAAAAGCAAAAAGTCAAATAGGGTTGACCACCATGAGCCAAGGGCACCATTGGAAAGAGGAGACAAAGCCGGACCAAAAAGCTAAAAGACGCTTTCTCAAAAAGCAACTTTAGGGCCAAAAAGCAAGGCCTTGAATTTGTAAAACCACAAATCAAGAACTTTGGCTATTATTAATAATATTTAATAAAAAGGCAAAAGCAAAGCAAAAGCATCACTTTTTGGCAAAAAGCAAGGCTTCCCCAAGTATAAAAGAAGCATGAGCCTCTCTTGAGCATCAAGTTGAAGAAGAACCTCTTCATTGCATTGCCATCTTCATTCACGCATGGAGGTTATCTTCTTCTTCATTATCTATGAACCAAATCATGGAGTTTTTCATTGCTACCCTCGGATTTCAAAGCGCCTCTAGCAACTGCAGTGCCATGCCACCATCTTTCCGTGCGACTGTTACGGACTATGCCTGTGGATTGTTTCTGAATAAATTCCTGAAAGGGGGCGAGGCTTGTTCCCCGCTCAATGTGGTGTACTGTGAAAGATCCCGATTCCCTTCTATCTCTCCCCTCTCACTCTATATCTCTATCTCTTGGACACATGGTTGAGTCTCTCATGGCATGCCTCGCTGGGCTTACACTGGAGCATCGTGATCTTCCTCGTCCACTTTGGGGAGAGGCTATGCCTACGGCTGTCCATATCCTCAACTGATCTTCGATGACTTCAGTCCCAAAGATGACTCCATTTGAGGCTTATTTTGGCAGGAAACTAGTTGTCGTCCATTTTTGTGTGCTTGGGAGTGATGCCTATGTTCACATTCCAAAGAAGCAAAGGGGGAAGCTTGACTCGAAGTCCTAGAAGCTTGTATTTGTGGGATATAATTCTCTTTCCAAAGGCAACATGTTGTATGACTCGGAGTGGAATGAGATTGTTGTCAGCATAGATCTTGTTTTTGATGAGCATGTTCCAGCTTCCACTGTTGATGAGCCGCCACTTCTTGGAGACCCAGATGAGTCTGATGATGATTCCTAGTCTATTATTCCAGCTGGACTATTATATACGCAAGCTCTGAGATGCTTCTTTCAGCCCTAAACACCATCTAGAACATGCTGATGCAAAAACACAGATAGAAGAGAGAGTAGAGAGAGAGATAGTTGGAAATTCAATATTTCATATGGTACAAAAAGGTACATCTATCTTGTAGCCATAGGCTGCCTTCCATGAAAAGGTAAATCACCTAGACAAACCCTAATTCTATGACCCAGCCAACAAGGGGTTGAATGCCAAAAATGATGAGCAACTATGCCTATTTATAGGCCTTGTGGTGACCATGTGAACTGGCCAATTACTGGTCGGCCAGCTCCTGGACATAAATCAAATATATGCTGTAGCCAACTGGTCCTTCCTCTTGTGTGTACTGGCTGACAACACCCATGTCCTCCACTGGTCAAACCCTCTTGCCAAACAACAAACAATGCTCCAAATCTGTGGTTCTAGTGAGCCTTTATCATGTTGCTTGTAGGATTAGTTCTGAGATTAGCATGTACATGTGTGTGCACATGACATGGACACGCTCAGTTAGTTGTAGAGGTTGACTCACCCGCGGCGGCTGGAGATGAGCCCCAGTAGCAGTAGGAGGCTCCGCATTCTGTTCGAGTACCCAGGTGGTTGTTAGACGCCCTTCGGGAGTCAGGTGTTAGAGCTTCCCTCCAAGTGGACCACAGAGGACAGTCCTCGAAGATCGCATAGAGTTTGTGACAAAAGTCATTCAGCGGAGCTCTTATAGGTAAACTGATGTCTCGTATCATGCGGGACAAAGAGGCCACTTCCGTGAACGAGGCTCTTTCTCAGGATACTTGGAGGAAAGCCATGCAAGTGGATCTGGATGCCATAGAGAAGAATAAAACTTGGGAGTTTGTTTTGAGGCCGTCAAAATGGTCAATCATTGGTGTCAAGTGGGTCCTTAAGACCAAGTATACGTTTGATGGGTTGGTGGACAAACACAAAGCCAGGCTTGTGGTGGCTTAGGGTTATGGTCAGCAGCCTAGCATCGACTATGAGGATACCTTTACACACTGACAAGGATGACCACGATTCGGACTGTTCTTGCCCTTGCCTCTTCTCAGCGGCGGCAGTGGCTTGTATATCAGATGGATGTCAAATCCGTGTTCCTTAATGTTGACTTGTAGGAGGAGGTGTACGTTGAGCAGCCTCTAGGCTTTGAGGTTCTAGGATCAAAGGGGATGGTTTACAGGTTACAAAAGGCCTTGTATGGTCTTAAGCAGGCTTCCAAGGCCTGGAGATTGATTCCTTCTTTCTAACGGAATGGATTTCAGAGATCATGCAGATCCTAATTTGTATCTCTTTTGGGAACATGGTTTGGTCACGTTGATCATCCTTTATGTGGATGACCTCATTCTCACTGCGGTCATGTGGAGCACATTGCAGACGAAGGCTGCCATGTCAAAGGAGTTTGAGATGACTGATTTAGGCTTACTCCACTTCTTCTTGGGATTGAAGATCTGGTAGACCGAGAGGGAGTTGTTTGTCTCTCAATAGCAGTATGTTCATGAGTTGCTTGAGGCCTTTAGGATGGAGAACTGCAAGCCTATCACGTCATCAATGGACTAGAACACAAAGCTTATAGTAGTGAATGATCCTTGTTGTGAGCCAGTTGATGCCTCTTTGTATCGGAAGCTTGTTGGTTCATTGATATGGTTGCTAAACACCAGATTGGACTTGAGATTTCCTATGGGGTTGTTGAGCTCATTCATGCAGAAGCCTTTGAAGTCTCATTTGGGACGTAGGATTGCGGATCTTGCGGTATCTATAGAGTACGAAGGATCTTGGACTCTTCTACGACACTGGAGGGGAAGCGCAGGACTGAGTACGACTCCAAGGCTAGGGGGAGTGACTCAGATTGGGGAGGAGATCTACATCAGGCTATGGATTTACCCTTGGCTCAGGAGCTATATCATGGAGTAGCAAGGGGCAGCTAACTGTCTTGTCGTCTACAAAGGCAGAGTACAGGGCTGCTTGTGGTGCTGCTTGCGAGGTTGTGTGGTTGAGGAGGTTGCTTGGCAAGATTGGGTTTCCACAAAAGGAGCCCACGGTCATCCAGGTGCGATAACCAGAGCTTTATTGCTATTGCTCAGAACCCGGTCTTCCATGCTCGGACCAAGCACATGGAGATACAATATCACTTTGTTCGTGAGAAGATTTTTGCCTGGCGACATCTTGCTTGTTTATTGTTCGACAGAGGACAATGCGGCAGAACTCTTCACAAAGTCTCTACCTCAGGCTATGCTCCAGCAACACTTCAGCTCACTGGGGTTGGTTCCACATCCCGGAGTTGAGAGGGGGTGTTAGCAGTCATCTCATGTCTATATATTATACCAAGGCCTCTGTTGTGGGTGTGCTCGCCCATTTTTCCTCACTTTCCATCATGTATTTTCCATTTTTTCTGGGTGTGGGAGGGCTGTCGACTGTCATCTTCTCCTGGCGGCCAACTGGAGGAGTTGCTACCCTACCTAGTTCAGTTCTAGTCGATTGCATTTTTTCCTAGCCGACTACTGTGGTTACTAGTTGTGAGCATCTTTGGCTGTTTGTTGGCTTGTTTTGGGTTGGCCGATTAGCAGCCTGGGGCCATATAAAATGTCCCTGGCCCTCCCACATTGTCTTATACCATTACTAGGATTTTCTAGGGTAGATACAGAGTTTATATAGCTTCTCTGTCCTTCTCTCATCTGTGTTTTGCTCTCTACAGCATGCGTCTTCATTTTCGCTATGCATTCTGACATATGCGTGGACTATAGGGCTCTTAACAAGCTCATAGTGAAGAATAGGTTCCCAATGCCCAAGATTGAGTATATCCTTGAGCGACTCAATGGTGCAAAGTTCTTTTCCAAGGTAGATCTCAAGAGTGGCTATCATCAGGTTCAGATCTTTAGGTTGTTATTCCAAAAACAGCCGTTAGGACTGAATGTGGCCATTACGAATTTGTGGTGATCCCATTCGGTCTCACCAATGCACCTGGCGACATTTAGCAAGATGATGTCTCGGGTATTTGTGGAGCTCATAGGAAAGTGCGTGTTCATCGTTTTAAATGATATACTCATTTTTTTGCCATTGCAGAAGAGCAACATGTTGAGGATGTCGAAAATGTCTTGCAACTTTGGCGAGGCAATGCGCTCTACATTAATGTGAAAAAGAGCAAATTTGGGGTAGAAGAAATCCATTATTTGGGATATGTCTTGGTCCTTTTGAGGTAATCACCAATGCTATCAATTTAGCCATAGGCGCTGTCCTCCAACAGAGGAAGAAGGGCACCCAGTGGCTTATTACAGCCAGAAATTAAATGATGCAGAAAAGAATTATTTTGTGTATGATAAGGAGTTATTGGGGGTGATGATAGCACTTAAAACATTGGAAACACTTCCTTTACAGGGAGAATTTACCGTTAAGACAAATCACCAGGCATTGAAATGGTTATAGACCATGCCTAGTGCCCAATGGAGTGACAGACAAGCCAGATGGAGTAAGATCTTCCAACAATTTGGAGGTATGATTGAATATGTCCTGGCTCAAATAACCCCGTTGCCGATGCTCTTAGTCGAAAAGGCACAATTAAAAATTTGCAGGAGTCCATTGTGCTTGAATTATAGGGCAGAGATCTCCACAATATGAAGGCACAATACAAGGATTCTTTGGAATTCGGGACTCAATTTTGATTGGCTTACTACACCATTCATGATGGCTGGTTATTTTACAAGAATCGGTTTTGCATTCTCAGGGAAATGCAACAAGAACTTCTCCATGATGCTCACATGATTCTCTCTTTGGAGGGCATCATGATATCAACAATACACGAGAGAAACTTGAGCGATCTTTCTATTGGTCAAAGATGAGATGAGATGTCTATCAATATGTCCAAACATGTCAAATATGCCAGAAAGTGAAGGTACCTCATTATTACGAAACAGGCATGGTTACTTCAACCTTTACCAGTTCCAGAGGGTCCTTTCTAGGATATTAGTATGGACTTTGTTGGACCTCTTCCTGCTGCATTTGGATCTCAGAACACGTAGTGCATGACCATTGTGGACCACTTCAGTAAATTCTGCATGTTGATCCCATGCAAGCAAACGGCCATAGCTGAAGACATCGCTCGCCTGTTCATTTGCCATTGGTACCCCATCGGAGGTTTTCCAACAAGGACAATAATAGATAGATATCCCAAGTTTGCCATTGGTACCCCATCGCAAGCAAACGGCCATAGCTGAAGACATCGCTTGCCTGTTCATTTGCCATTGGTACCCCATCGGAGGTTTTCCAACAAGGACAATAATAGATAGATATCCCAAGTTTGCTTCAAATTTTTGGAGAGCATTGTTCGATAACTTTGGGACCAAGTACATCTTTCCAGTGCATTCCATCCACAAACAGACGGCCAGACATAAATATACAATCAGATGGCTTTTGATGTTCTCAAATCGTATTGCCACCATGACAGGCAGTCCAAATGGGAGCATTATCTTCCTTTGGTTCAGGCCATCCTCAACAACACTCATTCATCTAAGCACTGGTCAAACTCCATACGAGGTAGCATTTGGTCCCCGTTTCTCGTCACTTCTGACAAGAATGGTATCACCTTCCTTGGAGGCCAAGAAGACCATGAAAACATTTTTAGAGATAATTGAGTCTATCATAGAGTGTCTTGCCAAAGCACAAAAGACATACACTAGGCAAGCCAATAAATCAAGAAGAGTTGCATTAGGAGCATTAGGTAAGCCTTGGGCCAGGACATTGCATGGCCAGCCCATAAAGGGCATCTTCCAAGCCATAGAAGGGTTTGGGAACTAGTCATGGAAAGCATCAAGTCGGCCAGCACCAATAAATATTAGAATAAGATTATTGTCCACAAGGGACTGACCGACAGAGACGTGCCAGCCGATTGTCATTTAGGTATTCAGTCATTCAGGTATTCAACATAAAATCAGCAAGATAGGATCAGTTTCCAAGCATTGCCAAAGCTCCATGAAGGGTATCTTTAGCATTTAGCCAGCATATGTGCATCCCTCAGTTTTGGGGTTGCATAGTGGTCATTGACGTGCCATTCAAAGGAGCTTGGACAACATCTGGATCAGCCTGCGTTGGGTCTACATCATCCTTGCCTCAATCATCCTTCATTCTCATTGTAAGTTCTCCAAAGATTAATATAAGCAAATACTCCTGCTTGCCGTGCGGCGAGGGGGGGGGGAGGGAGTAAATTGGGACCCAATACCGTGTCGACTCTTATTTGCTTTCTCTCTCTCTTCTACTCTTTTTTTAAGTGGAATTGCACAAACTCACGGGTATAAAGAAGGCTTTGTTGCATGTTATGATGATCAACATCTTGCATGCTACAAAAGAAGCCTCTATTCTTCGGTTTGTAGCAACGACAATGATGATCAACCTCTTGCATGCTACAGAAGAAGCCTCTATTCTTCGGTTTGTAGCAACGAGAATTGTGCTCAAGAAAGCTGCAAATCTAATGTTAGAGAAGGTGCTGAGGAAGGTGCTCAGAGTCTGAGAAGGATTCAAGATTGACTTTGCAAGCATGCTCTTCGAATACATGGAGGTGTAGATGAAGCATATAAAAGAATCTTAGTCGTTAAAATTCCCAACCACTGCATGGCAAGACCTTGATCGAAACAGAATTCCCAAATACAAGGGAAAAGAATGCTAGAACAGGAATTGAGGCCAAATACTGTTTTGATTGAAGCTGATGACATAGATGAAGAAGCAAAAGGGCTCGAGGATTTCGAGAGAATTCTTGAAGACTCCCAAGTCAAATACTTTTGAGGGGAAGAATATCAGGACTAAGAAGTGAAGATGGAAATAAACAAGGTAGAGGAAGGCAATGCAATCACTATCTACACTGTTTGGGCATCAACAAGAAGATACTGGGCATTTGCATGCAGCAACCACTGACTTGCAAATGATTTCAGGATTTTATAAAAGCAACTACATGCTTTCTGTAATCTGCAATCATCCCTCTGTGATCTGCAATCGTCTGTGATCCAGGACTAGCCTCTTGCGGTCCGCCCGACTCAACTCTGCCTACGATCCATGATGACACAGTCAAACTGCTTGACGAATCCAAGAGTTGCACAATTGATCTTCTCGACCATCTGACCAGGGCGATTCATCAACACACGATCCAAGAGTTGCAGACGATCCAGGAATATAACACTAAACCACAAACCAACTGCCGCATGCGATCTGTCTGCACTGCTCGTGCAGTCGTATGACCACAAAAAAAAAGAAAAAGAGAGTTGGCCTTGTCTGGCTATCTGTCCTTCTCTTTGCTAAAAAGCACTTTATGGCTGTGCATTGACAAATACATGCACACTGTGCTCTGCACTTAAACACCTTCTTAAGCTGTGTTCTCTGCTCAAACACTTGATTGAGCCCTGATAAACACCAGCTACCCTGATAGTTGCAGAAGGCTTGGCTGAGTTGCGATGGTGAGTGCTTGGAGAAGGTGATGTAATCTTGCTTGCCAGTTGAATTGTCACTTGAATAGCTTTGCTCAAATAAAGGTTGAAATCGACAGAGGTGCAATTCTAGTGGCTATGCTGACATGGCACTTTAGTTAAATCGGTATGGGGCGGATCGCCATGATTCGAGGGGTCTGGTCGTCGATCAAAGATCGGGATGATCAATGATTTGAAAAGTGAATAGATGATTCAAAATGAATGATCAGAGGGTGGAATCGATGGAGTCAACTCACGATCTGAGAAGCAGGATCGACGATCAAAGATGCGATTGTAGAAGTGAGATCGACGATTAATGATGTTGGATTGTCGGGAAAGTGAGATCGCCCAGAAGTCGGTTTGCCCATAACTGTTTGGGAATCCACACCAATTTGTCCTTTGGAGTCTATTGTAGATTTGGGATACTAGCCTTAGGAATCCAGACTTGCTTCTGTTGAAGTTGGTTCTTGAGAAATGGTAGTGAAGTGGAGGCAGCAACAGCACGGATTGGTGATTCTTGGGCCATTTTTCGCTTCCTCCTGTGGTTCCTCCTCGGTTTAGGCTTGGGCTTCTTTGCCTTAGGTTTGGCTTTTGGCTTGTTACCCCTTGTTTGTGCTAGAGTTGGGAAGGGCTTGGGGGTTATTGTTTGCAATGAGGCTTGGAGTTTCCGAATGATAAAGCTTATGGGCTCGATTGGACTTTCTGGCTCTTTGAGGAGATTTGTCATGGTTCTCCTTCTGCAAGCATGGTCTACGCTTGAATTTGAGAGTTCTAGTCGATGCTGCAGTCATGCTTAGCTTGTGTGACTATCAGGCCCAAAAGGCTTGCCAAGGGAGGACCAAAATTGGTACTCTATAAGGGCCCAAGAAGGCCCTCATTATTTATGTGATGTGCACATTATATGTGCATATACTAGGAGGCTAACCCACCCTAGGTATGTGAACATGGGAGCATGGGAACATGCTCTAGTGGGGCAAGGGTTAGGTCTAACCTTGGGTTGAGGTTAGGGTCAGGCAACCAAGGGTCACACATGGAAATGGAGAGTCAAGAGTCACTTGAGGTCTCTGATACCATTGTTAAAACCCTAAAGATCTCTCTAGCTAATAACCATGCATAAACATGCATGAACCAGGTATATACGAGTCCAAGGGTGCACACATAAATACAATGAAGTACCACATACCTTACCTTGGTGTCCCATACTACCAAGAGATATGACTTCATTCGAGCAGCAGTTGGCTCTAGCTTGAAATGGCAAGAGAGTAGACACAATGCTCTACACAAGAGAACCCCCCTTGAGAGTGCCCCATGCCCCTATCATATAGGAGAGCATCCAAGTGACTCTTGACCTTCCACTTCCAAAGTGACTCGACCTTCCATTTCCACAGTGACCCTGGCCTTCCATTTCCAGAGTGACTCTTGGCCTTCCATTTCCATGTATGACCCTTGGTTGCCTGACCCTAACCTCAACCCAAGGTTAGGCCTAACTGTAGTTCCTCTAGAGCATGTTCCCATACATGCTCACATGACTAGGGTGGGTTAGCCTCCTAGTATACGCACATATAATGTGCACATAACATGAGTCACTAAAGATGTAGATTTTGACTTTGCAAAAATGGAATGGTTTCATAAAAAAATAAGGATTTTTTTGTTGAATGATTGGGTCAAAACATTTGATGTATTTCCATGAAAACCTTGAAGGGAAACATTGTTGTACCCAAGGAAACTTTTATTAATGAGCTTGAGTTAATGGAAAATCTTTTTAACTATGAAATTTTTCAATTAGTTATGGATCCAGTGTCTTCATATGTTCATTTTGATGTAAACACTGTTTCTATGGATGTTTGGGAAAGTAAAGTGTTAAATTTTATTAAGAGCGAATTTTAGGATGTATTTTCGATGACTTATCTCATGGATTACCTCCTAAACGAGAGGTGGACCATAAGATTGAGCTAGTGCCGGGTGCAAAACCTATTAGTATTCCTATATATAGGCTTAGCCAGACTAAGGAAGACGAGGTAGCAAAGCAATGTTGCATGACGAATGAAGATCAATACAAGGATGCAACAAAAAAGACACTTAGGGCTCTTGAAAAGAGTTCCAAGTTGTAGATGAATGTGGGAGAGGGCTTGACAATAATCCCACATGGGAACTTTTGGGAGTTCTAGAATTTTTGTATAAAAGGTGGCCCATTTGAGAGAGGGAGTACTCTTTGGTCATTTGGTTGAGAGGCTCATAGAGAGAGCTTGCTCCATAGCTCCTTCTCATGTGCTCTCCCAAAGCTCTCCATCTCCATTCATGCTTCCATCTTGTACTCTCTATTCTCTACATTTTCAATGATATGAGGTTTTGGTCTACACACTTGCTAATCTAGATTTCTTAATGATGTTTTGATTTGTGAGTTGTGCATGTGATGAAGCTTGTGCATGAAATGATGTGTAGTTGAGGCTTGTGTGATAGCTCTTTGCATGTTAGGTTCTTTGCATAAGTTACATTTTTTGTGCTTAAGTGTAGCCTAATCTTGATGTTTTGATTATGTTAGATTGATGTGTTGATTGTGTTAGATTGATTGCTTGAGTGTTGAAGAAGGATTGAGTAGGACTAAAAGTCATTAGTATGTGGTTAACTCATCTTCTCCCATTCGGGATAGCCTCTATGCGCTAACCGGGTTGCATTCACAGATTGACAAGTGTGTGGGTTGGAGTGTAGCCTCCGCTATGCTATGAAGTCCCAAACAATGGCGCCGCTGCCGGGGAACGCACACCTAAGTTAGTGAAGGGTGTTAACCATTACTTCTTACCAAGTGCTCCATTGATTGCAAAATCGTGGATTAGGATAGATTAGAGTAGAGTTTGCAAGGGCATTGAGTGTGTGATCTCAAGGGCACCTTGTGTGTTTTCGGTTTTTGATTAGAAGCAAAAAAAAAACAAAATTAATTAAAACCCCAATGCGGTAGAGAAATCCCGCCATTAGTCAGATTTATACACATTCTGTTTTTGCATCTTTGACGGGGTTGGCGAGTGGTAGATAGGAAGTGTTGGAGGCGGCCTTTCTTTTAGTGTTTTGTTGTGTTGTTATCGTGTAGGGAGGCATCTCCATAAGCGCATCAAAGAAAAATAAGTAGATATATATATATATATATCTATTTATTCATATATATATACCTTGTAGAGGTTGGGCGGCCGGTGTATAGCGAGGAGGAAATATACATTGGAGGCGGCTTAATATATATATATATATATATATATATATATATATATTTATATATATACATTGGGGAGGCTTCTGCAGCAAAGAATATATATATATATATATATATATATATTACATTGGAGAAGCGTAGCAGTTCGAAGGACAGTTAGAAGGCGGCTGAAAGAACGGTGCTGAGGCGGGTTTTAAAATATATATATATATATATATATATATATATATATATTTATATATATACATATAATCTTTTTACGTCTGACGTGGTAGCGTGGAGGGGGTCGTCTCTATTGAGCGCGGCAGTGGGAGGCTGTAGGCTGTCGGAAGGTGAAGGCGGCCAGTTGAGGGAGCTGAAGGCGGCCAGTTGAGGAGAGAGAAGGCGAAGGTGCGACGCGGGCTTATACGAAGCAGCTAATATATATATATATATATATATATATTTTACGTTGGCATAGCGCCTGCAGCAGCCGACAGCAGAGGCGCTGAGGGGGACATCTGCAGGTGACGTGGCAGCAGAACCGGCGTGGAGCTGCAACGAAGGCGGCTGGAAGAAGTGTGTGGAGGCGGCAGAAGTCGGGCAAGTCAAAAAAAAATATTAAAAAGAAAATATATTAAAAAAAAAAAAACAGCAGGCAGCCTGTAGAGTGTTGGCCGGCGTCAGGCTCAAGACTTGGAGAAGCAGTGGCCAACGGCTGCAGCTACAAACACGCAGGCGCAGAGACGACTGTAGCGAAGGTGACGTGGCTATAGGCGGTGGCGCAACAGCATAAGCGGGCAGCAAGAAGAGCGCAAGCGATGGTAGAGGGCGGCTACTGAGGAGCGCAAGCGAGGGTAGAGAGCTGGCTGAGCGTTCAAAGAGCCGGTGCTAGGTTGGCTGCTGTAGACGAGGAGAAGGGTGGAGTGGAGGCGACTGGCGAACACCGGCTTGAAGGCTGCTGCAGTTGGCAGGGTGCTTGGAGCCAGGGCAAGAGACGGTGTGGAAGCAATCTGACGTGGCCGGCGAGTGGCAGCTGGCTAAAGAGAAGGCGAAGCACGTGAAGAGGCTAGCGGCGCGGCGACGAATCCGGAAGCGGGCGAGCGGTGGATAAGGTAGGTGGAATTTTTCTTTTTTTTATTTTTTTTATTTTTTATGTTTATTTTGTATTTTTAAATAAAAAAACAAAAAATAATATTTTTTTATTAAAAAAAGAAAAACAATTAATTTTTTTTAAAGGAAAGAAAAGAGATAAGAAAAAGAAGAAAAAAAAGAAAAAAAAATTCTTTAAAAAAGAAAAAAAGAGATAAGAAAAAGAAGAAAAAAAAAATTCTTTAAAAAAGAAAAAAAGAGATAAGAAAAAGAAAAAAAAAAGAAAACAATTTTTAGTTTTGGAAGTTTGAATCCATGTTTTTAAAATTTTTGTAAAATTTTTGCATAAGTAAAGTAGCATGCATTTTTTTTATTTATATTTTTTGAGTGCATAATTAGTAGATTTATATTTTTTTTTGTAATTAGGCACGAAATTTATTAGTTAAAAAAAAAACAAAAAAAACAAAAACAAAAACAAAACAAAACAAAAGGAGAAAAAACAAAAGAAAACAAAAGAAAATTAGTTAAAAACAAAAAAAATAAAAATAAAAAGAAAAAAAAATTCTATAAATTAAGTGTTTTTTTTAGGAGTCTATTTTTTTTGGGGCATATTTTGTAATTCTTTATTTAAATTTTTTGCATAATTAGTTTAACCTGCATTTTTTAACTTTGTGCATAATTAGTATTTTTTAGTGTGATTCATAATTTTTGTGTAAATATTTTAAAAATAAAAAAATAAAAAAATAAAAAAACATTAAAAAAAACATAAAATCATTTTTAAAAAAAAAATCATAATTAAACAAATAATAATAAAAAATAGGATAGATAGTTACGCCACACATACCCATTTTTAGTTGCCTTTAGTGGTTAGGTAGGGTAAAAAATATATATATATATATATATATATATATATATATATATATATATATACATATATATATATATATTTATCAAAAAAACAAAACAAAACACAAAAACCAAAACCAAAAAAAAAAAAAACAAAAACAAAAACAAAGACAAAAACACATAAAAAACCAAAAAAAAATTGACCTTATGCACTTGCGGTCGGGACGTCTTGTAGATTCTGCCATAGGGCCTAGGGCACCTTCTAGAGTACCTACGCAAGAAAGTGGGACCCAATCGGTAGGCAATTTGGCAGATATTGCTGAAACCCTATCTGAATCCCAATCCGATACCCTTTCCTCCAGAACAACTAGTTCATTGTCCATGGATAATCTAGGGCCGACAAATAGTCATCCCGTAGCCCCATATAGGACACCCTCAAGATCCTTTAATCCATTTGAAGCCGACACCATGGGATTAACACTCAATGTGAGACTCCAATATGTCTACACAAATACTCAAGGAGCTGAGATCTTTAAGGATCCACAACAACGGTATCTTGTTAAGATCGCCGACATTTTCTCAGAACTTGATAGAGCACCTCTCGTCAATGACCAGGGTAACATGTACATGGGTGGAGATGGTGTTCGCTACGAAGTCACCTACCATCCAGAAAAGGTAGACAAATTAGGGGAGCTCTCTAAAACCGAGTTCTTAGACTTATCAGAATTTTCCAGAGCAAGGGAGTCTAGAGATGACTGGCTCATTGAGCCGGACATGCCTGGACCATCCAATGCCCAGTCCTCAAAGCCATCCATAGATGATTTACTTCTTGTAGATCTAAATTTGGAAAGGGATAGGAAAGGCAAGAGCAAACTGGATCAGGGGGCTGAAAGCCAATGGGAGTTTGTACGACAAATTCCTGTGACAAAGGTCTTACAGGATGACCCACTTCAAGAGGTCTATAAGGACTCGTTAGAGGGATATTATGCCACAACTAAATTGCCACAGCTAGATCTTCCTCTAGCTCATGTGGTGGTAGTTGAGAAGCTTGCAGGACACATGAACAGAATAGTTGATAAATGGGCCAATGAATACCGAACCTTAGATTGGAAAGAGATTCGGGAACTCACGTGGAAAGGACAACCATTATTCATGGAAGTGTTCTCAACAAATACAGCCAAACCAGGAGAGACAGCCTTTCTTGGAGAAACTGTTGCTCCTCCCCTATGAGAGTTCACTAGAGAGGGACCTTCAACATCTAAGTGGACCACTGCTAGTAGCCCAACTCTAGCACCCAGATATTGTCCTACACCAAATGTGCGACCACCGGTCACACCACAACAACATCTTTCTCATTATAACAATAGGAGGAGAGAGGAGCCAACTCGGCTTCCTATAAATGCACCTCCTGAAATGAGGGTGACAAGATCTTTGGAGGGGTTTGGTGAGGCTGGTAATAGGGTACCCACACCAATTTTGGAAACATATGGACCATCTTTCCAAAGAGAGGAACAATTCCCACTGAGAGTAAGAGGCCGTAGGCCCTATGATGAGTATTCACGACAAGTAAGGCCATCAACTCTTCAGAAACTGGTAAAGAAGTATGAAGGGTCGGGAGATCCATACGACCATGTAGCAGCTTTTAGGCAAGCAGTTCGAGCTGAGCAAGTGGCTGATAAGCATACTCAAACTGAAGGCTTGCCCTGGCTTGGTTTCAGGCATTAGAGGCTTCAGACAAAACTTCTTTACGAGTTTTGGAAGAGAGATTCATTGCAGCTTTTTCCTTGATGGGAATTCAACATGACACGGTAGCACACATCTACTCTTTCAAGCAAGGCGAGAATGAGAGTGTTAGAGACTGTGTAAATAGAATGAAGCAGTACATTAATCGTTGCCCAGAAGATGAGAAGCCCGCCCAAAGTCGATTAATTTCTCTCTTCTTAAAAGGCCTTAAAAATTCGACACTGCATACACATCTCTATGCAAAGAAGCATACAAGTTTCAATGAGTGTTGCCATGATGCTATGGATTTCACCGATAACTTCAAGTTTCAAGATGGTTCTGGCCCAGAGGTGAAACCTAGAAATCAATGGGGTGATGACCAAAGTTCAGGGTCTAGCGCGCTAGTAAATCCTGACCAGATAGCCAACCTAGTGCTAAGGAGATTAGGACAAACCTATCGTCCACCCATGCAGCCACAACAACAGCAGCAGAGAATGAGGAGTGTACTTCCTACAGGTCCTCATCTTTGTGGAGCATGTGGCGGTGACCATAAAACAGAGGACTGTAATACCTTTTCTCCTCTAGTCACAAACCAACCCACAAAGAAGTGGTGCCAAGCCTGTGCTTGGAACTTTACCCACACCACACAGGAATGTACTCGCATCGCGAGAATGAGACAGGAACGTGAGCAGCCGAGGGGTGGAGTGGCTCCACAAATGTATCAACAGTATACTAGTTTTGAACGTAAGCCACCGATGACACAAGAACAAGCACAACCTGTTCTTGGTGCTCAACCTCCTGCTCCAGGAACTGCTCCTGTGAGGGTTGTTGAATACGACAATTCAAATATGTGTAGAGAATTGGTAAACCCAGGCTATGTGGAGGAGGAATATGTATCATATTCATCCAAGGAAAATATCTTTGAAAGTCCCGCATACCCAAGCCCAACACTGGACGCTCAAGGGGAACAAAACTCTTTAATGTTGCTAGGTGGCTACCAACCTAGGACTCCAGGCCCCTCAGGTCAATGGCAGCCAAGGAAAGTAGAGGCCAAACCAATGGGCCCCTGTTATGAGTGCGGAGAACCCCATTGGGCTCGTGATTGTCCACATCGCTCTAGGCAAGCATCTCGATCCAATACAACAGTACAACAGTTTCCACCAATTGAAAGATATTGTCTAGGGTGTTGTGTAGAACACTTCCCAAAGGATTGTCTGCTGAAACCACAAGAGGAAGGCACCTCTCAACCAAAGGTCTCACTCAACCTTGTAGGCACAGTTCCATCGCCACCTTCATCTCAGAATGATGATGTCGTGCCACTTAGAGTCATGACTAGATCACAAACACGAAATGCAGAAATGCAAACTGATGAGACACCTCGAACTAGGGATACAAAGACAAATCTAGTGGACAAGACCCTACAGTCCAGTAGAAAAAAGACCACTCGGCGGAAGAAGAACCGAAACAAACAAACTAAAAGTACATCCACTAGTTCTCAAGAAGCCTCTAAACAAAACATGAAGGATAAAACTTTTACATCCCAAGAAGTGCATGAGGAACATCAACCTCAACCTGGGCCTAGTGCTAGTGCTAAACAAAATGAGGCTAGTACGACTGAGGTTAGTTCTGGGGGCTCTGTTTTTGTGGATAAAGTGAATGAGACTCTAGAGGCCATCATTGATGCTCATAGAAGTCGCATTACAGCCTTATCTGAACTACCCAAGAAGCTTCAAGAGTACCCAAACCCTCGTGAGGAGAAGATCAATCTAGCTGTACATCAGCAACTCATTAGGGAAGCTCAGTCAATACTTGAGGGACCACCACCACCTATTCCTCGGGGCCCGACCTCTCTTAAGCCAACATTAGAAACCATACCAGAAGTGTCATCAAGTCGGGAAATGAAAAGTGAATTCATTTCACAAGCTCATAGCGAAAGGACTGCACCAATTGACACTCCATTGAAAGAAGAAAATCTGCCACCACCTAGCCTTGTCTTCCCATGCAATGATGAAGTTATTGATGCTAATGAGGACATGGCAAATGAGATGTGGGCTGCAGTTCACGAGAAAGTTCATGAGAACATGTCTTCTATTAGTTCGCCTCCATTCTCTGAGGTGGATTTTACCAGAGGCACGGAAAACAAATTTAGACACCCAAGCATTCAGGAGGAAGTTCAAACAATTGTTTCTCCTAGAAGTAAGCATACAATGAAAACCTTACCATCATATCTGGGAGAATATGAGAATTGTTCTCAAACCTTGAGGATACCCTCCATACATAAAAGGTTGACAAAGGAGAAAGATATGAGTATGGAGCAAGCTATTTTGTCAGCACCAGTGGCTTGTACCTTACCTTTGCTCGATTTGATAAAAATTCGACCTGAGTTGTGGAATGATATTGCCACATGTTTGTCAGAGCAGGTATTGCTACAAAAGGGTCACCATGAGTGTACTATACACCCTGAGACAAAGCATGTAATGCCAGTTCCTATCAACAAAGTAGGAAAATTTTGTGAAGACGATCAGGGAAATGCTACCCTCCCATTAGAAGTGCGAAAAGTATCTTCAACTGCAATACTTGATAGTGGTGCAGGAGTGGGCATTGTCACAAGGTCCATTTGGGAAAAATGGGGCAAACCAGCTATTAGGAGTACCAGGATGCGCTTGCAGCTAGCAGATGGAAGCTTAGAACATCCCCTTGGGCTGCTTGAGAACATATTGGTCACCACATGTGGGATTGAATATGAACACACCTTTGCAGTAGTGGATTTTGGAAAACATCCAAACTATGAAGTGATATTGGGTAGACCATTCATGCGACAATTTCAAATGATTCAAGATTGGGGATACAATTATTTGTACCTCCGACATGATTCTGTCATCACAAGGGTCAACCTAAGGAATCACTCATATCGTGATGTAACAAGGTCTCCGATAGATGAGTTTGATTCTGCTTCATCTGAGGGCTCAAGAGTTACATTGTCAGATGGGCGAGAAGATCTATGGATGTGTGGAGCCTCATGTAGGGATTTCAACACTGAGAGACTTAAGGGTAATCGAAGTGTATCAGACGAGGCATACATTCCACAACCCTTCCCTGAGCATTTAATTGATCCATTAGAATGGAGTCATTTCCTTGCAACATTATCGACATGTGCTTTACCGAAGCCAATTCAATTCTGTGACTCAGATGGATATGACATTATACCTATACGAATGGTACAACCACGTGCTCTTCTAGATCATTTGTACTATAGGGATACATCCAAAACAACAGCTATGCATGTCGAGGAAGTCTCAGTTGAGAATTTAATACTCAAATCTGTTAATGATGCTGATAAGAAAGAGACACAAGCTCCAACACAAATGATGTGGATAATTGATGAGTACTCAAGTGAGGGCCATGGCTGGCATGTTCCAACTACTCTAGTTGCTGCTCAAAGAAGGCCAGGCAAGAAGGAATTATCAATGTGGCTACCCAAAGATGCGTACAAACTTGTACCATCTAGTCCAGTTGCTAAGCCTCCTAAGAAGCACATCATTTCCAAGCCTAAACCTCGGATTGTTAATCGATGGGTCCCAAAACATGTTCTCAAAGTACAAGGCTATTATGAGGGTGCAACAGTAATTTGGCTTCCAAAATGCCATGCTTTGCGAGGGGTGACAGAGTGTTTCAGAAAGATTCCAAAAGCCACTCTTGATTGTCCATATCAGTGGGTGCAAAAGAAATCAACACAAACTCTTCAAGAAAGGAAAGGTGGCTGTGATAGCACCTACAAAACTACTTGTGTTGATCTTCCTAAAACATGTATTGAAACACCGGTTGTCCCGATTTCTCCATATTACACAATTCCATCATCAACTTGTGTACCTACGACAGGTCCAAATGAGTCTCATTTGAGCATAGATTCTAGCATTTCAATGCCTAAATCCTCTTATCTTGCTCAAATTCCAAGACAATTGATAAAGTTCCCACCCAAGAAGGACATACCTAAAACCAAAGATAAGGCATTAACACTACAAATAAAGCTCTTTGGTAGATCAATGTTTGTATAGAGTGGTTCCTTATGCCTTTAGAGGATTATGTTCTTTTTGAGATAATATCCACCACCGGCGCAAGGGTAAGTAAAAACGACTCCACAATAAGATCGACAAGCTAGGGCACTTTTCTCCCATTGGGTTTTTCCCCTCGGCTATATTCGGTGTTTGGCACCAATGGCAAATTTTATTTTTTTCTTTTCTTTTCTTGTTTGTTAATAAAAATTTTGCAGAGATCTTCGCTAAAACAAGAGCATCAAACACGCCCCAATAGTCCACCTATCGTGCACACAAATTAGGAAGAGGGGAGACATGCTACGCCTACAAAGATCAAGGAGGAGCAATCTGCACAAAATCAGTAATGCATCAATGCAAACGAACAACATCAACAGGACACTACAACAGGTGTATTCAAATCTTAATCTTTACTTCTTTTTGTGCTCTTATCTTTCGAATATATGGTTTGCATGTTCACACAATGTTGGCTGGTTTAAGTTTTTGATTAGTTGTTAAAATATGGTGAGTGAATTCTAGAGTCTTAGAAGACTTAGGAAAAGATATTTCTATCTAAAGACAGTGTAGGATATATACCAAGGGAATATGCTAAGTTCTTATGCTTTCAAGGTATATTAGTTATCCCTAGTGGTGGCTACCTCTTAGGTGCTGGGTGCTAGGAGTAATAAAAATTTATAAAAAAATTATACCCTAAAAAAAAAATATGTACAAAGTAAATTGAGACATGAAGTGTCTACAGCCATGAGAAATGCTTGGTAGGACCTGGGGTTGTCTTAGCACCTTGGGGCCGATGCCTTGGTTTCCATGGGGTGAACACTGATGTCTAAAAGCTTCAGAAAAAGACCTTTGAGGAATCTATCGCCTTGATGGATGTTGGTAGGACTCTGGGGTACACTATGGGCCCTCGAGACCAATGCCCTCATCTTCATGGGGTACTCCTTAGGTCATTAAAAAAAAAAAAAAAGAGAAAAAGGGTCTGTCGCCTTTGAGATACTTAGCGGTCTTTAGATTCTCTTGGCGGAGGTCTCTTGGCCATTGCTTGGGTCTCTTTGGGATGGAACCTTAATCTTTATCACCTTCTATACACACATCAAAAAAAAAAAAAAGAGAGTTCCAATCACCTTTGCTCATATTTAGGAGTAGGTTTGCCACTTAGGAATAACTTAAATACTTGTAGGACATTGAGACTGCGGTCATAACCGGCGGTGTACAAAGCACACTTGCCTTTGCATAGCATTATCTACCACTTAAGTCTCATTTGGACTAGTCTTTACTCACCTATTTTAGTACTCATTAAAACTTTAATCAGCCTTGCACTTGTATGCTCACGTGTGAAATTATCATTGCTGGTTTTTCTTTTCTTTTCTTTTTTTCAATAAAGGACTTTACTTGTATCCATTGTTTTTTTTGTTGCAGCTCTTGCTACTACCGCGCTCGAGGACGTGCGCAAAATAGGAAGGGGGGAGTGTTGCATGACGAATGAAGATCAATACAAGGATGCAACAAAAAAGACACTTAGGGCTCTTGAAAAGAGTTCCAAGTTGTAGATGAATGTGGGAGAGGGCTTGACAATAATCCCACATGGGAACTTTTGGGAGTTCTAGAATTTTTGTATAAAAGGTGGTCCATTTGAGAGAGGGAGTACTCTTTGGTCATTTGGTTGAGAGGCTCATAGAGAGAGCTTACTCCATAGCTCCTTCTCATGTGCTCTCCCAAAGCTCTCCATCTCCATTCATGCTTCCATCTTGTACTCTCTATTCTCTACATTTTCAATGATATGAGGTTTTGGTCTACACACTTGCTAATCTAGATTTCTTAATGATGTTTTGATTTGTGAGTTGTGCATGTGATGAAGCTTGTGCATGAAATGATGTGTAGTTGAGGCTTGTGTGATAGCTCTTTGCATGTTAGGTTCTTTGCATAAGTTACATTTTTTGTGCTTAAGT
Organism: Cibotium barometz; assembly: GCF_041138505.1. Classification (NCBI taxonomy): domain Eukaryota; kingdom Viridiplantae; phylum Streptophyta; class Polypodiopsida; order Cyatheales; family Cibotiaceae; genus Cibotium; species Cibotium barometz. The sequence goes on from NC_141058.1 coordinate 2,122,929, forward strand.
GTAGCCTAATCTTGATGTTTTGATTATGTTAGATTGATGTGTTGATTGTGTTAGATTGATTGCTTGAGTGTTGAAGAAGGATTGAGTAGGACTAAAAGTCATTAGTATGTGGTTAACTCATCTTCTCCCATTCGGGATAGCCTCTATGCGCTAACCAGGTTGCATTCACGGATTGACAAGTGTGTGGGTTGGAGTGTAGCCTCTGCTATGCTATGAAGTCCCAAACAAGCAACTAGATGAATACTTGATGATGGATCAAATTAGACCAAATAGGTCTCCTTGGGGTGCACCAGTTCTCCTGGTTAAGAAAAAAGATCAAGATACTTGGTGGATGTGTGTTGATTACAAACATCTTAACAAAGTTACAATTAAAAACAAATACCCATTGCCTAGATCAGACGATCTTATTGATAGGTTGTACAAGAAGCTAAGTATTTCACAAAGCTTGATTTGCGAACCGGCTATCACCAGATCCGTATTGTAGAGAAAGATGTTCCTAAAACTTCTTTTAGGACACATTATGGCCATTATGAATTTTTAGTGTTATCCTTTGGTCTCACTAATGCACCAGCAATTTTCCAAGAGATGATGATATATTTTGGGATCTGCTAGGAAAATGCGTGGTGGTTTTCTTAAATGATATTTTGATACACAGTAAAACTTTGTCTGAGCATGAGAATCATATTAAAAACGTTCTAGGAAGGCTCAAGAAGCAGAAACTGTATTGTAAATTATCTAAGTGTGATTTATTTAAAAAGGAATTGTTTAGTACTTGGGTCACAAGAGATGGCTTAAGTTATAGATTTAGATCGCATCCAAAAAGTTTTGGAATGGTCAGTTCCACGTACTTAAACAATTAAGATCTTTCTTAGGTTTCGTGGTATTTCTTCAAAAATCTGTCAAGGATTATTCGAAGTTGGCAGTGCCTTTTACCAACCTTCTTAAGGGTAAAAATGAGAAGTCTAATTCTCCGATTGAGTGGAATGAGAAGCTTATAGGAAACTTTCGATACTTTGAAATATAAAGTTCGAGATGCTCGTGTGTTAGCCTTACTAGATCCTAGTAGGCCTTACATTGTAGAGATTGATGCTAGTGATTTTTCAGTAGGCGTAGCTTTGTTCCAGGATGGGAAGCCTATGGCCTTCGAGAGTAAGAAACTCAACGATACACATACTAGATACCCAGTTTAGGAGAAAGAGTTATATGCAATTATTTATGCTTTAAAGGCATGGAGACAGTATCTCTACGGGTCTCAAATTATGGTCTTGATAGATCATCAGTCTTTGCAGTTCATTTGTGATCAGCTGGACTTGAAAGGTAGAAAGGCCAGATAGGTTGAATTGATGCAAGACTTTGATTTCATGATGATTAAATATAGAAAAGGTAGCTTGAATAGCATCGCTGATGCATTGAGCCTAATTGGTGAAGTTAATGAACTTAGCTTCATGAAAATTACTTCTAACTTATACGATTCACTCAAGGAAAAATGCAGTACAGATATTTTGTTTGGAAAATATTAGAATTTGGCAAAATCAGAGTCCAACTCTGAGGTAGATCCAAACCTGGTGAATCAAGGAAAAGCCAACCAATTTTTTATTCGAAATGGTATTTTATTCCGAAATGATAAGGTTTGCGTACTGGATGTGCCAGAAGTTAAATTGAGGATCCTATTTGAGTGTCATGATGCACCATCGGTAGCAGGACATCTGGGGATACAAGGTACCTTAGCTTTGGTTAGAAGGACTTTTTACTGGCTAAAAATGAAGGATTTTGTTCAGAATTATGTGGTCAAATGTCATTAGTGTCAGATTAATAAGGCAAGGGTTGGTGAGGTGCTTAGAAGTTAGAATTGCCTCCTAATGCTAAATTGCCTTAAATTTGCTGGGTTATTACATCCTTTGGATATTCTATCTCGAAAAGTGAGAAAGTATTTCCATGGATCTCATTACGGGACTTTCACGTATCAGTAGGGGTCATGATGCCATTTGGGTAGTCGTGGATAGATTGACATAGATGGCTAGATTTTTACCTACAAAGACAACAGTTAAAGCTTCAAAATTGGCTTACTAATTTATCAAGCAACTGTTTAGACTATATGGTCTACCTTTTGATATTGTGAGCAATCGGGACTCTAAGTTCACGGTTCATTTTTTGCAGGAAGTTTTTAAGAAACTGGAAGCTACTTTGAGTATGAGTTCCTCTAATCACCCGCGCAGAGTCTAATGGGCAGACAGAGCGTGTGAATTATATTGTTGAGGATATGCTTCATGCATATGTGTCTGGAAAACCATTGAGTTGGGAAAAATATTTTTTAATGATGGGATTTGCCTATAATATCAGTTCTAAGCATTCAGCTATTGGTTATAGTCCGTTCATGCTTATGTATGGGTATCAACCTAGGGCACCTGTTGACGTTGGACTTAAGGACATTGAGCTTGATGCATCAAGGGATTTCTTGCGATATGTAAGAAATGCTGACCCAAGCTTAGGATTCTATCAGGAATGGTTTTATGCTAATAGGGGACGCTCACCTCGGTCTTTTGAGCCAGGAGCGTTGGTTTATTTGAAAGTTCCTAAAGATTCTTAGACTTTGTCAACAAGAAAGTGCTCAAAATTATCTCCTAGATATTGTGGTCCGTTCCGAGTTATACTTCGGATTGGTATGGTTACATATGAGTTAAAACTATCTCGCCATGTCAGAATTCATCCATTCTTTCATGTCAGTAGACTGAAAGAAAAGCTCGGAGGTGAGGATAACACAGTTACTCCTCAAGAACCCGTTGAAGTCAAAGATTTGTCTTATGTTCCACATGAACCTGAAAAGGTACATGAATTTAGGGAAAATAAACTTGAATTTTAACCTTAAGAGGATTAGGCCTTTTCTCTTGGTTGGTTGGGCTGGTCCACAGGGCTAAGCAAGGAGCACTATATAAACGTGTCCCTCCTCCATTGTGCTCATTGTTCGGCTCAACCAACACTCATCAACCTGCGTTCATCATCGGCTATGTCAACATGTGTAGCACTCCACAACAGCCCGATGGTCAACGCTTATCCAGACACTATCAGCTCTACCCCTTGCACTCATCAACAGCCTGACAATCATCACATCTTCATCAGCCTACCACTGCAGCAGTTGTCGGCTCTACCCCCTGCACACAACAACCTGGTAGCTAACGTATTTCATCATCTATCTTCAGTGTTGCCCCTGCTGTACCAACTCTGCACGGTGCTCCATCATCCACACCATCCAGGCTGCCACCCTGCTGTGTGCACATCATCTTGTGTCTAATGCAGTCTTTCATTTACAGCCTTCAACCTCTGCATCACTCGGAGTGCCACCGCTGTCCTCGACGCGAGCCTTTGTTAAATAAAGAATCAAGAATATAGTTTTCATAAAATACAAAGAAGAGAGAGAGAGAGAGAGAGAGAGAGAGAGAGAGAGAGAGAGAGAGAGAGAGAGAGAGAGAGAGAGAGAGATATTAACGTCTGCACGAAAGGCCAAAGTGGCCTATGAGACCAAAACATAGTACACAGCTGATGGTTTCTCATTAAAAGTAAGACAAAAAGGATTAAAAAAGTCCTAAAACAGTCCTAAACAGCTATGAAAGGAAAATACTCCTAGTGAGGTACAACCAAAGTGTATAATATCTACAACTAGCAGACTGGTGTAATCTGCTCATCCCAGTATCTCTCTCATAGGGTGCTATAAGATAGAGAAACTAAAGTGGCGGGTCAGTTGTCTCTTGTGGGTGGCAGGTGATGATGGCTCTAATCCACTGGTGATGAAGCGGCCGTAGGACGAGGTCCTGGTAAGTGTGGGCAACTCGCTCGACAAACTGCTATGGCTCTGTGACTCCTCCTGAAGGATGTCTATGGGATGTTTGGCTCGCCGAGGGGGTAGTGGAGGTCCTAGTCATATCTGTGGGGTGGTCTTGGCCCTGAAAAAATCTGTCATGGCTTGCTGGCGGGGTAGATCCTGGTGTGTTGTCCTGGCTTGGGACAGCCTTTCCATTAGGAGTTTTTTTGGACTATGGAGGGCCTTGTTCCTAATTTTAAGGGATTAAAGCTAAAAATGTGCATGCTTAAGGTGACAAGTGCAATGAATAGGCCTAGATTTTGCGCTCCTTCATAGACTTCCCACCTCTAAAAGTAGGGGGACCCCTACTCCTCTTCACTTTCTCTCTCTACCTTTTTGAAAGTAGTGGGCAAGGCCTCATAACTCCTCTTCTTTCCACCTCAACAATCTCGTGGGTAAGGTGGACCCAAAAAATGTCTTTTTTTTCATTTTTTCTTTTTATGAGCCTTAAACTTGCCCCTAACCTATATATATACATAAAATCCCATTTTTAGCCTCATTTTCCCTCATTATTTCCCCAAAATCTCACTTTCCCTTCACTTTTCCCCGAAATCTCACTTTCCCTCCACTTTTCCCCAAATCTCATTTTCCCCAAAATCCTCATAACTTCTCTACTTTCCACCTTAGCAATCTTGTGGGTAATATTGACCCAAAATATGACTATTTTTTCCCCATTTTTCCTTGTTTTAAGCCTCAAACTTACCCCCAACCTATATTGGTGAGGATATTCCTAGACATTCTACCACAGGAGGCAAGAACATACAACAGGCATGGGAGCAATTCCAAGTCGTCCCCCGACCTTCACCTAGATCCAGAAGGCGATGAGGGCGAGGAGGAGTAGGAGGAGGAGTAGGTTACTCAACAGGAACAACCTGTGCCTACCCCATCTAAGAACCAAGGGGCGTAAAACGAAGTATTACAAGAAGCCTCAATGCAAGCCCCCTAGCAAGTGCAAATTCCATGTGTGCCATAGAAGAAGCGTCACTATACTGTAGAGCATTTGCAAAGATCAAGCACTACCAAAAGTCCATGGAGCTACTCATACGCAGAGCGCCATTTGCCCGCACTAGAGATAATGCAAAGCTACCGTCGTAGTGATTATCGCATGCACTAGAAGCACTGCAAGAGGCTTCAGAGGCCTACTTGGTAAAAATTTTTGAAGACACTAATCTATGTGCAATACATGCTAAGCACGTAACCATAATGACTAAGGATATGCAGCTCGCTTGGAGGATTCGGGGGCAAAGAAACTAGTGCCCTTGTATAACTATATTGTTGATATTCTAACCCCTTTTTGTATCTTTTATCTATGCAATGAAAGGAATTTTTTGTCCATCACCTTGGCAAGAGCAATCTAGCTCTACAGTTGTTTAAAATGTGTGTGCATCCAATCATGTGGTGTAAAGATGTGATAAAGTGTGTTTTGATCACTTATATAGTCCTAATTGGGGTTGAATTATGCAAATTTAGCATTCCAATTGCATTATGAAGCCTTCACGACACTTTTGGTGCTTAACACATTTTAGGCTTTCTTTTTGGTTGCTTGACACACTTGTTTCATAGGTTTGGCTCAAAGTTAGGGGTTTTGATTTCAATTGATGGTGCTATAAGGCCATATGCACCCTTGCCACAAGGGTGCGAGTTTTGGCCAAATAGGGGGTCCCTGTTTGGCCAAAACTTGCACCCTTGTGGTAAGGGTACATTTTGCTTTATTTGGCCATAGCATGTAATGGGAGTCATGAAAAAGGGTAAAAGCTACCATTTTATGGTGTTTCACACATAATTTATAACATATGGTACTTGCTAAAGGTGTTTAGAAATTGCACAGTAGACAACAAATTTGAGCTATTCTTTAGTTTTTTTGCACAATCTGGGCATTATTATGATGTATAAAGTCCCCTTGCACCCCTTGCCACAAGGGTGCAAGTTTTGGCTAAATAGGGAGGCATGTTTGGCCAAAACTCGCACTCTTGTGGGGTGCAAGCCTTTTTGGCCAAAACGCGCACCCTTGTGGCAAGGGTGCAAGGGGCCTTAAAATGTCATTTGGTAGTATGAAAAGTCAAAATCAATCAAATTTGAATCCAAAATGTGCTTGCCTTTGTGTATAGTGCAACCTTTGTGTATATTGCAAGACATACAAGTGCTGTGCGTAGTTTCATTAAACAATGTGGTGTAAATAGCCAAAGACAAGGGACAAGAGCCATGATTGTATGCACAAGATACATCATTATACATATGCCAATACTTAAGATTATTTTGATTAAAAGATAACAAAATTACATAGCATTGTCATTTTCAATGATCTTCTGAATCATGTCCATCTTTCTTTTCTTAGCTTCAGGAAGTTCTCTGGTCAAAAGACATTGGTGATCTCTTCGGGGTCGGTATGCCCTACAGCTTGACAAATTCCTACTTGTGCAAGCACTTTGCCTCTAAAGCCGGTACTAAATGTGTTAGTAGCTAAGACTTTGTTAACCAAAATAATACTATTTACAGTATTGCCTATTGTGGATAGGCACAAAACCTTAGACATGGCCCTCAAAGCAAAGACGAAGTAAGCGCCTTCAGGGGAGTAATCCTTGTGGATAATGGTGATCTCCCCGATAGGCAGGTGGTTGATGTAGTGGGCAAGTGCATCATTGGGCCCAAAAGCTTTGCGTTTCCCTCCCTCACTGAAGAGCCCAACTGTCCATCTCCAACACATCCTCTTGCTTGGCGTCATGGTTGGCCGTAGCACCCAGTAAGACGGAGGACTTATCTTCCTCCACAATAGGTGGGTAATCCACCTCTGCAGCCACATTGTTGGGGACGGGGACTCGCCCTTCCACTAGTTTGGCCCCGGTACTTCCTGGTACTCGTCTTCCGAAACAACAACGTTGTGGTCTTGTTCAAAATCCTCATTGACAAGGGCCACAATTGTAGAAACACTATCTCCGAGGGGCAAGAGCTTGTTGCCAAGTGTGTCATCTTCATTGTCAAAGGGGAATTTGGACTTGGTGCAAAGCATAGCTAGACACTCATCCAATCTAAGGTCTAGCACCTTTTCTAGATCATGCATGAAGACATATGGAAAGCCCCCGATGATGATGGTGCCAAGGTTGTTGATCATCTCCACCTCAGGTATGGTGTTGGAGGTGTCTTCCTCCTTCCCTAGATCTTCAGATGGACCGGCCTCTTCCACTAGTTTCTCCTCCTTTTGCTTGTTTGTGGGCTCCATTCCCACATGCCGCACTACACCACCAAGATGCAAATGCAGAAGCTCCATGGGAGGGGGAGTAGGTAGCTCACTAACATGAAAGATGAGGTAGGATATTTGGGCTAAGAAGGTGTTTCCCAATTTTCCTTTCTTCAATGATGCTACCACCTTTTTTGGGATGGTCGCACATTGCATCATTGGTTTACAAATTTCCACAAAGCGGCCTAGCCTCTGTAAGTAGGGGCAGTCATCCTTGGCATGCACGTGGGGGTTGATATTGCTCGAGAGTGTGCAAAGAGTGCAATAGTGGGTGTTGGGGCTGGTAGAGCTCCTAGAACTTGTAAACTGAGAAATGAGGAGATGGTCCCTTTATTATAGACCAAAAAACCCTATAACCCTAAATTTTTGAGGCCCCACCCTCAAATTTATACCTGTACCATAACTTTGATACTCAAATTTTATAGACTTAAAACAATAAAAGATTCCAGAGCCACGCTTGGAAGCGTTAAAAAGAACCAAACATAAAAAAAACAACCTCCTACTTGCAATTAAATAGAGTCATTGATCAAAATGTTGAAAATTCATATATTTATAATTTGTGGTACAAAATGTGGCAAATGCCACTTGATCCCATAGAGAAAGATTTATATACAAATGACATGGCAATCATTATGCGGACAAAATAAGGTCATTGGGACTCCAAGACTCCTAAACCATTAATGTTGCCTCCAATCGTCTCCTAATCTAGCAAAATAAAAAAACCCTTTAATGTTAAAGAATGACACATGAATTTTATGTCCAAATTTCATGCGTGCTAGTAATTGGCATATCTTGCGACATTTTAACTTGAAATGATAGTCCCCCACATCTTCAGCACCCATAATTTTGAGATGGTCACACGAACATTTGCCAAACTCCAATGCTTGCTCGCTTGCACGGTCTCAACAACAAAGCCATTGCTTGTGACAGTTATGTCGAAGTGCTCTACCACTTCCTCCGAGACCTGGAGAGGTATCCACTTGCTTCCCTTTTTCATTCAACGTTCATGATGAAAGCTTATATACAGTGTGGTTCACAATTTCAAATATCTGATGGATATCCCTGATTGAGCTACTTTGCACTTGTATATGTCCCCATTATGCAAACCTTCTACAATATCCCATTTTTCACCAAGCAAGCAATCTAGGGCTTCATGACCTATTTCCTTACACATAAACATTGTGGGAGCTTGCATGAATGGCAGGGTACGAAACGTATGCACAAACACATGAATAGGGAAGCACCAACTAAGACCAACCGACCTACATGATTTCCCAAATTTCAATGAAGTCTGAATGTCCGAAACTATCTTGTGCTTAAGGGCCATTAGTGACTAAACATTAGGCTTTGGCCATTCAGAACTTTGAAGGGAGGGTGCGGGTATGGGTTCGAGTTTCCCATATCCACCACCATCATGACTAGAAACGATGAAAGGATGAGAATAGAAGAAAATTCTACCTTGAGCAAGATCTGAAGGGGTCCTGCCATCAAGGATAACCTTTCCATGAAGTGTTAAAAATGTCCCCAAGAGACTACGCAAGGGCTGTTCCTCAATTAAAGTAGATGGAAAGATGTCTATATCATAAAAATAATGGAGAAATCAACAAAAAATAGAGCGGCACAAATTTTTAATAAGATAAATAATGTGACTCAAGGGCTTACAATTGGAAGTGAAGCCCTTTCATTCACCCTCGAAGCGAAGATGGATATCTGAAAGCGAATAAACATGTTGCACAATAGCCACCGTGCCTTCTACCTTCTTCTTTTTGAACCCAAGGAGCCTTCCTTTCTAATGTTCAAGAACACCCCTCTTGCAAACATAGTGAGGGCCAATAGTAGCGGGCTACATAAAGATCCACCTGCCCTTGTGGAATCGCTCCCCCACCCACTCATTGTTATCATTCCTTGTGTTATGTAGGACTAATTCCTCAATCTCTTGTTTAAGCATCTTGTTACCCTACATGGACACCATCAAGAGGTGGAGAGAATGCCCGTGTGTGTAGTTTTGGGGAATGAGAAAGAGAAAAGCTAATTTGGTGCAGCCATGGAGGGCTTGGGAGGGGATTCCAGAGTGAAGAGTAGAGTATTACAAATCTAGTTTGCTGCAACCATGGAGAGCTTGGGAGAGGGATTCTAGAAAGTGCATTGGAGAGGAGGAGATGTGGAAGAGTATTTCTTGGGAGAGCCAAAGGAAAGTAGTTTGGGAGAGGAGGAAGACAAGAGTTTAGCCGTGGAAAGCTTGGGTGAGGAGAAGGGGATGGAAAGCTTGAGAGAGTTAGAGAAGGATTGGAAGCAATAATGCTAGTTTGCTGCAGCCATGGAATGATTGGGAGAGGGGGAGGAGGGGACGGAAAGCTTGAGGGAGGTAGAGAAGGATTGAAAGCAACAATGCTAGTTTGCCTGCAGCCATGGACAGCTTGGGAGAGGGGGAGGAGGGGATGGAAATCTTGAGAGAGGTGGAGGAGGGTATGGAAAGCTTGAGAGAGGTAGAGAAGGATGGAAAGCAACAATACTAGTTAGATGCAGCCATGGGAAAGCTTGGAAAAGGAATTTTAGAGAGAGAAAATGGTTTTTTCATCATAGTATATGTTGGGGGGAGGTTTGAGAGGGAAAAGAGAAGATTTGGGAAATTTTTGAAAATTTCAAAATTTTAGGGTATTTTGACCCACGAGATTCTTTTTGTGGGACCAATCTAGCTGGGGAAAAGTAGGAGGAGCCTAAAAGTAAGGAACCCCCCTTTACCCTCTCTCACTAGGGACAATGTAGTAATGAAGGGGACAAACTAGCCTCTCCTCTACTTTTAGGAGGGGCCCAATTTGCATCACAACCCTCTTCCTATTGGTCCATTGCTAGTTACTTTCTTAATCAAAAGGGCCCTTCATAGTCCAAAAAAACTCCTAATGTTGATGGCATCTGAGCTCCAATAAGAAAAGCCCCAAACTCCTCTGATCCTCAAATTCCATCACATGTTGTAATGGTTCAAAACCCTCTTGGAAGAGAAACTAGTATCTCCCTCGTATCTCATAGGACACAGTACATCGGCATATGTAGTGCTCCTTTGACTCCACTTCCTGGTGACATACCTGACAAATGTAGTCTTTTGGCTTCATCCCCTCATATCTGTCAGTCTCTACCCTCAGTTGATGTGATAAATTGAAGACCATAATCTTAGTCTTCCCAAGGTTCATTGTGAGGTCCAATATTAGCACAAAACGATTGTAAAGCATCCAAATGCTGTCGTTAAACCCTCAGGGGAGTTTGCACAAAATGACAGCATCCAAATGCTGTCGTTAAACCCTCAGGGGAGTCTGCAATAAGTACAATGTCATTGACATATAGCAGTATGGGTATCTAAACCCCTACTAGGTTGGCCACCTGCACCCCTCATCCTGTCAATGTCGTTGGATATCTCATCAATGTAAACTCCAAAAAGGGTGGGTGATAGTGGGCATCCCTGATTCACCCCAATGGTGCTAGTCACTATATTCGACATGCCTCCGGGAGTCTGTACTCTGCCTATCACCACCTCATATAATGCATAAATGCCTCACTGCATCTCCTCGGGAACACCAATGTCAGCTCATGAGTCTGGCACGTGGTGGCACCGTGTCAAAGGCTTTGCAGAACAAAGTAGTAATATATCCTCTTCCCCTGTGCTCGTCCCTCCTCAATGAGAGCCCTGAGGGTAAATATGCAATCCAAAGTTGTGAAATCTCATCTGAAACCTACCTGCCCAGGTGCTCTGAGTCCATGTGTCTCAGCCCATCTACTTAGCTCTCGATCCGAATATCTTGGCCAAGTAATGGCTAATCAATCATGATGGTCTTGTAGTTCCCTGGTATCATGGGGTCACCACTCTTAAATAGAGGTACAATAGTATGTGCCGACCAACTATTTGGGAAACCTTCGCAAATGGCCTTGTTAAACATGTGTACTAGCAGTGGTGCCAAATACATCTCTGGCATGTGTGTGTGTGTGTGTGTGTGTGTGTGTGACCTCTATTTTCCTTCTTCCACAATCTTTAGAAGGTTTTGTATGGAGAAACTACCCATAAAAGGTAAACATTTCAAAAAACAAAATGGTTTCCTACTTTGTGTGTGTGTGCACAGGCATGCATGTGTGTGTATCCTTATGTGCATTGTAAGATCATTCAGATTTTCAACACCTAAAATGGTTATCCTTTAAATGGTTATCTTTCACATCCCTAGCTTTAGCTTCAATTCCCAGTTTCTTACTCTAGTTTTTGGTTTTCTATTTAAAGCCTTAGTACTTAACTAATTGTATCGACTGGCCCCTCCCACAAAGAAGAAGGCTTTTGTATCGTATTCATGATGCCTTCTAAAATGGCAATCATAAAATTTGAGACAACCCCTAAGCCATGGCGGAGGATTGATAACATGAATGACTGGACCTATGTGATAATGTCTGCTTGATTCCATTTAAGAAGAACGTTAAATGCAACGAATTCTTTAACCATCATAATCCTCGGGGTTGCCATCATAAACCTCGATTTGTAATTATGTTTTTGTTTTTTTATTATTTAAAATCCTTTAGTGTATTTCATTCCAATTTTTTATACATAGATAGCCTAAAATATGATACATACACACACACACACACACACACACACACACACACACACATGCACGCACGCACACACACACACACACACAAATATATATATAGCCTAAAAGATTTTCAACCATACATGTATGTGTGTATGTGTGTGCCTATGTGTGTTTGTGTAGCCTAAAATATATATAGCGCACGCGCACACACACACACACACACACACACACACACACACACACACACATAGATATTAGGCTATAAATAAGCTATATATTCTAGGGTATATATATTATATGCATATATACAAAAATAGAATGAAATACATATAGCCTAACATATAAATGTGTGTGTGTGTGTGTGTGTGTGTGGCTATATATATTTTAGGATATATATTTCCTATATATATATAGGAAATATATATCCTAAAATATATATAGCCACACACACACACACACACACACCGTTGGTTAGCTCGAGCTCTTCTTCATGGGTCTACTTCCTCAAGGTCACCTCACACCAGAGGCTCTCTTGTACTAGATGACATTCACCATTATATATATACTCATTCATCCGTTTCATGCTGTGCTGATTTGCTTTGATCTCTTGCATATGTGGTCCTTTTGTCCTTCTTCCCTTACATGGTATCATAGCTATCATGAGCAAAGAGAACGAAGACCTAAAGGGCACAGAGCATAGATTGTCTACCCATGATTCCGGAGGACCACCCCCATCAATCCTCCCACTTCTCGGAAGGTCACCCATCCCAGTTGTGTTCCTGTGTGCAAGCGCGCTTAATTAAGGTGTTCCACAAATTGGTCTAACCATCCAGACCCCAAAACCTTAAGGTGTTAGGTGACCTCTAGTTATCCAATTTGTAGAAACCTCAACTTGCCAAGATTCAAACCCAGTCTCACCATGTGAGCTGGTTCTCTCTAGAAGTGTGGATTGCATCTCCAAAACCTCCCCTCAAGCCACACTTTGGTTGAGCTCTTAACTTCCAACATCACAACCTGGGCTCTGATACCATTGTGGAAGCATGGATCCTCCCACTTCCTGGGAGGTCACCCATCCAATTTGTGTTCCTGCGCAAGCGCGGTTAACTAAGGTGTTCCAAAAATTGGTCTAGCCATCAAAACCCCAAAACCTTAAGGTGTTAGGTGACCTCCGGTTATCCAATTTATAGAAACATCAACTTGCCAAGATTCAAACATGTGAGCTGGTTCTCCCTAGAAGTGTGGATTGCATCTCCAACAAGTTTTTTCTCCTTACTCTGATCTAGACCACACGGAGGATGGGACTTCTTACTCATTGGAGAGCCTTGTTTGAGGTCTTATATTGGGATTCAATCATCTTGTCTAATTGAAATATTCCTCCCTCCATCTTTTGAGGTGTGCAGGTATAAGAACCTCCCCTTTTGATCTCATAATTATTCCCCTCTCTGAAATAAAAGAAAGATCCTGTTTTACCCTATTTTGGCCTAGAGAGAGAAAATATCTAGAGGGAGGTAATTCAAAATTGAGATATTTTTGAATATAAAAACCCTCCTAGTGTCTAAAATGATTTTCCCTGAAATAGAAATTCAAAAAGAACTTTCCAATGTGCAATTGGAATTAATTGAAAATAGGTATAAAGGACCTTAGCCTAAGGGTCCATATTTAAAAAAAAATTTATATTATGGTCCAATTAAGGTTCCTATGGACCAATAAGATTAATCCAAATGTAGGGAGGAGATAAATTGAAGAATAAAAGAAAACCCCCCAAAAATGAGTAAATTCTCACATAAGATGAAGAGTTGACTGAGTACAAGGTTTATTAGTTAAAAATTAAGAGATATTTAGAGGAAATGATGTTTTTTTGACACCTCACTGTGGGGATCTCCCCTCATGAAGGAGGCGCCTATTTCACATGTGTGGAGGAGTTTTAAACTAAAAAATAATGAGATATTTTTACCTCTCCTCTCTCTTGTTTCAACTAGATCCAAAAAGTAAGCTAAACTGACCCAAAAATGGTCAAAAATTGACTAAACTGATTTGGAAAATTCTAGAATCAGTTTTCTTGGTTAGAGGCTCACTTTTTCCTATAAATAGAAGCCTCTCACTTTGTAAAAGCTTAATGGTGTTTATGCACTAATACTCTGCTCCTGTCGTCTCTTGAGCCATTTACATTGAATTTTTTAAATAATTCAATTATTTTTGGCCTAATCCTCTCCAAAGTGAATTGGTGGCCACTCTTTCTTCAAACAAGAGTAGAACCCTCAATCCCTCAAGCCAAAGGAGAGCTTACAAGCTTTATGTAAGTTAATTCTCTTACTTGTTTAATTTTAAATCTATGGTTTTCTTGATTTTTATATTTTACACTAAATTGAATTTAATTCAAATGCTATGCCTTGATGAAAAGGCCACCCCCTTTTCTTTACATTCTAGTCTTTCTTAATCTTAGAAAGATTAACTAAAGGATTAATTAAACTCTTCTTATTGTTTAATCTCTTGAATTTAGAAAATCGTGTAGATTAGAGTTTTATAAATCTAATTTGGGTTAATTTAAGTCAATTAAAGAATGATAAAAATAAAAAATGGTCAGCCATACAAAGGAGGTTATTGCAAAATTTTCTAAAATTTTGTGAAAAAGAAAGTTAATTTTTATATTATTCTAAAAGAGTAATTTCCACCATTTTTGCATCCAAAAGAAATATTCTAATTACTCCATGTACATATTCACCTATGAATATGCATGATATCACTGATATTAATTATTAAAAATTATTTTTATGCATAGAAAGATGCATGAAGGAATTATTTTTATTTCAAAAGTGTTATTCTCATTAAAATTGATTTTTATGCATAGAAAGATGCATAAAGGAATTATTTTTATTTCAAAAGTGTTATTCTCATTAAAATTGATTTTTATGCATAGAAAGATGCATAAAGGAATTATTTTTATTTCAAAAGTGTTATTCTCATTAAAATTGATTTTTATGCATAAAGAATTATTTTTATTTCAAAAGTGTTATTCTCATTAAAATTAATTTTTATGCATAGAAAGAAGCATAAAGGAATTATTTTTAATTCAAAAGTGTTATTCTCATTAAAATTGAATTTTATGCATAGAAAGATGCACAAAGGAATTATTTTTAATTCAAAAGTGTTATTCTCATTAAAATTGATTTTTATGCATAGAAAGATGCATAAAGGAATTATTTTTATTTCAAAAGTGTTATTCTCATTAAAATTGAATTTTATGCATAGAAAGATGCATAAAGGAATTATTTTTAATTTAAAAGTGTTATTCTCATTAAAATTGAATTTTATGCATAGAAAGATGCATAAAGGAATTATTTTTATTTCAAAAGTGTTATTCTCATTAAAATTGATTTTTATGCATAGAAAGATGCATAAAGGAATTATTTTTATTTCAAAAGTGTTATTCCTATTAAAATTGATTTTTATGCATAAATAGATGCATAAAGAATTTTTATATCAAAATTAGAATTCTCTTAAATTCTATGTTTAAATTCTATGATGATGTGAATAGAGGTGATGAGATATGATGTGAATAGATGTGATGAGAAGCGATGTGAATCAGATAGATGTGAATGAATGGATGGATGTAATGTGATGTGATGTGAATAGATGTGATGAGATGCAATGTGAATCAAATAGATGTGAATGAATGGATGGATGTAATGAGATGTGAATGAATGGATGAGATGTGATGTCATGTAAATCAGGATACGGGATGTGAGTGGATGATATGTATGAAAATGGATGTGAATGTGTATATAAAGAATGGATGTGAATGTGTATGTGAAGAATGGATGTGAATGAGTATGTGAAAGAATGGATGTGTATGTGTATGTGAAGAATGGATATGAATGTGTATGTGATAAAAATGGATGTGAATGAGTATGTGATGAAAATGGATGTGGACGTGTATGTGAAGAATGGATGTGGACGTGTATGTGAAGGATGGATGTGGATGTGTATGTGATGAAAATGGATGTGGACGTATATGTGAAGGATGGAGGTGGACATGTATGTGAAGGAGGGAGGTGGACGTGTATGTGAAGGATGGAGAAGAATGGATATGGATGTGGATGTATGTGAAAGAATGGATGTGGATGTGTATGTGAAAGAATGTCATGTGATGTAAAGAGATGTGATGTGACATGAATATATGTGGATGTGAAGTGATAAATATGAATGTATGGATAGATGTGAGTAGTCGTACACATGGATGTGAATGTGTATGTGAAGAATGGATGTGGATGTGTATGTGAAGGATGGATGTGAATGTGTATGTGAAGAATGGATGTGGATGAGTATGTGAAAGAATGGATGTGGATGTGTATGTGAAAGAATGTGATGTGATGTGACATGAATATATGTGGATGTGAAGTGATAGATATGAATGTATGGATAGATGTGAGTAGTCGTACATGTGAATGATTGGATGGATGTGGATGAATGAGATGAGATGTGTATGAATGAGATATGATGTGGATGGAAGTGATGTGATATAATGTGGATAGAATGTATGTGATGAGATGGTTATGAGAATGAATGTGGCGGATATGAATGAATGAATGTGATCGATATGAATGAATGTGGCGGATATGAATGAATGTGGTGGATATGAATGAATGTGATGTGATGGATGTGATATAAATGCATGTGATGGATGTGAATAGATGTGATGTGATGTAAATCGAGATGTGAATGAATGAGATGTGATGTCATGTGAATCGGGATGTGAGTAAATAAGATGTGATGTAAATTGGGATAGATGTGATATGTGATGTGAATGAATATGATGTGATGAGATGTGGATATGGGTAGATGCGAGTGATGAGAATTGATGCGGATAAATGACAAAAGATGTGATGAGATGGAAAATGATGTGATGTTAATGGGAATACATATGAAATAAATGAGGATTGATGTGGAACAATGTGAAAAGACAAGAGTTCGTTATAGAAACTGTATTTATGACATGTTTTTAAATGACTGTTTTATGTCAAAAATGCTAGGGAAGCATTTTGATCGTCTTGTGAATGAGGTCGTGGAGACGTATCTGATAAAGTTGCAACAGGTGATGGAGAGTCAATGGAGGATGTCTCGCGTAGCAAGGTGGTCGTCGGCCGTTGACCAGCCTCAGTTCGATTTAAATGGTGAGCTTCCAGTATGGTGGGGATGAGGGACCAAGGAAGCAGCCTATGAGTGAAACACTAGGTGACCTGCAAAGGATCCTAGAGGGTGTTGACCATACGGTGCTCGGGCTCTGGGTCTTGCCGCGAAGATACCCACACATGTGTCGTGGAAGATTTTGGAACAAGGAGTAAGAGTTGTTTTCTGAATTCGGATATGGATCTGGTTGATTGACCTTGCTGGTCCTCAACGGATGAGTCCATGGCTCTTTTATATGGATCTGTTGGTTGATCTTGCTGATCTTCAACGGAGATTCCATTTTGATTTTTATAAGTAAAAATATTACCGGTTACTATGAGCTACAAACTATCGAGTGGATAGGTGGTGAGTGTTCTGGTTGCCAATGATGCCATAGGTACACCGATGAAGGAAAATTGAAAATTTGGATTCAACTGGATATTTTGGAAGTTTATGATCAGTGATGCTATAGTTTAATTAAAAGATTATTTTAAAGATAGGTGAATCTATGAAAAAGGCAATTTCATATTGGGCGTGTAAGTGGTGTGACTAGTTTTAAGTTTGCTATCCGGCTAGGGAGCCTGGGAACTCTTTTCCCTGGTACCTAGGACAAAACCTAACCAAATTCTTAATTGGATCCCATCACTACAGTGGTTCGGTGGTTGGCTAACCCACGGGACTGGATAGGGTTAGGCTGGACTGATGGATCCCTAAAATGAGACTCAATTCTGTTATGGTATGATAGATGAAGTAAATCCCGGATAAGAATTATTCTATGGATAAGAATCAACAGCTGTGCCTCTCAATGAGGAAAAAAGTGTTGGTCTCTATGATCCAAGTGCAATCTTTTCCTTGATTTGACTATGGGACTTACGGGTTTGGTCAGATCAGCTCAGTTAGTTAAGGCTTTTGACTACGTTAGAGTAAAAATATCCTGGAAGAATCGCCCGTGTTTTCCGTGCGAGGGAAGTTTTTCTGGGTTTGGTTTTGGAAGAACCGAGGGATTAGTCTCTTGTCCGGATATCCGTGGGCGAGGCCCCGAGTGAGGGACCCTGCCTTACGCAAGAAGTGCTACCTCCGCTGCTAGCACCCTTGAATTCGTTGCACGGTGGAGTCAGGGATCTTTCACTAATTCTACTCACGCTCTACACCTTTGGCCTCATGACCTTCCTCTCCGAGCTTATCAGACATCACTTACATGCCTATAGCCAGTGTGCCAGTACTGCGCCTTGGTATCGAGCCTCATCTAGAGATCCCTATTGCACAATATAGTTGACAGCCTGGACTTTGGTTTGGACTTCGGTTTGGTTCATTCTCTTAGGGAGGATAGGTACCACCTTGGTCGTCCAGAGATCCATCATCATTAACCCAGCTATACAGACCATGTCAGGTTTGTATGTACCATTGACTGCTTATGTGCCTAACACTACCTGGGTGTCCACTTCTGCAACACAGGTTCAACATATGATGGTACGAACTACTACCCTCGATCCCTAGAGTAATGTGAACCCGAATAGAGGAGGGTCTAGGAGTAGAGTACACTTCTAGACTATTGATGTACAAAGAGGTAACATTGTTTGTGTTAGCACATTCATCCCAAGTTTTTGCCCATATTTGGTGTCCCTTTTGGTCCCTTTTCATGGCCATTGATTGTGGGCTAGCCACCCCTTTTTTGTATAGTTTTTTGGGATTTTTTCCAAGCTGGATGTATTCCCGGTTGGCCAGCTACACTGTACCTAGTCGGCCAGTTCACCATGTACAACTTGCACAACTTTTGCCATATAAGTATAGTGATATGCCACATAACTATGATCCAGTGCAATCTTTTCCTTGATTTGACTATGGGACTTACGGGTTCCGTCAGATCAGCTCAGTTAGTTAAGGCTTTTGACTACCTTAGAGTAAAAATATCCTGGAGGAATCACCCGTGCTTTCCGTGCGAGGGAAGTTTTTCTGGGTTTGGTTTTGGAAGAACCGAGGGATTAGTCTCTTGTCCGGATATCCGTGGGCGAGGCCCTGAGTGAGGGACCCTGCCCCGTGCAAGAAGTGCTACTTCCAATGCTAGCACCCTTGAATTCGTTGCACGGTGGGGTCAGGGATCTTTCACTAATTCTACTCACGCTCTACACCTTTGGCGTCATGACCTTCCTCTCCGAGCTTATCAGACTTCACTTACATGCCTATAGCCAGTGTGCCAATACTGTACCTCGGTATCGAGCCTCATTTGGAGAGCCCTATTGCTCAATATAGCTAACAGCCTAGACTTCGGTTTGGACTTTGGTCTGGTTCATTCTCTCAGGGAGGATAGGTACCACCTTGGTCGTCTGGAGATCCATCATCATCAACCCAACTATACAGACCGTGTCAGGTTTGTATGTACCATTGACTGCTTATGTGCTTACAACTACCTAGGTGTCCACTTCTGCAACACAGGTTCAACATATGGTACGAACTACTACCTTCGATCCCTAGAGTAATGTGAACCTGAATAGAGGAGGGTCTAGGAGTAGAGTACACTTCTAGACTATTGATGTACAAAGAGGTAACACTGTTTGTGTTAGCACATTCATCCCTAGTTTCTGCCCATATTTGGTGTCCCTTTTGGTCCCTTTTCATGGCCCTTGATTGTGGGCTAGCCACCCCTTTTTTGTATAGTTTTCTGGGATTTTTCCCAAGCTGGATGTATTCCTAGTCGGCCAGCTACACTGTACCCAGTCGGCCAGTTCACCATGTACAACTTGCACAACTTTTGCCATATAAGAATAGTGATATGCCACATAACCATCATAAGTCAACCTCTACACATGGTTTTTGACTCTTCTAGATCTTTGTAACTTTGCATTCATGGCTTTCATAGCCTTCTTCACACCAGGTGTCCTCATTGCTGGAATCCCAAGCTCCTCATCCAGGCTCATCTCGGAGCCACTAGACTCTTCCCCATCAACAAGAGAATGCCTTGCAGAAATATCTGGCATACCAAGGGGCTCAACCATTTTCTCTTTGCCTTTATGTGATGTACCAACAACATTTCCAGGACTGGTATTATGATGCAACTTGCCACTCCATGGTCTATCAACAGAACCACTAGATGAGGACTCTCTTGGTCCACTCAATGACTATGATTACTAACTTGCATTTTGTGTGCAACCACTTTCCACTTGCATCAGCCCCAACAACATCTTTTTCAGCAACATACGAGCTACTCATCTTATCAAATACAACATCCCTGCTTACCCTCAATTCACGTTCTGTAGTAGGATTATAGCATCTTTTTGCTCAAGGGAACACCCAATAAACACACATTTTTTTGCCTTTGGGTCCATCTTGGTACACAACTCATCTGGCACATGCACATATGCAATACATCCAAAAACTTTCAAGTGAGACAAATCAAGTTTCTTGCCAGTAAACTTCTCCTCTAGCATTACATCATGTATGGCTGCAGTAGGAGTCCTATTCATGATATAAACTGCTATAGACATAGCCTCAACCCAATAGCTATGTGGCATATTCTTCTCTACCATCAATGCTCGTGCTATCTCTACAATGTGCATGTTTTTCTGCTCAACAACTCCATTTTGCTGTCGAGTGTATCTACATGTAAATTTTCTCTGAATGTCATTCTTTTGCAAGAATTCAGTGAACTCATTGGAGAAATGAGTGAACACTTCACTCTTCTCCTTCATGAAGTACACCCACACTTTCCTCGTGTGGTCTCATCAATGAATGTTACATAGTACCTACAGCCACCCATAGACATAGTCTTTGCAGGACCCCATACATATGAATGCATAACATCTAGTACATTCCTGCTCACATTTTTGTCATGTGGAAATACATGCTTTGTTTGCTTTCCAAATTGACATGCTTCACATACTTTCTGCATACCTTTAAACTTAGGCAGCCCTGCCACAATTTCTTTAGTCTGCATGGACTTCATTCTTTGCACATTTAAATGCCCAATTCTCTTATGCCAAATGTCTGTATCTGCAACAACTCTTGAACCATTTGCAAACATTGCAAACATTGCAGCACTCACTTCATGCATATTTATATTTAATGTAAAACGTGGTCTTTCAAGACTCTTCATTTCCTTGAACCACTCACCATGACTTGTCATGTGGTTTGAAGCACCTGAATCGACATACCATACATCATGTTTACATGCTGCTACATCATTTCTAGACACAACATTAACCACGTGGTCTTTCAAGACTCTTCATTTCCTTGAACCACTTACCATGACTTGTCATGTGGTTTGAAGCACCTGAATCAACATACCATACATCATGTTTACATGCTGCTACATCATTTCTAGACACAACATTAACCACATGTTGCATAATAAACAACCTCTCATTATTTTTGATAGAGGACGCATAGTTGTTTTGTTGCACCTTTCTATTTCGCATGTCACTCTGCTTCTTATAGCAATCTTCTTGCACATGTCTAGGCTTACCACAGTAAAAACAACCTCGTGTATCATTATGATACCTTTGCCAATTACCACGATCTCTTTGACTCCCCCTACCTCTAAATTAGCCTCTTCCACCTATGTGTTGTTATTGCGAATCCTGGGACTATTGCTGCTCTGCTGACCATAATTCTAATTACCTATTTGGCCACCACCTTGGCCACATCCACGAACTCTACCTCATTCTCTACCTGCACTTGTGTAGAAGGCCTGCTACTATAAACTGTTTTGGTTTTGTGAAGACTGTTGATCTTTGCCCAAGTTCTTCTCTTCAATGATCAACATTGACACCAAATCTGTGAAGTTGGGAATATTCTCCCGAGTCTAAAAAGATGTTTTGAACACCTTGTATTGTGGCCTGAGACCATGTAGACACACTTCCACCTTATCATAATCATTAACAGAAACACCAATTGATGCAAGGGATTCCACAATGCCCTTGATCTTCAAGGCACAATCATTCACAAACATATTCTTCTTCTCCACAGTATGAAGCTCATTCTTTAGCTGAATCTTTCATGCCTTGGTGTTGGTTTCATACAGCTTCACCAAGGTGTCAATGCCTCCTTAGGTGACTTGACATCATATATATACCCAATCATGGTGTCCTATATACTAATAGAAAGCCAATACATGACTTGGGCATCGTATATATGCCCAATCATGGTGTCCTATATACTAATAGAAAGCTAATACATGACTTTCCTTACTCCTTGATTCTAATCCTTGAATTCTTTGACACATATACAGTAGTTGGATTAATCTCCGGTATCTCTGGTGTATCCTCATGTTCACCTTCAATGTAGTCCCAGTACTCTTTTTCTATGGAAATTTATGAATCTAAACCTCCAAGCATGGAAGTTGTTCTTGTCAAGATTCTCTGCAACAATCTGGTTTATTCCATCATTTGATATCTTGTCTGCGCGCAACAACACAAATTTACCAAAAACAGCACTCTTGTTTGACTTGCACAACCTGCTGTATCTTCTGCACAGTGGCACTATACTGCACCCAAACTGTCACAACCAGTGACCTCGATTTGCATACATACACCCAATGACAACTTTGAGACCTCTTTGTAGTACACAGTGTCTGCACAACCAATCGCCCTTCTTGTTGTTCCAAAAATAGAGTTCTGCAGAGAATCAAAACTTACCCGCAGTGCCCGTGAACGCCTACGAACTGAAAAATGGAGGTCCAGATACGCCCGAAATGCATTTTCGACTCAAAAAATGTTATCCAATGGACAACGAATAATATAGTTGCCCTGTAGCTTTGCTCTCGTTGAAGAAAGCTCCTCAATCGGAATTCGTTTGCTGGTGCCTCTCGAAGAGCTCTCGACAAGGGTGTAGTAGCCAACACAAAGGGGGAAAAGTAGATGAAGCTCTTATCCTCGTACCACTTCCTGTGATTCTCTTACTTGCTGCTCAGCCCTTAGCATGAACTAGGCTCTAATACCATGAAAAGATATAGGGGAGAAGAGAGCTTAAGCTCTTGCAAGCACACACACACACACACTCACACTCACACTAACCCTATAAGAGAACACACAAGGTGAGAGGCTGAAAATTCTTCTTCTTCTTCACATAACAAAAGAGGTCTACCAAGAAGATAAAGTGACTAACACACATAATAGAGTATATACAAGTAGTCCATAATGTGAACAAACTAAGTGGAGTGGATGGGTGTGGTTTAGCGGTGTAGTCCAGCTGTAGAATCTCTGGCGAAGATATGTCAGTGCCAACTACCAAACCCGGCCAGTGATGTAAATGTCAAACGGTCATACAGGCACCTCGTGAGTGTTAGCTCATGTTGACCTTGACATCTCAACAACCATCCCACTGTGATCCCGGTATCTATATCCGCGCGGATTAGGAGTTTATTGATGATCTTATCATCTCTGGTTCAAATCAAGACAAAGTGGATGATATCATAGCACAACTAAGACAAACATTTGAGATGACTGGTCTTGGCCTTCTCTCATATTTCCTTGGCATGGAGGGGGTCCATCAACATCCTGATGGTATCTTTGTGTCACAACAAAAGTACTGTCTTTGACTCATTACTTCCTATTTTTCTGATGGTGCTATCCATGTGGCTACCCCACTGGATCCAACCATCAAACTTACAAAGGAAGTGGATTCACTCTGCTGCCAAATGAAGAGCGAGCCTACTGCCAAGTGGGTAGGAAACTCATATGGATCACTAACTCTAGACCTGACATTTCCTATTGCACATCCATCTTACGTCAGTATTTCAATGTCTGAAGGAGGCACATTGGAGTTTAGCTATGAGGGTTTTTTGCTATCTAGCGGGTACCTATATGTTCGGACTTCATTTCAATTGTGGGTTCATCACCCTGAGTGGTTACATGGACTCCGACTACTGGCCCTTTCTCTTAGTCTAGCAAGAGAAATGATACCGTTGTTGTAGGTTCTTTAGCTAAAGCCGAGTACCGGGCCCTTTATGACGCCACCATTGAGGCTGTGTATCTTCGTCGGCGTCTTGAGGAGATGCAGATTTCCATGGACACTGCTACTACCATCTACGTCGTCAGTCAGAGTGCGATTGCCCTTTCTGGCAATCCTATTTTTTCTAACCATACCAAGCATGTTGGTGTTCATTTTCACTTTACCAGGGAACAGGTTAAGCTTGGTATTAGGCTGCTCCAGTACATTCGTAACCATGTCAACATTCTTACCAAGTTCGTCAGTCGGCCTATCCTCAAGCATCTTCGTGCAAGTGGATCGGCATCGGTCCTCCACCATCACCCTCAACATCTTGAGAGGGGGACCATCCTCACCATTTGTATTCTCTCTCATTGTTGTAAAGGGAACACGTGTAAGTGAAAACCCTGTGAGGGCACTGCTGATGTGAAAACCCACTGCATAGCATTTGCCATCTTGCATTCGCTTTGCATTGCATTCTTATTTTTATGTTTGGGGTGCATGTGTGAATTAAAACCCATAGGGACATTCATGCATGTGGCATTTGATCCAGTATGAGCCCAAAATCAAAAGACTCTACAAAAGACGAACAAAACAACAAATGATCTATACCCACCGAAACATGCCAAATACTTCATCATGTTCCTCTTCACCCAATTACCATCTTCTTCATCTTCTCTCATGGTCCCCTTTTGGCGTGAGAGGGGGGGGGTGCGTGACTATCGGGCCCAAAAGGGCTGCCAAGGGAGGGCCCAAGTAGGTCCTCCATAAGGGCTCAAGAAGGCCCTCATTATTTACCTTTCAAAGGTCTTTTCTCCTTCTCGGTTTGGTTGGCCAAACAGGGCCAACCAGCACTATATAAACGTACGTGCCCCTCCTCCATCATGCTCATCATTCGTCTCAACCAACACTCATCAACTTGCGTTCATCATCGACTATATCAACCTGCACAGCACTCCATAGTAGCAACCCGGTGATCAATGCTTATCCATAAATACCATCCGGCGGCGGTCGACTCCACCCCCCTGCACTCAGCAGGTAGCCTGACAACATCAACCTTCCACTGCAGCAGTCGTCGGCTGCACACAGCAGATCCGACAACCAACGCAGTTCCATCATCTATCTTCAGTGCTGCCCCTACTGTACTAGCTCTGCACGGTGTTCCTCTGTCCTCGACGCGAGCCTTTGTCATCGACCGAACCTCTTGCTTCGACTTTGTATTTTCTCCTTCGCCAGTCTACTTCCTCAGGGTCGCCTCACATCAGAGGCCCATTACATTCACCATTATATATATACTCATTCATCCATTTCATGTGTTGTGTCCATGCCAATGCGCGCTTAACTGGAGGTTTCTACAAATCGGTCTAGCCTATGTCCATTTTGTGAAAATCTCCTAGTGCTACACTTGTGGCACCACTTTTCCTTGTCCACTTTTTCTTAGCTCAGAGGTTGAACTTGTCCATGTTTTTCTTAGCTCAAAGGCCCAACTTGGCTTCTCTCCAACCCATGGCTTTGATCCTGAGAGGTTACCCATCTCAGCTCCAAATGCATGCTTAGCTGGAGGTTTTCACAAATTGGTCTAGCCATCCCGGCTCCACTATTGTAGTTCATATTCCTCTCCACTATTGTAGTTCCCTGTTTTTCTAAATGAGTAGGTTTGATAGGCTTGAATACTAGGGTTGCTATTTTGGCTCTTTGTGTAGGGATCAGTTCTTACATAAGGATTCTCTCTCCCATGGAGGTTAGATGTTCCTCGCTGCTTGGGTCTAATGTGGGGGGGAGCCTCACCTCAGCTTTGGGACTACAGTTCATTTCCCTTGCCATATAGAATGAATTTTTCCCTTCACTCCAGGGCTTTTTGGTCTCAAAGGTGATTTCCTTAGGAGATGTCCTCACTTCACATGGCCTTGATGTCCTAGGTTCCAGGTCTATGTTGAATGGGAAAACTCCCCCTTGCCCAGAGCTTTCATCCTTCCCACTTCCTTGTCCACTCTAGGGATGTATATGAAAAGAATTACATAGAGTGAGCACAACGGAAGCTTGATAGTGTGAGTGTGAGAGTGTGTGTAGCCAAGACTCAAGTGCTCAAATCAGCCCATTGACGAGAGAGCCCTCACTCAAAGGGGAGAGAGGGAGAGAGAAAGGGAAAATTCTCTACGCCACAAATACCAAAAGAGATTATCTCTATTGATTTCAGCCTCTTACAAATGTGACTCACTTGTGGTTAAGTAATGAAACCACAAATGTTACAAGCCTTGATGGTCTAGCCTTCTCCACATGTTTTGATGTGCCTTCCAAGCCACAAACTCAATGTTACAATAAGTACTTGATTTTACATCAAGTAACATCAAATATTCCAACACCCCTCTCAATGCCTACATGACAATGGAGAGCATTGGATAAAACACATTGAGTTTAATAGGGATAAGCCTTTATAACTTTGGCTTTTACAAGGATGGCTCCATACACATGAAGGTAAAAGAAAAAAACACACTTTGGTCCACCTTGATGGGTTTCCACTATCGTGTCATGACATGCTTGTCACACATGCTTTAATGGTCTTCAGTGTGTATACTCCTCTAGTTGAATAGCGAGGACCATATCACACCAACATAAAGAAATCCTAATACCTGTCAGGCAACAAAGGTATAGAATGAACCCAAATTATGCCAAACAAGTAACAGAAGGTCTTCGCTTGGTCATATGAAGACATGGAGGGCATCGACCCTAAGTTCTTCCAGCATAAGATCAATTTAAAAGAAGGAGGGTAGGTTTCATTGTACCGGTAGAAAAAGCTACATGTATATCTCCTATTGTAGTAGTTCCCAAAAAGAAGATCAGAATATGTGTGGATTACCACAAACTGAATGTAGCAACCAATTCAGATCCTTTTCTGCTTCCTTTCACGGATTCCCTGCTAGATGAGATAGACGGAAAAGGGATGTATTCCTTTCTAAGATGGCTTCAGTGGGGATACAACCAAGTGAAGATGGCTTGGGAAGACCAGGAAAAGACTGCTTTCATCATCGAATGAGGGGTCTTTGTGGCAACTTTCATGATGTTTGGCTTGAAGAATGCACCAGCAACTTTCGCGAGAATGGTGCAGGAAATCTTCTATGGGTTTCATGAAAGCTTTTGTGGATGATTTCAGTGTGTTTGGGGATAAGGCTAAACACATCTATCACTTAAGGTTATATTTGTAGAGATCTAGAGATATAAGGCTGAAGTTGAATCCGGCCAAATATGCATTTGCAGTAAGATCCGGAACACTGTTAGGTCATATTGTGTCAGCCCAAGGATTGGCCATAGATCTGGCTAAGACGGAGGCCATATCCAAAATGTCCGCTCCCCAAAACATAAAGCATCTTGAAAGATTTCTTGGCAAAGTGAAGTGGCATACAAGGTTTCTGAAATACTTGGCTAGCATATCCATTATATGCACTTACAAAAAAGGATGCTAAATATGAATGGAGCCCGAAATGTCAAAAGGCATTCCATTGGCTAAAGTGCATGGTGTCATCTGCACCGGTAATGATCAATCCTAATGGAATATGATATTTCATGTTTATGTAGATGCTTCAGATAGAGTAGTAGGCAATGCACTCATGCAGGAGAAAGAGAAAGGGTACATGCAGCTTATACATTACACTAGCAAGACTCTCACAAGACTGGAAAGAAATTATAGTACAATAGAGCGAGAAGCCCTCTCCATGATCTTCACTCTAAACAAGTTCCGGCATTACCTTTTGGGAAAAAATTTTGTTTTCCATGCGGATCATCAAGCTCTCATCTACTTGGTGAACAAAGTCTTCATGGGGTAGAGAAACTCTTGCAGGAAGAAGAGAATCACCATGAGAAGTAGAAATTTCACCATGATTGCCAAGAAACTCTACAAAAGAAGCATACATCAGATTCTTTGAAGATGTGTTCCAGATCATGAACAGCCAACGGTGCTAAGGGAAGCACACCGCGGATTTACCGGAGGACACAATGGGTGATGAAATAACAGCCCAGAAAATTTTACAAGAAGGCTTATGGTGGCCAACTGTCATGAGAGATGCCAACATGGAAGCAAAGAACTGTGATTTTTGTCAACGGCGGATGGGTCAGCCCAGAAATTTCGATAGATTGCCCATCACACCCATACTACCGCTAGCACCATTCATGAAGTGGGGATTGGATTTTGTTGGACCTATCAAACCACCCAAAAAAGGCAGCAGATGTGAGTACATCATTGTAGCAACATATTACTTCACCAACTGGTCAGAAGCCAAGGCTGTGAGAAGCAATTTTGCAGAAGAGGTGGTGAAGTTTCTTTTCAAAGACATTATTGCATGGCATGAGTTGCCACCAGTAGAAATAGTCAGTGATCAAGGGTCACATTTCATGAACAAGGTAATGAAGGCAGCAGATGTGAGTACATCATTGTAGCAATATATTTTTTTATTCACCAAGTGGTCAGAAGCCAAGGCTGTGAGAAGCAATTCTGTAGAAGAAGTGGTGAAGTTTCTTTTCAAAGACATTATTGCACGGCACGGGTTGCCACCAGTAGAAATAGTCAGTGATCAAGGGTCACATTTCATGAACAAGGTAATGAAGGGATTAATGGAGAAATATATGATTTATCACAAGAAGTACTCACCTTACTATCCACAGTGCAATGGCCAGGCAGAGTCTACCAGCAAGGTGCTTACCAATATTTTGAAGAAAATCATAAACGTAAACAAAAATGATTGGGACCAGAAGTTAGATGCTGCCCTAGATGCTGCCCTATGGGCATTCCATACATCATTCAAGGTTGCGACTGGGCAAACACCATTCAAACTAGTTTATGGTTTGGAAGAAGTCATGCTAATGGAGTATGTGGTGCCCAGTCTAAGCGTAGCCATCCAAGAGCAGCTTCCAATGGAAGAATCCCGGGAGCATAGAGTACAAGAACTTCTAGCCTTAGAAGAAGAAAGATAAATCAGCTCTATGAAAGCAGAAATAGTGCAATGAAAAAGGAAGGCTTGGACAGACAGATATCTCAAGCACATAATTTTTGAAAAAGGTGACCCTGTGTTAGTTTACAATTCCAAATTGGGACCTCATCTGGGGAAATTCAAGATCAGGTGGATAGGACCATTCATAGTGAAAGACATAGTCAGCCAAAATGCTTTTTCCCTAGAGAACTTGGATGGTACACCCTTCCCAAAAACGGTCAATGGCTTCAAGATGAGGAAATACAAAGGCCATCCGATGGAGGTTCTACCAGAAAAAGAAGAAGCGGAAGACCAAGAGACAATCAGGAGAACCTGCTCTGCAGCATGATTTCACTTATAGAGGTCAATGCAAAAAATCCCACAAATTGCAAGACTACGGAAGAGTGGCCAGTTGGCAAAAATGATCAGACCAGAAAATCCCTCGTTACTGCAATAAATCATAGCCTGAACGACAAAAGATCAAGTGACAAAACATGTGCCAACCCGAGCCACATGGATAATTGCATAGCATCATTAAATCTCCACTCGCAAAAACAGTAAGGCGGGAAAATGGTGAAAACACCTTAATTCCATTAAACCGAGGCAGCAGCCATGATTTAAATCAAAGGTCACATCACATCAAAAATAGGGAAGCCGAAAACAACAACACCCCAAAAAAGGAAGCCAAGAAGAGGAAACATCGACAAAAAGAGCACAAACACTCACGTTCTCATTATACGCTCTCGCTTGAAAAAATCTCACCCATCTATAGCATTCTTTCAGACATGCAGCATTCTTTCAGACAATAGCACCATGCCAATAATCAACAAGATGCTCAGGTCCGATAAAAAACCAGAGAAGGGCCTATGCATGCCCATGTTCATACTAGACATGAGGAAGCAAGAGCATCAAGAATGGGAAAAAGGTGCGGATTCAAACTTCTCGTCCGACAATGGGAGAAGCTACAGGACTACCCAGAAGATGGAGGAAAACTCATCAATCAATTTTTGGAAACAAACACTGTGCATGTGGAGGGAAGGAGCCAATAAAAATATCAAAAAATGCAGTGCACCATGTGCTAGGTCTGCCTATGGATGTGGCGCTCTAGACACCAAGGTAGAAGAAGAGATTCCTAAGACAAGTAACATACACCAGGTGAAGGACCTTGCAGACAAGGCCCGGTGGGAGTTGTGTATCTTCTTCTTACAAAACATCATGTTTATGGGAAAGCCGGAGGACGTCCAACAAGAATTACAGATTACTCAGAGCAGTGCGGAATCGGGAGAAAGGATAAACTAGGTGGTAATTTATAAGGATAATCTGGCCAAGAGAGCAGCCACTTGGGCAAAGGAGAAACAGCCCACTGTAGTGCATGCACACCTAAGGGAAATTGCCCAAACGAGTGAGATTAGTAGACCGCCGGATGGGAGACGTCTTCGACAAGTAGAAGCACAAAGAAGCCGCATGATCTTCAAAAGCCCACAAGGTGCTTTCAGCTCATTCAAGGAGGGACGATGTGGACGATGAGGAGGAGTGGCAAAAGATTGCCCAAAAAGCAAGCAAAAAGAGGAAGAACTACTGCCTGACCCAGAAGAGGTCAAGAGACAGAAGGTAGAAGAAGAAGAAAGGAAAAAGAAACTAGAGGAGTAAAAGAAACAGGAAGCTGTGTTGCTGAGGCCAAAATAAAGAAAAAAGATGAAGAAACAGAGAAAAGAAAGGAGGAAGAATAACGGAAGGAGGAAGGAGGAAGTAAAGAAGAAGAGGAGAGAAGAGGAACAACAGAAAAAGAGGGATGGAGAGACGGAAAACTCTCTCTCTTGTAGCAAGAGGAGTACGATCCACACTAAGCTCAATCCAATGGGATTTGCATCCCTTTCGGAGCTAGGGATTCGACCCGTACCGGTGCACAAGAGCTTATCCACAAATGGAGAGAATGCTCATGGCTACCATCACTTGACACTAGACTAAGCATACACACAAGCTCAACTTGTCCTCATTCCTACACACCCATTCATTCACAAATACAAGCAAGAGGAATACAATCACTATGCACTCAAGCAAAGAGAAAGACCTCACTCCACTCCTATCTTCCTACAAGCATGCATACATTCAAGCATCAAGCTTCCATGAAAGCTTCAAATCAATCCATGTACTCAAAAATGAAATACTAAAAGCATGCATAAGAGTAAAATGATTAGAGAAGAGGATGAGAATGACTCATGACATTGCTAATGATTCAATGAAGAGATTTACCTCATACAATGATGTAGATGGGGTGAGAGAAGAGTCTTCACCTCTATGGAGAAGAGGGAGAGTAGGTCTCTCAAAGGAGCTCTTACATGAACTAAGCCCAAAAGTGTGTAAAGCTCTCAAATGAGCCACCTTTTATACAAAAATTCTAGGACTCCCATAAGTCCCCATGTGGGATTATTATCAAACCCTCTCCCACATTCATCTACAAAGTGGAACTCTTTTCAAGAGCCCTAAGTATCGTTTTTGTTGCATCCTGGTATTGATCTTCATTTGCAAGCAACACTCCCCCCTTCCTATTTTGCGCACGTCCTCGAGCGCGGTAGTAGCAAGAGCTGCAACAAAAAAACAATTGATACGAGTAAAGTCCTTTATTGAAAAGAAAAGAAAAGAAAAGAAAAATCAGCAATGATGACTTCACACGTGAGCATACAAGTGCAGGGCTGATTATAGTTTTAATTAGTACTAAAATAGGTGAGTAGAGATGAGTCAAAGTGAGACTGGAGTGGTAGATAATGCTATGCAAAGGCAAATGTGCTTAGTACACCGCCGGTTATGACCGCAGTCTCAATGTCCTACCAGTACTTAAGTTATTCCTAAGTGGCAAACCTACTCCTAAATATGAGCAAAGGTGATTGGAGCTCTCTCTTGTTGTTGTTTTTTTTTTTTTTTGATATGTGTGTAGAAGGTGATAAAGATTAAGGTTCTATCCCCATGAGACCCGAGCAATGGCCAAGAGACCTCCGCCAAGAGAATCTAAAGACCGCTAAGTATCTCAAGGGCGACAGACCCTTTTTCTTTCTGTTATGACCTAAGGAGTACCCCTTGAAGATGAAAGCATCGGTCTTGAGGGCCCATAGTGTACCCCCGAGTCCTACCAACATCTATCAAGGCGATAGATTCCTCAAAGTTCTTCTTCTGAAGTTTTTAAGCATCAGTGTTCACCCCATGGAAACCAAGGCATCGGCCCCAAGGTGCTGAGACATCCCCAGGTCCTACCAAGCACTTCGCATGGCGGTAGACACTTCATGTCGCAATTCACCTTGTATATATATTTTTGTAGGGTATATTTTTGTAAATTTTTATTTCTCCTAGCACCTAGCTCATATCTAAGAGGTAACTACCACTAGGGATAACTAATATACCTTGAAGACATAAGTACTTGGCATACTCCCTTGGTATATATCCTACACTGTCTTTGGATAGAAACATCTTTTACTAAGTCTTCTAAGAGTCTAGAATGCACTCACCCTATTTTAACTACAAATCAAAAACTCAAGCCAGCCAATATTGTGTACATGCAAACCATATATTCGAAAGATAAGAGCACAAAAAGAAGTAGAGATTAAGATTTGAATACACCTGTTGTAGTGCCCTGTTGATGTTGTTCGTTTGCCTTGAATAATTGCTGATTTTGTGCAGATTGCTTCTCCTTGATCCCTGTAGGCATAGCATATCTCCCCCCTTCCTAATTTGTGTGCACGATAGGTGGACTGTAGGGGCGTATCTGATGCTCTTCTTAAGCTGAGATCTCTGCAAAAAGTTTTATTAACAAACAAAGAAAAAACAAAAGAATAAAATTTGTTAGTGGTGCCAATCACCAAATATAGCCGAGGGGAAAAAACCCAATGGGAGAAAAGTGCCCTGGCTTGTCGATCTTATTGTGGAGTCGTTGAACTTACCCTTGCGCTGGTGGTGGAGATTATCTCAAAAAGAACATAATTCTCTAAAGGCGTAAGGCACCACACTATTCAAACATTGATCTACCAAAGAGCTTCATTTGTAGTGTTAATGCCTTATCTTTGGTTTTAGGTATGTCCTTCTTGGGTGGGAACTTTATCAATTGTCTTGGAATTTGAGCAAGATAAGAGGATTTAGGCTTTGAAATGCTAGAATCTATGCTCAAATGAGACTCCTTTGGACTCGTCGTAGGTACACAAGTTGATGGTTGAATTGTGTAACAAGGAGAAATAGGGATAGCAGGTGTTTCAATACATGTTTTAGGAAGATCAACACAAGTTGTTTTGTAGGTGCTATCACAGCCACCTTTCCTTTCTTGAAGAGTTTGTATTGAATTCTTTTGCACCCACTGATATGGACAATCAATTTTGGCTTTTGGAATCTTTCTGAAACACTCTGTTACCCCTAGCAAAGCATGGCATTTTGGAAGCCAAATTGCTGTTGCACCCTCATAATAACCTTGTGCTTTGAGCACATTTTTTGGGACCCATCGAGTAACAATCCGAGGTTTGGGCTTGGAAATGATGTGCTTCTTAAGAGGCTTAGCAACTGGACTAGATGGTACAAGTTTGTACGCATCTTTGGGTAGCCACATTGATAATTCCTTCTTGCTCGGCCTTCTTTGAGCAGCAACTAGAGTATTTGGTACATGCCAGCCATGGCCCTTACTTGAGTACTCATCAATTATCCACATCATTTGTTTTGGAGCTTTAAGAGCAGATTTTGATTGTGGGTTGGGTAAGGTAGAAACATTACCCTTTTGACACGATAAAGCTCGTGGAGTAGCCGAGACTTCCATAACATGCAATGCTGTTGTGGATGCATTCCTATAGTACAAATCATCTCGAAGGTTATGTGGTTGTACCATTCGTATAGGAACAATATCATATCCATCTGAGTCACAGAATTGAATTGGCTTCGGTAAAGCACATGTCGATAATGTTGCAAGGACATGACTCCATTCTAATGGATCAATTAAATGCTCAGGGAAGGGATGTGGAATGTATGCCTCGTCAGATACACTTCGATTACCCTTAAGTCTCTCAGTGTTGAAATCCCTACATGAGGCTCCACACATCCATAGATCTTCTCGCCCATCTGACAATGTAACTCTTGAGCCCTCAGATGAAGCAGAATCAAACTCATCTATTGGAGACCTTGTTACATCACGATATGAGTGATTCCTTAGGTTGACCCTTGTGATGACAGAATCATGTCGGAGGTACAAGTAATTGTATCCCCAATCTTGAATCATTTGAAATTGTTGCATGAATGGTCTACCCAATATCACTTTGTAGTTTGGATGTTTTCCAAAATCCACCACTGCAAAGGTATGCTCATATTCAATCCCACATGTGGTGACCAATATGTTCTCAAGCAGCCCAAGGGGATGTTCTAAGCTTCCATCTGCTAGCTGCAAGCGCATCCTGGTACTCCTAATAGCTGGTTTGCTCCATTTTTCCCAAATGGACCGTGTTACAATGCCCACTCCTGCTCCACTATCAAGTATTGCAGTTGAAGATACTTTTCGCACTTCCAATGGGAGGGTAGCATTTCCCTGATCGTCTTCACAAAATTTTCCAACTTTGTTGATAGGAACTGGCATTACATGCTTTGTCTCAGGGTGTATAGTACACTCATGGGGACCCTTTTGTAGCAATACCTGCTTTGACAAACATGTGGCAATATCATTCCACAACTCAGGTCGACTTTTTATCAAATCAAGCAAAGGTAAGGTACAAGCCACTGGTGCTGACAAAATAGCTTGCACCATACTCATATCTTTCTCCTTTGTCACCATTTTATGCATGGAGGGTATCCTCAAAGTTTGAGAACAGTTCTCATATTCTCCCAGATAGGATGGTAAGGTTTTCATTGTATGCTTACTTCTAGGAGAAACAATTGTTTGAACTTCCTCCTGGATGCTTGGGTGTCTAAATTTGTTTTCCGAGTCTCTGGTAAAATCCACCTCAGAGAATGGAGGCGAATTAACAGAAGACATGTTTTCATTTATTTTCTCATTTACAGCGGCCCACATGTCATTTGCCATGTCCTCATTAGCATCAATAATTTCATCATTGCATGGGAAGACAAGGCTAGGTGATGGCAGAATGTCATCTTTTAATGGAGTGTCAATTGGTGCAGACCTTTCGCTCTAAGCTTGTGAAATGAGCTCACTTTTCATTTCTCTACTTGATGACACTTCTGGTATAGTTTCTAATGTTGGCTTAAGAGAGGTTGGGCCACGAGGAATAGGTGGTGGTGGTCCCTCAAGTATTGATTGAGCTTCCCTAATGATTTGCTGATGTACAGCTAGATTGATCTTCTCCTCACGAGGGTTTGGGTATTCTTGAAGCTTTTTGGGTAGCTCAGATAAAGCTGCAATGCGACTTTTATGAGCATCAATGATGGCCTCTAGAGTCTCATTCACTTTATCCACAAAAACAGAACCCCCAGAACTATCCTCAGTCGTACTAGCCTCATTTTGTTTAGCACTAGGCTTAGGTTGAGGTTCCTCACGCACTTCTTGGGATGTAAAAGTTTTATCCCTTATGTTTTGTTTAGAGGTCTCCTGAGAACTAGTGGATGTACTTTTAGTTTGTTTGTTTCGGTTCTTCTTTCTCCTAGTGGTTTTTTTTCTATTGGACTGTAGGGTCTTATCCACTAGATTTGTCTTTGCATCCCTAGTTCGAGGTGTCTCATCAGTCTGTATTTCAGCGTTTCTTGTCTGTGATCGTGTCATGACTCTAAGTGGCACGACATCCTCATTCTCAGATGAAGGTGGTGATGGAATTGCCCCTACAAGGTTAAGTGAAACCTTTGGTTGAGAGGTGCCTTCCTCATGTGGTTTCAACAGACAATCCTTCGGGAAGTGTTCGACACAACACCCTAGACAATATCTTTCAATTGGTGGAAATTGTTGTGCTGTTGTATTGGATCTAGATGCTTGCCTTGAGCGATGTGGACAATCACGAGCCCAATGGGGTTCTCCACACTCATAACAGGGGCCCATTGGTTTGGTCTCTACTTTCCTTGGCTGCCATTGACCTGAGGGGCCTGGAGTCCTAGGTTGGTAGCCGCCTAACAACATTAAAGAGTTTTGTTCCCCTGGTTGAATCTCCAGTGCTTGGTTTGGGTATATGGGACTTTCAAAGATATTATCCTTGGATGAATATGATACATATTCTTCCTCCACATAGCCTGGGTTTACCAATTCTCTACACATATTTGAATTGTCATAGTCGACAACCCTCACAGGAGCAGTCCCTGGAGCAGGAGGTTGAGCACCAAGAACAGGTCGTGCTTGTTCTTGTGTCATCGGTGGCTTACGTTCAAAATTTGTATATTGTTGATACATTTGTGGAGCCACTCCACCCCTCGGCTGCTCACGTTCCTGTCTCATTCTCGCAATGCGAGTACAATCCTGGGTGGTATGAGTAAAGTTCCAAGCACAGGCTTGGCACCACTTCTTCGTGGGTTGGTTTGTGATTAGAGGAGAAAAGGTATTACAGTCCTCTGTTTTATGGTCACCGCCACATGCTCCACAAAGATGAGGACCTGTAGGAAGTATACTCCTCATTCTTTGCTGCTGTTGTTGTGGCTGCATGGGTGGACGATAGGTCTGTCCCAATCTCCTTAGTACTAGGTTAGCTATCTGGTCTGGATTTACTAGCGCGCTAGACCCTAAACTTTGGTCATCACCCCATTGATTTCTAGGTTTCACCTCAGGGCCAGAACCATCTTGGAACTTGAAATTATCGGTGAAATCCATAGCATCATGGCAACACTCATTGAAACTTGTATGCTTCTTTGCATAGAGATGTGTATGCAGTGTCGAATTTTTGAGGCCTTTTAAGAAGAGAGAAATTAATCGACTTTGGGCGGGCTTCTCATCTTCTGGGCAACGATTAATGTACTGCTTCATTCTATTTACACAGTCTCTAACACTCTCATTCTCACCTTGTTTGAAAGAGTAGATATGTGCTACTGTGTCATGTTGAATTCCCATCAAGGAAAAAGCAGCAATGAATCTCTCTTCCAAAACTCGTAAAGACGTTTTGTCTGAAGCCTCTAATGCCTGAAACCAAGCAAGGGCTTTTCCTTCAAGAGTGAGTCCAAACCCTTCTATTTGAGTATGCTTATCAGCAACTTGCTCAGCACGAACTGCTTGCCTAAAAGCTGCTACATGGTCGTATGGATCTCCCGACCCTTCATATTTCTTTACCAATTTCTGAAGAGTTGATGGCCTTACTTGTCGTGAATACTCATCATAGGGCCTACGGCCTCTCACTCTCAGTGGAAATTGTTCCTCTCTTTGGAAAGATGGTCCACATGTTTCCAAAATTGGTGTGGGTACCCTATTACCAGCCTCACCAAACCCCTCTAAAGATCTTGTCACCCTCATTTCAGGAGGTGCACTTATAGGAGGCCGAGTTGGCTCCCTTCTCATCCGATTGTCATAGTGGGAAAGATGTTGTTTTGGTGTGACCTGTGGTCGCACATTTGGTGTAGGACGATATCGTGGTGCTAGAGTTGGGCTACTAGCAGTGGTCCACTTAGATGTTGAAGGTCCCTCTCTAGTGAACTCTCGTAGGGGAGGAGCAACAGTTTCTCCAAGAAAGGCTGTCTCTCCTGGTTTGGCTGTATGTGTTGAGAACACTTCCATAAATAATGGTTGTCCTTTCCACGTGAGTTCCCTAATCTCTTTCCAATCTAACGTTCGATATTCATTGGCCCATTTATCAACTATTCTGTTCATGTGTCCTGCACACTTCTCAACTACCACTACATAAGCTAGAGGAAGATCCAGCTCTGGCGATTTTGTTGTGGCATAGTATCCCTCTAACGAATCCTTATAGACCTCTTGAAGTGGGTCATCCTGTAAGACCTTCGTCACAGGAATTTGTCGTACAAACTCCCATTGACTTTCATCCCCCTGATCCAGTTTGCTCTTGCCTTTCCTATCCCTTTCCAAATTTAGATCTACAAGAAGTAAATCATCTATGGATGGCTTTGAGGACTGGGCATTGGATGGTCCAGGCATGTCCGGCTCGATAAGCCAGTCATCTCTAGACTCTTTTGCTCTGGAAAGTTGTGAATAGTCTAACAACTCAGTTTTAGAGAGCTCCCCTAATTTGTCTACCTTTTCCGGATGGTAGGTGACTTCATAGCGAACACCATCTCCACCCATGTACATGTTACCCTGGTCATTGACTAGAGGTGCTCTATCAAGTTCTGAGAATATGTCGGCGATCTTAACAAGATAGCGTTGTTGTGGGTCCCTAAAGATCTCAGCTCCTTGAGCATTTGTGTAGACATATTGGAGTCGCACATTGAATGTTAACCCCATGGTGTCGGCCTCAAATGGATTAAAGGATCGTGTGGGTGTCCTATTTTGGGCTACGGGATGACTATTTGTCGGCACTAGATTGTCCATGGACAATGAACTAGTTGTTCTGGAGGAAAGGGTATCGGATTGGGATTCAGATAGGGTTTCAGCAATATCTGCCAAATTGCCTACCGATTGGGTCCCACTTTCTTGCGTAGGTACTCGAGAAGGTGCCCTAGACTCTACAAGACGTCCCGACCGCAAGTGCATAAGGTCAAATTTTTTTGGTTTTTTTTTTTTATGTGTTTTTGTTTTTGTTTTGGTTTTGGTTTTTGTGTTTTGTTTTGTTTTTTTTTTTGATAAAAATATAAATATATATGTATATATATATATATATATTTTACCTTACCTAATCACTAAAGGCAACTTAAAAGAATATGTATGGTGTACTTATCTAACCTATTTTTTTATTATTTTTATTGTTTTTTTTAAAAATGATTTTATGATTTTTTTGATTTTTACTCTTTTTTTTTTAATTTACACAAAATTATGAATCACCCTTAAAAAAAAAAATACTAACTATGCACAAAGTTACAAAAATGAAAAAATGCAGGTTACACTAATTATGCAAAAAATTAAAAAAAATGAAGAACTACAGAATATGCAAAAAAATAATAGACTCCTAAAAAATCAAAAAATTTTCTTTGGTTTGTTTGTTTGTTTTTTTTGATAAAATGAATAAATTTCGTGCCAAATATAAAATTATAAATCTACTAATTATGCATGCAATAAAAATAAAAAATGCAGGCTGCCTTAAATTATGCAAAATTTTGTACAAAAATTTAATAACGAACAGTGGATTCAAAAAATAAAAATTATTTTTTCTTCTTTTTCTTTTTTTCTTTTCCTTTTGTTTTGTTTTGTTTTGTTTTTTTTTTTTAAATATATTACAAAAATTTAAAACAATGCAAATTACTCTAAATATGCTAAAAATGAAAAATAATAAAAAAATATGCAAACCATATTTACTCCAAAAGTTTTAAGGCTTTCCACTATTCTTTTTTTTTTCTTTTTTTTTCTTTTTTTTTAAAATCTCTTTTTTTCTTTTTTTTCTTTTTTTTAAAATAAGAAATATTATTATTTTTTTGTTTGTTTTTTTTAATTTAAAAATAAAAAAACATAAAAATTAATTAAAAAAATAAAAAAAGAAAAAAAAGAAAAATCCACTAACCTTATCGTCTTGCTCGCCGCTCACCGCCCGGATTCGTCGCTGCACCCACGCACCTTCACATGCCTGGCTTTGATAATCTTCACAGCTGGCCTTCGTCCACCGCCTTCTACTGCAGGCGACTTCACTCCACACCTCCCACAGATTTAATGGCTCTGCAGCCCTCCTTCACGCAGCTCCACGTCGGCTGCAACCCATCGCCTACTACAACCCACGCTGACCTTTCTCCTCGCCTGCAGAGAGCAGCCGCCTCCGCTTGGCTGACGACCAGCTCGCCTGAGCGCTTCTACCAGCCTATGCGAGCGTCTCCTTCTTGCAGCTTCTGCCGGCTGCCCATAGCTGCCGCCTGCTGCTCGCTTCTGTTCGACGGCCTACAACGTCTGCTGCCGCCTTCGCACAGCTGCTGCCAGCCGTCTTCTCTTCCTTCTCGCCGCTGCGCCTACTCCTTTCAGCCGTATAGCATCAATCCCGAAAGTCTGCCCTCACCATCCCTTGCGAGGCCGTCTTCTTCGAGTACTTGCTCCAGATGCTCAACTCCAGAGACTGCCACCAAGACTGCACCCACCACCACGTCTCAAGCTGTGAGACGCCTAGTTATTACCCCTAGCCGCATGAAGAGAGAAGGTACTCCTGCAATAGCAGCTGCAGCAAGCTCTCCTCTCGTCTGCTCTGCAGACCTTTGCCAACGCTGCCGTCGACTGCCTGCTCTGGCCGCTTCCTTAGCTCCAGCCACCTTCACTTCCAGCTGGCCGCCCACAGAGCCTCTCCAATGTAT
Source organism: Cibotium barometz (assembly GCF_041138505.1). Lineage (NCBI taxonomy): Eukaryota > Viridiplantae > Streptophyta > Polypodiopsida > Cyatheales > Cibotiaceae > Cibotium > Cibotium barometz. The sequence continues at coordinate 2,162,958 of NC_141058.1, forward strand.
ATTTCTATATAAATATATGTATTAAGTCGCTTTCTCTTCAAAATTTTTTTTTTTTTAATAAACAGCTACGTCATCTGCCTCTTCCTCCTTCCGCCGAAGGGCAACAGCCCTTACCTCTTCTTGCCACCATCCAAGACAACACACCAAGAAGATGATATAGATTTTATATATTACAATAGTGATCTTGATGAAAGGGAATGGCACCGCTTACTTGCTTGCTTGCTACCAAAATTTTTATTATTTTTTGCATGTTAGCGAAAAGCATGAAAGCATGAAATGACCAAAAACAATGAATGTAAGCATAATGACGGTACTTGAAAAAGCATAAAAGCAATGAAACATAAAAAAAAACAATGCGGGAGAAACCTCAACCGCTCAATGGTTAACCTTATCCACTCACACCGGGATCACACACCCAAACTTAACCTAATCACTCAATGGTTTTGCAACCAAAAGAGGAAATAGTGGTGGTTTCCACACACTCTCAACCGGATTTGAGTCCTCTCCCCGGCAGCGGCGCCAATGGAGAGACGGAAAACTCTCTCTCTTGTAGCAAGAGGAGTACGATCCACACTAAGCTCAATCCAATGGGATTTGCATCCCTTTCGGAGCTAGGGATTCGACCCGTACCGGTGCACAAGAGCTTATCCACAAATGGAGAGAATGCTCATGGCTACCATCACTTGACACTAGACTAAGCATACACACAAGCTCAACTTGTCCTCATTCCTACACACCCATTCATTCACAAATACAAGCAAGAGGAATACAATCACTATGCACTCAAGCAAAGAGAAAGACCTCACTCCACTCCTATCTTCCTACAAGCATGCATACATTCAAGCATCAAGCTTCCATGAAAGCTTCAAATCAATCCATGTACTCAAAAATGAAATACTAAAAGCATGCATAAGAGTAAAATGATTAGAGAAGAGGATGAGAATGACTCATGACATTGCTAATGATTCAATGAAGAGATTTACCTCATACAATGATGTAGATGGGGTGAGAGAAGAGTCTTCACCTCTATGGAGAAGAGGGAGAGTAGGTCTCTCAAAGGAGCTCTTACATGAACTAAGCCCAAAAGTGTGTAAAGCTCTCAAATGAGCCACCTTTTATACAAAAATTCTAGGACTCCCATAAGTCCCCATGTGGGATTATTATCAAACCCTCTCCCACATTCATCTACAAAGTGGAACTCTTTTCAAGAGCCCTAAGTATCGTTTTTGTTGCATCCTGGTATTGATCTTCATTTGCAAGCAACAAGGGAAGAAGCAGCCCAAAAGGAGAAGATGCTTACCAGGACATAGCTCATTATACCAACGCAACTCCAACCATGGGCAAGAGCACTGGCACACAGAAGGCACAAGAAGGGCCGAGTCACTTGGAGGTAGAACTCCCCAACCAACAACTTCACATGGACAAAGGGCTACTATCCATGGCCCAGAAGATCCTCTCACACAATCTCTCTACAATAGAGGAATATGAAACAAAGGCCCAAAGTATAATCACCCAGCTAAGTGCACTTAATCAGAAGCAGCATGGTATGTTAATGAGTGCCACAAGCAAAACCAAGGAGCTAGAGCACAAGCTACAATCAATGACGCAACAAAATGAGGAGCTATGAAAGAAGATAGCCATGGCGGAAAGGTCACTGGTAGACCAAAAGGAGCTAAGTGAAGGAAAAATCAAAGCCCTCATCAGTGATAAACAATTACTCAAAGCACAGATAGGAAGGCCACAAACAGAATTGAAAGAGACCAAGAAGCTAGCCAGCAGATTCTAGGCCAACACAATTCAGGATCTGAAGAACAAAGTGCTAGACAATACAACAACATTGGCCGTAGCACAGTCAGAGGTACAAGCTCTGAAGAACCCGGAAGAAGAAGAAGTTATGTGTCTTCTGTTGGATGCCAAAGCAGCAGTGATTAGCCAACAAAGGCCAGGCTAAGCAAGGTATGGGATAAAGCGCTGCAAGACCTGGTGGAGATCCAGGAGCAAATGTCATGCAAACCCTAACAAGCCATCCATGACTTGGAGGATGACAAGGATAATGATGGGGAGAAACAACAACCACATTAACAACATCAGTAACACCAACAACATCAACATCAACATCCATAGTAGCAACAACAACAGTAACAGCCACAGCCAGTAGGCCATGAGTAATCGAGCACTAGTACCTCTAGAAATAAAAAAACAAAAACAAGGTAAAGATCCGAGTCTAATGTAGGTACTGAAGGCCACCACCTGGAAGGCAGAACATTGGGAGAAGGAAGCAAAGAAGTTGGTGGAAAAGAACAAGTAATTGTAGCAATAGTTGTAGGATGACACGCCTACCAAGGAATATGCAGACATATTAAGAGATGCACTTCATGAAAGGGACATGGCAAAAGACCAAGCAGAGGAGTACAAGCAAAAGTTTGAAAGAAGTACAAAATTTGAAATGGACTCCATCAAAGGAGCTGAATGCACTAGAACTAGAATCGCAACAGTGCATGGATAATGAAATCCAGCTCAAAAAGGAAGGACTCGGAGAAGGGGAGATTTATAGAGCTGCCCTTGAGGTACAAATAGAAGAAGCATGGCAAGTAGCTGAAAGGGTGCAGCAAACCTAGAAAACAAGATTATAGTAGAGCTGAGGGAAGCAAAGGAAGAAATCTCCAAACTCCAAGCAAAGATTGCAAAAGTAAGAGTAGATGCAAAGCTGAGCATTGAAAACACACAGATACTATCACCCGGGTGTAACCAAAAAGGAAAGAGGTGAACTACTGGTTGAGGTCCGAAAGCTGCAGGATGCCAACCAAGCTTTGCTCAAAGAAAATGAACGCCATAGATAACCCATTCTTTGAATCATGTCATGTAATGTTTTCTGAATTGCTGAAGGTGAATATGGAATTGCTGCAGTACTTTAAAAATGTAGAAAGAATAAAGTCTATACTCACCCGAAAACCTCTTCCCCTGGAACACTCGTACTCCCAATTTTTGCTTTCACAGACACTAGAGGGAAAGAGAGTGCTTCCACATAGAATCCAACCACCGACAAATATCAACACATGGGAATGGGGAACTGGAGAAGCAATGGCAGAAAAGGAAAAATCCTATCATCAGATAACCCGGAAGAGTATGAGAAGCCGCCCAAGTTGAATGGAGACCCATACCAATGGTAGAAAAAAAGATTTTTGGGCAAACTCTACGCAAACTAGTGGGTGGTGAGACTCTTTGATCAAAAGACATCACAAAAAAGTGCCACCTACTCCAACAACGGTTACATTACGGATCACACTCCCCCAGATATGTTCTTCAAATTCAAGCAAATATTTATCAAGGGAACTGGTTCGGAAGCAGAATCTCTATCACCGTTCGTGCCAGGTGTTGCACCTGGCGGTGCAATGGTAGCGAAAGGGTCAGTGGCAGTTGGCGGAGCAGTCAACCCACAACACACGATGTGAGCACCACCTCAGTGTCACACGTGTAAAGGAGGCAGTCTGTAACCACCTTGGAGCCGTTGCCAAGATCAAGAAGGCACAACTTAAAAGAGCAATCAACTACTGCAGACGAGAGACATGGATACGGAGAGAGCGTTGGGTTGTGTCTGTGATAACTCACGATTTGTGTACTACAATGTAGTCTTGTAAGCTCACAACGCTAATTGACTGGTATGTCATGGAGCTTGTTAATATGTTAGAGTTTGGCAAATGGTAATTGTATTGGGTGTCTCTTCTGTGTCACTTTGTAATGCTTTTGGAATGGAACAAAAGGCAAACTTGTTGTTACTTTCCCCTCTGTGTCATCTGCTGCTCTGTAGTGAATGATCATGTTTTGTTCGTACTGATGTGTATATTCTAAGTGAGAAGTGAGTGAGGAAGAGAGTGAGTTGGATTCGCTGTGCTTAAGCTTGCCCACAAGAGAGAAGTCTCGTGCTTTCCCCACAACCACTTGAGAGTTGGTTTTTGAACCCAGAACCTCTGGCGGGAGTCTTCATGTCTCCACGACATTGCCTGACTAGTCTGTCACACCAAACTGTTGTCTTGCCATTCCGCTGAGAGGGAAATTAGCAAGAAACATAGAGGAAAACTGGTAAATCAGAGTAACAAGTAGACATGGGACTTGTTTGCTAACAACATATTGGGGAATTCTCGGGCTGTGAATTCTGTATTCAAGCCATTGGCAAAGGGAGAGCTTAAATGCTTAAGCAAGCATGAAATCTAATTACTCTTCTTCCTTATTGGCTTGATTGAAGAAGAAATCATTTTTGACAAATTCTATGTTGTGTAGCATTTGATACAGAGTTTGCAATCTTCCTATGAGTCCCCCTCTCAAGCATGGAGTCAGGCCACCATCTTCACATCGGAATGAGATCCTTTCACTTGCAAAACACCCGCTTGATTAACATGGAGAATTTCACCCATGAGGGCTCTTGATACCATGAAAATAATTACATAGAGTGATCACAAAATGGAAGGCGATGTCCAATGGCCCAATGTCATGACTACGGCAATGGTAGAAATGCATGCACGATTGGCGTTAGAGAGAGCTAAGT